>NW_026970040.1:0-300000 GCF_028390025.1 Pseudophryne corroboree | reverse complement strand
ATGAAAATTTTAAAGCCTCCTGTTAGTGCTTCATCTACACGTTATAGCACTGAATTTTCCAATGCCTATCTCTTTGCAAAAGAGAGATATCGGCAAGGAAAAGCTGCATTGTACTTTTGCATTTTTCTCCCAAACGAAAGACACTAGAATGAAAATTTTAAAGCCTCCTGTTAGTGCTTCATCTACACGTTATAGCCCTGAATTTTCCAATGCCTAGCTCTTTGCAAAAGAGAGATATTGGCAAGGAAAAGCTGTATTGTACCTTTGCATTTTTCTCCCAAACGAAAGACACTAGAATGAAAATTTTAAAGCCTCCTGTTAGTGCTTCATCTACACGTTATAGCCCTGAATTTTCCAATGCCTATCTCTTTTCAAAAGAGAGATATCGGCAAGGAAAAACTGTATTGTACCTTTCCATTTTTCTCCCAAACGAAAGACACTAGAATGAAAATTTTAAAGCCTCCTGTTAGTGCTTTATCTACACGTTATAGCCCTGAATTTTCCAATGCCTATCTCTTTGCAAAAGAGAGATATCGGCAAGGAAAAGCTGTATTGTACCTTTGCATTTTTCTCCCAAACGAAGGACACTAGAATGAAAATTTAAAAGCCTCATGTTAGTGCTTCATCTACACGTTATAGCCCTGCATTTTCCAATGCCTATCTCTTTGCAAAAGAGAGATATCGGCAAGGAAAAGCAGCATTGTACCTTTGCATTTTTCTCCCAAACGAAAGACACTAGAATGAAAATTGTAAAGCCTCCTGTTAGTGCTTCATCTACACGTTATAGCCCTGCATTTTCCAATGCCTAGCTCTTTGCAAAAGAGATATATTGGCAAGGAAAAGCTGTATTGTACCTTTGCATTTTTCTCCCAAACGAAAGACACTAGAATGAAAATTGTAAAGCCTCCTGTTAGTGCTTCATCTACACGTTATAGCCCTGCATTTTCCAATGCCTAGCTCTTTGCAAAAGAGATATATTGGCAAGGAAAAGCTGTATTGTACCTTTGCATTTTTCTCCCAAACGAAAGACACTAGAATGAAAATTTTAAAGCCTCCTGTTAGTGCTTCATCTACACGTTATAGCCCTGAATTTTCCAATGCCTAGCTCTTTGCAAAAGAGAGATATCGGCAAGGAAAAGCAGCATTGTACCTTTGCATTTTTCTCCCAAACGAAAGACACTAGAATGAAAATTGTAAAGCCTCCTGTTAGTGCTTCATCTACACGTTATGGCCCTGAATTTTCCAATGCCTAGCTCTTTGCAAAAGAGAGATATTGGCAAGGAAAAGCTGTATTGTACCTTTGCATTTTTCTCCCAGACGAAGGACACTAGAATGAAAATTTTAAAGCCTCCTATTAGTGCTTCATCTACACGTTATAGCCCTGAATTTTCCAATGCCTATCTCTTTGCAAAAGAGAGATATCGGCAAGGAAAAGCTGTATTGTACCTTTGCATTTTTCTCCCAAACGAAGGACACTAGAATGAAGATTTAAAAGCCTCCTGTTAGTGCTTCATCTACACGGTATAGCCCTGAATTTTCCAATGCCTAGCTCTTTGCAAAAGAGAGATATTGGCAAGGAAAAGCTGTATTGTACCTTTGCATTTTTCTCCCAAACGAAGGACACTAGAATGAAAATTTTAAAGCCTCCTGTTAGTGCTTCATCTACACGTTATAGCCCTGAATTTTCCAATGCCTATCTCTTTGCAAAAGAGAGATATCGGCAAGGAAATGCTGTATTGTACCTTTGCATTTTTCTCCCAAACGAAAGACACTAGAATGAAAATTTTAAAGCCTCCTGTTAGTGCTTCATCTACACGTTATAGCCCTGAATTTTCCAATGCCTATCTCTTTGCAAAAGAGAGATATCGGCAAGGAAAAGCTGTATTGTACCTTTGCATTTTTCTCCCAAACGAAAGACACTAGAATGAAAATTTTAAAGCCTACTGTTAGTGCTTCATCTACACGTTATACCCCTGAATTTTCCAATGCCTAGCTCTTTGCAAAAGCGAGATATCGGCAAGGAAAAGCTGTATTGTACCTTTGCATTTTTCTCCCAAACGAAAGACACTAGAATGAAAATGTTAAAGCCTCCTGTTAGTGCTTCATCTACACGTTATAGCCCTGAATTTTCCAATGCCTATCTCTTTGCAAAAGAGAGATATCGGCAAGGAAAAGCTGTATTGTACCTTTGCATTTTTCTCCCAAACGAAGGACACTAAAATGAAAATTTTAAAGCCTCCTATTAGTGCTTCATCTACACGTTATAGCCCTGAATTTTCCAATGCCTATCTCTTTGCAAAAGAGAGATATCGGCAAGGAAAAGTGTGTTGTACTTTTGCATTTTTCTCCCAAACGAAAGACACTAGAATGAAAATTTTAAAGCCTCCTGTTAGTGCTTCATCTACACGTTATAGCCCTGCATTTTCCAATGCCTATCTCTTTGCAAAAGAGAGATATCGGCAAGGAAAAGCTGCATTGTACTTTTGCATTTTTCTCCCAAACGAAAGACACTAGAATGAAAATTTTAAAGCCTCCTGTTAGTGCTTCATCTACACGTTATAGCCCTGAATTTTCCAATGCCTATCTCTTTGCAAAAGAGAGATATCGGCAAGGAAAAGCTGTATTGTACCTTTGCATTTTTCTCCCAAACGAAAGACACTAGATTGAAAATGTTAAAGCCTACTGTTAGTGCTTCATCTACACGTTATAGCCCTGAATTTTCCAATGCCTAGCTCTTTGCAAAAGAGAGATATCGGCAAGGAAAAGCTGTATTGTACCTTTGCATTTTTCTCCCAAACGAAGGACACTAGAATGAAGATTTAAAAGCCTCCTGTTAGTGCTTCATCTACACGGTATAGCCCTGAATTTTCCAATGCCTAGCTCTTTGCAAAAGAGAGATATTGGCAAGGAAAAGCTGTATTGTACCTTTGCATTTTTCTCCCAAACGAAGGACACTAGAATGAAAATTTTAAAGCCTCCTGTTAGTGCTTCATCTACACGTTATAGCCCTGAATTTTCCAATGCCTATCTCTTTGCAAAAGAGAGATATCGGCAAGGAAAAACTGTATTGTACCTTTGCATTTTTCTCCCAAACGAAAGACACTAGAATGAAAATTTTAAAGCCTCCTGTTAGTGCTTCATCTACACGTTATAGCCCTGAATTTTCCAATGCCTATCTCTTTGCAAAAGAGAGATATCGGCAAGGAAATGCTGTATTGTACCTTTGCATTTTTCTCCCAAACGAAAGACACTAGAATGAAAATTTTAAAGCCTCCTGTTAGTGCTTCATCTACACGTTATAGCCCTGCATTTTCCAATGCCTATCTCTTTGCAAAAGAGAGATATCGGCAAGGAAAAGCTGTATTGTACCTTTGCATTTTTCTCCCAAACGAAAGACACTAGATTGAAAATGTTAAAGCCTACTGTTAGTGCTTCATCTACACGTTATAGCCCTGAATTTTCCAATGCCTAGCTCTTTGCAAAAGAGAGATATCGGCAAGGAAAAGCTGTATTGTACCTTTGCATTTTTCTCCCAAACGAAGGACACTAGAATGAAGATTTAAAAGTCTCCTGTTAGTGCTTCATCTACACGGTATAGCCCTGAATTTTCCAATGCCTAGCTCTTTGCAAAAGAGAGATATTGGCAAGGAAAAGCTGTATTGTACCTTTGCATTTTTCTCCCAAACGAAGGACACTAGAATGAAAATTTTAAAGCCTCCTGTTAGTGCTTCATCTACACGTTATAGCCCTGAATTTTCCAATGCCTATCTCTTTGCAAAAGAGAGATATCGGCAAGGAAAAACTGTATTGTACCTTTGCATTTTTCTCCCAAACGAAAGACACTAGAATGAAAATTTTAAAGCCTCCTGTTAGTGCTTCATCTACACGTTATAGCCCTGAATTTTCCAATGCCTATCTCTTTGCAAAAGAGAGATATCGGCAAGGAAATGCTGTATTGTACCTTTGCATTTTTCTCCCAAACGAAAGACACTAGAATGAAAATTTTAAAGCCTCCTGTTAGTGCTTCATCTACACGTTATAGCCCTGCATTTTCCAATGCCTATCTCTTTGCAAAAGAGAGATATCGGCAAGGAAATGCTGTATTGTACCTTTGCATTTTTCTCCCAAACGAAAGACTCTAGAATGAAAATTTTAAAGCCTCCTGTTAGTGCTTCATCTACACGTTATAGCCCTGAATTTTCCAATGCCTATCTCTTTGCAAAAGAGAGATATCGGCAAGGAAAAGCTGTATTGTACCTTTGCATTTTTCTCCCAAACGAAAGACACTAGAATGAAAATTTTAAAGCCTACTGTTAGTGCTTCATCTACACGTTATAGCCCTGAATTTTCCAATGCCTAGCTCTTTGCAAAAGAGAGATATCGGCAAGGAAAAGCTGTATTGTACCTTTGCATTTTTCTCCCAAACGAAGGACACTAGAATGAAAATTTTAAAGCCTCCTATTAGTGCTTCATCTACACGTTATAGCCCTGAATTTTCCAATGCCTATCTCTTTGCAAAAGAGAGATATCGGCAAGGAAAAGCTGTATTGTACCATTGCATTTTTCTCCCAAACGAAGGACACTAGAATGAACATTTTAAAGCCTCCTATTAGTGCTTCATCTACACGTTATAGCCCTGAATTTTCCAATGCCTATCTCTTTGCAAAAGAGAGATATCGGCAAGGAAAAACTGTATTGTACCTTTGCATTTTTCTCCCAAACGAAAGACACTAGAATGAAAATTTTAAAGCCTCCTGTTAGTGCTTCATCTACACGTTATAGCCCTGAATTTTCCAATGCCTATCTCTTTGCAAAAGAGAGATATCGGCAAGGAAAAGCTGTATTGTACCTTTGCATTTTTCTCCCAAACGAAAGACACTAGAATGAAAATGTTAAAGCCTACTGTTAGTGCTTCATCTACACGTTATAGCCCTGAATTTTCCAATGCCTAGCTCTTTGCAAAAGAAAGATATCGGCAAGGAAAAGCTGTATTGTACCTTTGCATTTTTCTCCCAAACGAAAGACACTAGAATGAAAATTTTAAAGCCTCCTGTTAGTGCTTCATCTACACGGTATAGCCCTGAATTTTCCAATGCCTAGCTCTTTGCAAAAGAGAGATATTGGCAAGGAAAAGCTGTATTGTACCTTTGCATTTTTCTCCCAAACGAAGGACACTAGAATGAAAATTTTAAAGCCTCCTGTTAGTGCTTCATCTACACGTTATAGCCCTGCATTTTCCAATGCCTATCTCTTTGCAAAAGAGAGATATCGGCAAGGAAAAGCTGCATTGTACTTTTGCATTTTTCTCCCAAACGAAAGATACTAGAATGAAAATTTTAAAGCCTCCTGTTAGTGCTTCATCTACACGTTATAGCCCTGAATTTTCCAATGCCTATCTCTTTGCAAAAGAGAGATATCGGCAAGGAAAAGCTGCATTGTACCTTTGCATGTTTCTCCCAAACGAAAGACACTAGAATGAAAATGTTAAAGCCTACTGTTAGTGCTTCATCTACACGTTATAGCCCTGAATTTTCCAATGCCTATCTCTTTGCAAAAGAGAGATATTGGCAAGGAAAAGCTGTATTGTACCTTTGCATTTTTCTCCCAAACGAAGGACACTAGAAAGAAAATTTTAAAGCCTCCTGTTAGTGCTTCATCTACACGTTATAGCCCTGAATTTTCCAATGCCTAGCTCTTTGCAAAAGAGAGATATTGGCAAGGAAAAGCTGTATTGTACCTTTGCATTTTTCTCCCAAAAGAAGGACACTAGAATGAAAATTTTAAAGCCTCTTGTTAGTGCTTCATCTACACGTTATAGCCCTGAATTTTCCAATGCCTATCTCTTTGCAAAAGAGAGATATCGGCAAGGAAAAGCAGCATTGTACTTTTGCATTTTTCTCCCAAACGAAAGACACTAGAATGAAAATTTTAAAGCCTCCTATTAGTGCTTCATCTACACGTTATAGCCCTGAATTTTCCAATGCCTAGCTCTTTGCAAAAGAGAGATATCGGCAAGGAAAAGCTGTATTGTACCTTTGCATGTTTCTCCCAAACGAAGGACACTAGAATGAAAATTTTAAAGCCTCCTATTAGTGCTTCATCTACACGTTATAGCCCTGAATTTTCCAATGCCTATCTCTTTGCAAAAGAGAGATATCAACAAGGAAAAGCTGTATTGTACCTTTGCATTTTTCTCCCAAACGAAGGACACTAGAATGAAAATTTTAAAGCCTCCTGTTAGTGCTTCATCTACACGTTATAGCCCTGAATTTTCAAATGCCTATCTCTTTGCAAAAGAGAGATATCGGCAAGGAAAAGCTGTATTGTACCTTTGCATTTTTCTCCCAAACGAAAGACACTAGAATGAAAATTTTAAAGCCTACTGTTAGTGCTTCATCTACACGTTATAGCCCTGAATTTTCCAATGCCTAGCTCTTTGCAAAAGAGAGATATCGGCAAGGAAAAGCTGTATTGTACCTTTGCATTTTTCTCCCAAACGAAAGAGACTAGAATGAAAATTTTAAAGCCTCCTGTTAGTGCTTCATCTACACGTTATAGCCCTGAATTTTCCAATGCCTATCTCTTTGCAAAAGAGAGATATCGGCAAGGAAAAGCTGTATTGTACCTTTGCATTTTTCTCCCAAACGAAGGACACTAGAAAGAAAATTTTAAAGCCTCCTATTAGTGCTTCATCTACACGTTATAGCCCTGAATTTTCCAATGCCTATCTCTTTGCAAAAGAGAGATATCGGCAAGGAAAAACTGTATTGTACCTTTGCATTTTTCTCCCAAACGAAAGACACTAGAATGAAAATTTTAAAGCCTCCTGTTAGTGCTTCATCTACACGTTATAGCCCTGAATTTTCCAATGCCTATCTCTTTGCAAAAGAGAGATATCGGCAAGGAAAAGCTGTATTGTACCTTTGCATTTTTCTCCCAAACGAAAGACACTAGAATGAAAATTTTAAAGCCTACTGTTAGTGCTTCATCTACACGTTATAGCCCTGCATTTTCCAATGCCTATCTCTTTGCAAAAGAGAGATATCGGCAAGGAAAAGCTGCATTGTACTTTTGCATTTTTCTCCCAAACGAAAGACACTAGAATGAAAATTTTAAAGCCTACTGTTAGTGCTTCATCTACACGTTATAGCCCTGCATTTTCCAATGCCTATCTCTTTGGAAAAGAGAGATATCGGCAAGGAAAAGCTGCATTGTACTTTTGCATTTTTCTCCCAAACGAAAGACACTAGAATGAAAATTTTAAAGCCTCCTGTTAGTGCTTCATCTACACGTTATAGCACTGAATTTTCCAATGCCTATCTCTTTGCAAAAGAGAGATATCGGCAAGGAAAAGCTGCATTGTACTTTTGCATTTTTCTCCCAAACGAAAGACACTAGAATGAAAATTTTAAAGCCTCCTGTTAGTGCTTCATCTACACGTTATAGCCCTGAATTTTCCAATGCCTAGCTCTTTGCAAAAGAGAGATATTGGCAAGGAAAAGCTGTATTGTACCTTTGCATTTTTCTCCCAAACGAAAGACACTAGAATGAAAATTTTAAAGCCTCCTGTTAGTGCTTCATCTACACGTTATAGCCCTGAATTTTCCAATGCCTATCTCTTTTCAAAAGAGAGATATCGGCAAGGAAAAACTGTATTGTACCTTTCCATTTTTCTCCCAAACGAAAGACACTAGAATGAAAATTTTAAAGCCTCCTGTTAGTGCTTTATCTACACGTTATAGCCCTGAATTTTCCAATGCCTATCTCTTTGCAAAAGAGAGATATCGGCAAGGAAAAGCTGTATTGTACCTTTGAATTTTTCTCCCAAACGAAGGACACTAGAATGAAAATTTAAAAGCCTCATGTTAGTGCTTCATCTACACGTTATAGCCCTGCATTTTCCAATGCCTATCTCTTTGCAAAAGAGAGATATCGGCAAGGAAAAGCAGCATTGTACCTTTGCATTTTTCTCCCAAACGAAAGACACTAGAATGAAAATTGTAAAGCCTCCTGTTAGTGCTTCATCTACACGTTATAGCCCTGCATTTTCCAATGCCTAGCTCTTTGCAAAAGAGATATATTGGCAAGGAAAAGCTGTATTGTACCTTTGCATTTTTCTCCCAAACGAAAGACACTAGAATGAAAATTGTAAAGCCTCCTGTTAGTGCTTCATCTACACGTTATAGCCCTGCATTTTCCAATGCCTAGCTCTTTGCAAAAGAGATATATTGGCAAGGAAAAGCTGTATTGTACCTTTGCATTTTTCTCCCAAACGAAAGACACTAGAATGAAAATTTTAAAGCCTCCTGTTAGTGCTTCATCTACACGTTATAGCCCTGAATTTTCCAATGCCTAGCTCTTTGCAAAAGAGAGATATCGGCAAGGAAAAGCAGCATTGTACCTTTGCATTTTTCTCCCAAACGAAAGACACTAGAATGAAAATTGTAAAGCCTCCTGTTAGTGCTTCATCTACACGTTATAGCCCTGAATTTTCCAATGCCTAGCTCTTTGCAAAAGAGAGATATTGGCAAGGAAAAGCTGTATTGTACCTTTGCATTTTTCTCCCAGACGAAGGACACTAGAATGAAAATTTTAAAGCCTCCTATTAGTGCTTCATCTACACGTTATAGCCCTGAATTTTCCAATGCCTATCTCTTTGCAAAAGAGAGATATCGGCAAGGAAAAGCTGTATTGTACCTTTGCATTTTTCTCCCAAACGAAAGACACTAGAATGAAAATTTTAAAGCCTACTGTTAGTGCTTCATCTACACGTTATAGCCCTGCATTTTCCAATGCCTATCTCTTTGCAAAAGAGAGATATCGGCAAGGAAAAGCTGCATTGTACTTTTGCATTTTTCTCCCAAACGAAAGACACTAGAATGAAAATTTTAAAGCCTACTGTTAGTGCTTCATCTACACGTTATAGCCCTGCATTTTCCAATGCCTATCTCTTTGGAAAAGAGAGATATCGGCAAGGAAAAGCTGCATTGTACTTTTGCATTTTTCTCCCAAACGAAAGACACTAGAATGAAAATTTTAAAGCCTCCTGTTAGTGCTTCATCTACACGTTATAGCACTGAATTTTCCAATGCCTATCTCTTTGCAAAAGAGAGATATCGGCAAGGAAAAGCTGCATTGTACTTTTGCATTTTTCTCCCAAACGAAAGACACTAGAATGAAAATTTTAAAGCCTCCTGTTAGTGCTTCATCTACACGTTATAGCCCTGAATTTTCCAATGCCTAGCTCTTTGCAAAAGAGAGATATTGGCAAGGAAAAGCTGTATTGTACCTTTGCATTTTTCTCCCAAACGAAAGACACTAGAATGAAAATTTTAAAGCCTCCTGTTAGTGCTTCATCTACACGTTATAGCCCTGAATTTTCCAATGCCTATCTCTTTTCAAAAGAGAGATATCGGCAAGGAAAAACTGTATTGTACCTTTCCATTTTTCTCCCAAACGAAAGACACTAGAATGAAAATTTTAAAGCCTCCTGTTAGTGCTTTATCTACACGTTATAGCCCTGAATTTTCCAATGCCTATCTCTTTGCAAAAGAGAGATATCGGCAAGGAAAAGCTGTATTGTACCTTTGCATTTTTCTCCCAAACGAAGGACACTAGAATGAAAATTTAAAAGCCTCATGTTAGTGCTTCATCTACACGTTATAGCCCTGCATTTTCCAATGCCTATCTCTTTGCAAAAGAGAGATATCGGCAAGGAAAAGCAGCATTGTACCTTTGCATTTTTCTCCCAAACGAAAGACACTAGAATGAAAATTGTAAAGCCTCCTGTTAGTGCTTCATCTACACGTTATAGCCCTGCATTTTCCAATGCCTAGCTCTTTGCAAAAGAGATATATTGGCAAGGAAAAGCTGTATTGTACCTTTGCATTTTTCTCCCAAACGAAAGACACTAGAATGAAAATTGTAAAGCCTCCTGTTAGTGCTTCATCTACACGTTATAGCCCTGCATTTTCCAATGCCTAGCTCTTTGCAAAAGAGATATATTGGCAAGGAAAAGCTGTATTGTACCTTTGCATTTTTCTCCCAAACGAAAGACACTAGAATGAAAATTTTAAAGCCTCCTGTTAGTGCTTCATCTACACGTTATAGCCCTGAATTTTCCAATGCCTAGCTCTTTGCAAAAGAGAGATATCGGCAAGGAAAAGCAGCATTGTACCTTTGCATTTTTCTCCCAAACGAAAGACACTAGAATGAAAATTGTAAAGCCTCCTGTTAGTGCTTCATCTACACGTTATAGCCCTGAATTTTCCAATGCCTAGCTCTTTGCAAAAGAGAGATATTGGCAAGGAAAAGCTGTATTGTACCTTTGCATTTTTCTCCCAGACGAAGGACACTAGAATGAAAATTTTAAAGCCTCCTATTAGTGCTTCATCTACACGTTATAGCCCTGAATTTTCCAATGCCTATCTCTTTGCAAAAGAGAGATATCGGCAAGGAAAAGCTGTATTGTACCTTTGCATTTTTCTCCCAAACGAAGGACACTAGAATGAAGATTTAAAAGCCTCCTGTTAGTGCTTCATCTACACGGTATAGCCCTGAATTTTCCAATGCCTAGCTCTTTGCAAAAGAGAGATATTGGCAAGGAAAAGCTGTATTGTACCTTTGCATTTTTCTCCCAAACGAAGGACACTAGAATGAAAATTTTAAAGCCTCCTGTTAGTGCTTCATCTACACGTTATAGCCCTGAATTTTCCAATGCCTATCTCTTTGCAAAAGAGAGATATCGGCAAGGAAATGCTGTATTGTACCTTTGCATTTTTCTCCCAAACGAAAGACACTAGAATGAAAATTTTAAAGCCTCCTGTTAGTGCTTCATCTACACGTTATAGCCCTGAATTTTCCAATGCCTATCTCTTTGCAAAAGAGAGATATCGGCAAGGAAAAGCTGTATTGTACCTTTGCATTTTTCTCCCAAACGAAAGACACTAGAATGAAAATTTTAAAGCCTACTGTTAGTGCTTCATCTACACGTTATACCCCTGAATTTTCCAATGCCTAGCTCTTTGCAAAAGCGAGATATCGGCAAGGAAAAGCTGTATTGTACCTTTGCATTTTTCTCCCAAACGAAAGACACTAGAATGAAAATGTTAAAGCCTCCTGTTAGTGCTTCATCTACACGTTATAGCCCTGAATTTTCCAATGCCTATCTCTTTGCAAAAGAGAGATATCGGCAAGGAAAAGCTGTATTGTACCTTTGCATTTTTCTCCCAAACGAAGGACACTAAAATGAAAATTTTAAAGCCTCCTATTAGTGCTTCATCTACACGTTATAGCCCTGAATTTTCCAATGCCTATCTCTTTGCAAAAGAGAGATATCGGCAAGGAAAAGTGTGTTGTACTTTTGCATTTTTCTCCCAAACGAAAGACACTAGAATGAAAATTTTAAAGCCTCCTGTTAGTGCTTCATCTACACGTTATAGCCCTGCATTTTCCAATGCCTATCTCTTTGCAAAAGAGAGATATCGGCAAGGAAAAGCTGCATTGTACTTTTGCATTTTTCTCCCAAACGAAAGACACTAGAATGAAAATTTTAAAGCCTCCTGTTAGTGCTTCATCTACACGTTATAGCCCTGAATTTTCCAATGCCTATCTCTTTGCAAAAGAGAGATATCGGCAAGGAAAAGCTGTATTGTACCTTTGCATTTTTCTCCCAAACGAAAGACACTAGATTGAAAATGTTAAAGCCTACTGTTAGTGCTTCATCTACACGTTATAGCCCTGAATTTTCCAATGCCTAGCTCTTTGCAAAAGAGAGATATCGGCAAGGAAAAGCTGTATTGTACCTTTGCATTTTTCTCCCAAACGAAGGACACTAGAATGAAGATTTAAAAGCCTCCTGTTAGTGCTTCATCTACACGGTATAGCCCTGAATTTTCCAATGCCTAGCTCTTTGCAAAAGAGAGATATTGGCAAGGAAAAGCTGTATTGTACCTTTGCATTTTTCTCCCAAACGAAGGACACTAGAATGAAAATTTTAAAGCCTCCTGTTAGTGCTTCATCTACACGTTATAGCCCTGAATTTTCCAATGCCTATCTCTTTGCAAAAGAGAGATATCGGCAAGGAAAAACTGTATTGTACCTTTGCATTTTTCTCCCAAACGAAAGACACTAGAATGAAAATTTTAAAGCCTCCTGTTAGTGCTTCATCTACACGTTATAGCCCTGAATTTTCCAATGCCTATCTCTTTGCAAAAGAGAGATATCGGCAAGGAAATGCTGTATTGTACCTTTGCATTTTTCTCCCAAACGAAAGACACTAGAATGAAAATTTTAAAGCCTCCTGTTAGTGCTTCATCTACACGTTATAGCCCTGCATTTTCCAATGCCTATCTCTTTGCAAAAGAGAGATATCGGCAAGGAAAAGCTGTATTGTACCTTTGCATTTTTCTCCCAAACGAAAGACACTAGATTGAAAATGTTAAAGCCTACTGTTAGTGCTTCATCTACACGTTATAGCCCTGAATTTTCCAATGCCTAGCTCTTTGCAAAAGAGAGATATCGGCAAGGAAAAGCTGTATTGTACCTTTGCATTTTTCTCCCAAACGAAGGACACTAGAATGAAGATTTAAAAGTCTCCTGTTAGTGCTTCATCTACACGGTATAGCCCTGAATTTTCCAATGCCTAGCTCTTTGCAAAAGAGAGATATTGGCAAGGAAAAGCTGTATTGTACCTTTGCATTTTTCTCCCAAACGAAGGACACTAGAATGAAAATTTTAAAGCCTCCTGTTAGTGCTTCATCTACACGTTATAGCCCTGAATTTTCCAATGCCTATCTCTTTGCAAAAGAGAGATATCGGCAAGGAAAAACTGTATTGTACCTTTGCATTTTTCTCCCAAACGAAAGACACTAGAATGAAAATTTTAAAGCCTCCTGTTAGTGCTTCATCTACACGTTATAGCCCTGAATTTTCCAATGCCTATCTCTTTGCAAAAGAGAGATATCGGCAAGGAAATGCTGTATTGTACCTTTGCATTTTTCTCCCAAACGAAAGACACTAGAATGAAAATTTTAAAGCCTCCTGTTAGTGCTTCATCTACACGTTATAGCCCTGCATTTTCCAATGCCTATCTCTTTGCAAAAGAGAGATATCGGCAAGGAAATGCTGTATTGTACCTTTGCATTTTTCTCCCAAACGAAAGACTCTAGAATGAAAATTTTAAAGCCTCCTGTTAGTGCTTCATCTACACGTTATAGCCCTGAATTTTCCAATGCCTATCTCTTTGCAAAAGAGAGATATCGGCAAGGAAAAGCTGTATTGTACCTTTGCATTTTTCTCCCAAACGAAAGACACTAGAATGAAAATTTTAAAGCCTACTGTTAGTGCTTCATCTACACGTTATAGCCCTGAATTTTCCAATGCCTAGCTCTTTGCAAAAGAGAGATATCGGCAAGGAAAAGCTGTATTGTACCTTTGCATTTTTCTCCCAAACGAAGGACACTAGAATGAAAATTTTAAAGCCTCCTATTAGTGCTTCATCTACACGTTATAGCCCTGAATTTTCCAATGCCTATCTCTTTGCAAAAGAGAGATATCGGCAAGGAAAAGCTGTATTGTACCATTGCATTTTTCTCCCAAACGAAGGACACTAGAATGAACATTTTAAAGCCTCCTATTAGTGCTTCATCTACACGTTATAGCCCTGAATTTTCCAATGCCTATCTCTTTGCAAAAGAGAGATATCGGCAAGGAAAAACTGTATTGTACCTTTGCATTTTTCTCCCAAACGAAAGACACTAGAATGAAAATTTTAAAGCCTCCTGTTAGTGCTTCATCTACACGTTATAGCCCTGAATTTTCCAATGCCTATCTCTTTGCAAAAGAGAGATATCGGCAAGGAAAAGCTGTATTGTACCTTTGCATTTTTCTCCCAAACGAAAGACACTAGAATGAAAATGTTAAAGCCTACTGTTAGTGCTTCATCTACACGTTATAGCCCTGAATTTTCCAATGCCTAGCTCTTTGCAAAAGAAAGATATCGGCAAGGAAAAGCTGTATTGTACCTTTGCATTTTTCTCCCAAACGAAAGACACTAGAATGAAAATTTTAAAGCCTCCTGTTAGTGCTTCATCTACACGGTATAGCCCTGAATTTTCCAATGCCTAGCTCTTTGCAAAAGAGAGATATTGGCAAGGAAAAGCTGTATTGTACCTTTGCATTTTTCTCCCAAACGAAGGACACTAGAATGAAAATTTTAAAGCCTCCTGTTAGTGCTTCATCTACACGTTATAGCCCTGCATTTTCCAATGCCTATCTCTTTGCAAAAGAGAGATATCGGCAAGGAAAAGCTGCATTGTACTTTTGCATTTTTCTCCCAAACGAAAGATACTAGAATGAAAATTTTAAAGCCTCCTGTTAGTGCTTCATCTACACGTTATAGCCCTGAATTTTCCAATGCCTATCTCTTTGCAAAAGAGAGATATCGGCAAGGAAAAGCTGTATTGTACCTTTGCATTTTTCTCCCAAACGAAGGACACTAGAATGAAAATTTTAAAGCCTCCTATTAGTGCTTCATCTACACGTTATAGCCCTGAATTTTCCAATGCCTATCTCTTTGCAAAAGAGAGATATCGGCAAGGAAAAGCTGTATTGTACCTTTGCATTTTTCTCCCAAACGAAGGACACTAGAATGAAAATTTTAAAGCCTCCTGTTAGTGCTTCATCTACACGTAATAGCCCTGAATTTTCCAATGCCTATCTCTTTGCAAAAGAGAGATATCGGCAAGGAAAAGCTGCATTGTACTTTTGCATTTTTCTCCCAAACGAAAGACACTAGAATGAAAATTTTAAAGCCTCCTGTTAGTGCTTCATCTACACGTTATAGCCCTGAATTTTCCAATGCCTATCTCTTTGCAAAAGAGAGATATCGGCAAGGAAAAGCATTATTGTACCTTTGCATTTTTCTCCCAAACGAAGGACACTAGAATGAAAATGTTAAAGCCTCCTATTAGTGCTTCCTCTACACGTTATAGCCCTGAATTTTCCAATGCCTATCTCTTTGCAAAAGAGAGATATCGGCAAGGAAAAGCTGTATTGTACCTTTGCATTTTTCTCCCAAACGAAAGACACTAGAATGAAAATGTTAAAGCCTCCTGTTAGTGCTTCATCTACACGTTATAGCCCTGAATTTTCCAATGCCTAGCTCTTTGCAAAAGAGAGATATCGGCAAGGAAAAGCTGTATTGTACCTTTGCATTTTTCTCCCAAACGAAAGACACTAGAATGAAAATGTTAAAGCCTACTGTTAGTGCTTCATCTACACGTTATAGCCCTGAATTTTCCAATGCCTAGCTCTTTGCAAAAGAGAGATATCGGCAAGGAAAAGCTGTATTGTACCTTTGCATTTTTCTCCCAAACGAAAGACACTAGAATGAAAATTTTAAAGCCTCCTGTTAGTGCTTCATCTACACGTTATAGCCCTGAATTTTCCAATGCCTATCTCTTTGCAAAAGAGAGATATCGGCAAGGAAAAGCTGTATTGTACCTTTGCATTTTTCTCCCAAACGAAGGACACTAGAATGAACATTTTAAAGCCTCCTATTAGTGCTTCATCTACACGTTATAGCCCTGAATTTTCCAATGCCTATCTCTTTGCAAAAGAGAGATATCGGCAAGGAAAAGCTGTATTGTACCTTTGCATTTTTCTCCCAAACGAAAGACACTAGAATGAAAATGTTAAAGCCTACTGTTAGTGCTTCATCTACACGTTATAGCCCTGAATTTTCCAATGCCTAGCTCTTTGCAAAAGAGAGATATCGGCAAGGAAAAGCTGTATTGTACCTTTGCATTTTTCTCCCAAACGAAAGACACTAGAATGAAAATTGTAAAGCCTCCTGTTAGTGCTTCATCTACACGGTATAGCCCTGAATTTTCCAATGCCTAGCTCTTTGCAAAAGAGAGATATTGGCAAGGAAAAGCTGTATTGTACCTTTGCATTTTTCTCCCAAACTAAGGACACTAGAATGAAAATTTTAAAGCCTCCTGTTAGTGCTTCATCTACACGTTATAGCCCTGAATTTTCCAATGCCTATCTCTTTGCAAAAGAGAGATATCGGCAAGGAAAAGCTGTATTGTACCTTTGCATTTTTCTCCCAAACGAAAGACACTAGAATGAAAATTTTAAAGCCTCCTGTTAGTGCTTCATCTACACGTTATAGCCCTGAATTTTCCAATGCCTATCTCTTTGCAAAAGAGAGATATCGGCAAGGAAAAGCTGTATTGTACCTTTGCATTTTTCTCCCAAACGAAGGACACTAGAATGAAAATTTTAAAGCCTCCTATTAGTGCTTCATCTACACGTTATAGCCCTGAATTTTCCAATGCCTATCTCTTTGCAAAAGAGAGATATCGGCAAGGAAAAGTGTATTGTACTTTTGCATTTTTCTCCCAAACGAAAGACACTAGAATGAAAATTTTAAAGCCTCCTGTTAGTGCTTCATCTACACGTTATAGCCCTGCATTTTCCAATGCCTATCTCTTTTCAAAAGAGAGATATCGGCAAGGAAATGCTGCATTGTACTTTTGCATTTTTCTCCCAAACGAAGGACACTAGAATGAAAATTTTAAAGCCTCCTGTTAGTGCTTCATCTACACGTTATAGCCCTGAATTTTCCAATGCCTATCTCTTTGCAAAAGAGAGATATCGGCAAGGAAAAGCTGTATTGTACCTTTGCATTTTTCTCCCAAACGAAAGACACTAGATTGAAAATGTTAAAGCCTACTGTTAGTGCTTCATCTACACGTTATAGCCCTGAATTTTCCAATGCCTAGCTCTTTGCAAAAGAGAGATATCGGCAAGGAAAAGCTGTATTGTACCTTTGCATTTTTCTCCCAAACGAAGGACACTAGAATGAAGATTTAAAAGCCTCCTGTTAGTGCTTCATCTACACGGTATAGCCCTGAATTTTCCAATGCCTAGCTCTTTGCAAAAGAGAGATATTGGCAAGGAAAAGCTGTATTGTACCTTTGCATTTTTCTCCCAAACGAAGGACACTAGAATGAAAATTTTAAAGCCTCCTGTTAGTGCTTCATCTACACGTTATAGCCCTGAATTTTCCAATGCCTAGCTCTTTGCAAAAGAGAGATATCGGCAAGGAAAAGCTGTATTGTACCTTTGCATTTTTCTCCCAAACGAAAGACACTAGAATGAAAATTTTAAAGCCTCCTGTTAGTGCTTCATCTACACGTTATAGCCCTGAATTTTTCAATGCCTATCTCTTTGCAAAAGAGAGATATCGGCAAGGAAAAGCTGTATTGTACCTTTGCATTTTTCTCCCAAACGAAGGACACTAGAATGAAAATTTTAAAGCCTCCTATTAGTGCTTCATCTACACGTTATAGCCCTGAATTTTCCAATGCCTAGCTCTTTGCAAAAGAGAGATATTGGCAAGGAAAAGCTGTATTGTACCTTTGCATTTTTCTCCCAAACGAAGGACACTAGAATGAAAATTTTAAAGCCTCCTGTTAATGCTTCATCTACACGTAATAGCCCTGAATTTTCCAATGCCTATCTCTTTGCAAAAGAGAGATATCGGCAAGGAAATGCTGTATTGTACCTTTGCATTTTTCTCCCAAACGAAAGACACTAGCATGAAAATTTTAAAGCCACCTGTTAGTGCTTCATCTACACGTTATAGCCCTGCATTTTCCAATGCCTATCTCTTTGCAAAAGAGAGATATCGGCAAGGAAAAGCTGCATTGTACTTTTGCATTTTTCTCCCAAACGAAAGATACTAGAATGAAAATTTTAAAGCCTCCTGTTAGTGCCTCATCTACACGGTATAGCCCTGAATTTTCCAATGCCTAGCTCTTTGCAAAAGAGAGATATCGGCAAGGAAAAGCTGTATTGTACCTTTGCATTTTTCTCCCAAACGAAAGACACTAGAATGAAAATTTTAAAGCCTACTGTTAGTGCTTCATCTACACGTTATAGCCCTGAATTTTCCAATGCCTATCTCTTTGCAAAAGAGAGATATCGGCAAGGAAAAGCTGTATTGTACCTTTGCATTTTTCTCCCAAACGAAAGACACTAGAATGAAAATTTTAAAGCCTACTGTTAGTGCTTCATCTACACGTTATAGCCCTGAATTTTCCAATGCCTAGCTCTTTGCAAAAGAGAGATATCGGCAAGGAAAAGCTGTATTGTACCTTTGCATTTTTCTCCCAAACGAAAGACACTAGAATGAAAATTTTAAAGCCTCCTGTTAGTGCTTCATCTACACGTTATAGCCCTGAATTTTCCAATGCCTATCTCTTTGCAAAAGAGAGATATCGGCAAGGAAAAGCTGTATTGTACCTTTGCATTTTTCTCCCAAACGAAGGACACTAGAATGAAAATTTTAAAGCCTCCTATTAGTGCTTCATCTACACGTTATAGCCCTGAATTTTCCAATGCCTATCTCTTTGCAAAAGAGAGATATCGGCAAGGAAAAACTGTATTGTACCTTTGCATTTTTCTCCCAAACGAAAGACACTAGAATGAAAATTTTAAAGCCTACTGTTAGTGCTTCATCTACACGTTATAGCCCTGCATTTTCCAATGCCTATCTCTTTGCAAAAGAGAGATATCGGCAAGGAAAAGCTGTATTGTACCTTTGCATTTTTCTCCCAAACGAAAGACACTAGAATGAAAATTTTAAAGCCTCCTGTTAGTGCTTCATCTACACGTTATAGCCCTGAATTTTCCAATGCCTATCTCTTTGCAAAAGAGAGATATCGGCAAGGAAAAGCTGCATTGTACTTTTGCATTTTTCTCCCGAACGAAAGACACTAGAATGAAAATTTTAAAGCCTCCTGTTAGTGCTTCATCTACACGTTATAGCCCTGAATTTTCCAATGCCTAGCTCTTTGCAAAAGAGAGATATCGGCAAGGAAAAGCAGCAGTGTACCTTTGCATTTTTCTCCCAAACGAAAGACACTAGAATGAAAATTGTAAAGCCTCCTGTTAGTGCTTCATCTACACGTTATAGCCCTGAATTTTCCAATGCCTAGCTCTTTGCAAAAGAGAGATATTGCCAAGGAAAAGCTGTATTGTACCTTTGCATTTTTCTCCCAGACGAAGGACACTAGAATGAAAATTTTAAAGCCTCCTATTAGTGCTTCATCTACACGTTATAGCCCTGAATTTTCCAATGCCTATCTCTTTGCAAAAGAGAGATATCGGCAAGGAAAAGCTGTATTGTACCTTTGCATTTTTCTCCCAAACGAAAGACACTAGAATGAAAATTTTAAAGCCTCCTGTTAGTGCTTCATCTACACGTTATAGCCCTGAATTTTCCAATGCCTATCTCTTTGCAAAAAAGAGATATCGGCAAGGAAATGCTGTATTGTACCTTTGCATTTTTCTCCCAAACGAAAGACACTAGCATGAAAATTTTAAAGCCACCTGTTAGTGCTTCATCTACACGTTATAGCCCTGCATTTTCCAATGCCTATCTCTTTGCAAAAGAGAGATATCGGCAAGGAAAAGCTGCATTGTACTTTTGCATTTTTCTCCCAAACGAAAGATACTAGAATGAAAATTTTAAAGCCTCCTGTTAGTGCCTCATCTACACGGTATAGCCCTGAATTTTCCAATGCCTAGCTCTTTGCAAAAGAGAGATATTGGCAAGGAAAAGCTGTATTGTACCTTTGCATTTTTCTCCCAAACGAAGGACACTAGAATGAAAATTTTAAAGCCTCCTGTTAGTGCTTCATCTACACGTTATAGCCCTGAATTTTCCAATGCCTATCTCTTTGCAAAAGAGAGATATCGGCAAGGAAAAGCTGTATTGTACCTTTGCATTTTTCTCCCATACGAAAGACACTAGAATGAAAATTTTAAAGCCTACTGTTAGTGCTTCATCTACACGTTATAGCCCTGAATTTTCCAATGCCTATCTCTTTGCAAAAGAGAGATATCGGCAAGGAAAAGCTGTATTGTACCTTTGCATTTTTCTCCCAAACGAAAGACACTAGATTGAAAATGTTAAAGCCTACTGTTAGTGCTTCATCTACACGTTATAGCCCTGAATTTTCCAATGCCTAGCTCTTTGCAAAAGAGAGATATCGGCAAGGAAAAGCTGTATTGTACCTTTGCATTTTTCTCCCAAACGAAGGACACTAGAATGAAGATTTAAAAGCCTCCTGTTAGTGCTTCATCTACACGGTATAGCCCTGAATTTTCCAATGCCTAGCTCTTTGCAAAAGAGAGATATTGGCAAGGAAAAGCTGTATTGTACCTTTGCATTTTTCTCCCAAACGAAGGACACTAGAATGAAAATTTTAAAGCCTCCTGTTAGTGCTTCATCTACACGTTATAGCCCTGAATTTTCCAATGCCTAGCTCTTTGCAAAAGAGAGATATCGGCAAGGAAAAGCTGTATTGTACCTTTGCATTTTTCTCCCAAACGAAAGACACTAGAATGAAAATTTTAAAGCCTCCTGTTAGTGCTTCATCTACACGTTATAGCCCTGAATTTTTCAATGCCTATCTCTTTGCAAAAGAGAGATATCGGCAAGGAAAAGCTGTATTGTACCTTTGCATTTTTCTCCCAAACGAAGGACACTAGAATGAAAATTTTAAAGCCTCCTATTAGTGCTTCATCTACACGTTATAGCCCTGAATTTTCCAATGCCTAGCTCTTTGCAAAAGAGAGATATTGGCAAGGAAAAGCTGTATTGTACCTTTGCATTTTTCTCCCAAACGAAGGACACTAGAATGAAAATTTTAAAGCCTCCTGTTAATGCTTCATCTACACGTAATAGCCCTGAATTTTCCAATGCCTATCTCTTTGCAAAAGAGAGATATCGGCAAGGAAATGCTGTATTGTACCTTTGCATTTTTCTCCCAAACGAAAGACACTAGCATGAAAATTTTAAAGCCACCTGTTAGTGCTTCATCTACACGTTATAGCCCTGCATTTTCCAATGCCTATCTCTTTGCAAAAGAGAGATATCGGCAAGGAAAAGCTGCATTGTACTTTTGCATTTTTCTCCCAAACGAAAGATACTAGAATGAAAATTTTAAAGCCTCCTGTTAGTGCCTCATCTACACGGTATAGCCCTGAATTTTCCAATGCCTAGCTCTTTGCAAAAGAGAGATATCGGCAAGGAAAAGCTGTATTGTACCTTTGCATTTTTCTCCCAAACGAAAGACACTAGAATGAAAATTTTAAAGCCTACTGTTAGTGCTTCATCTACACGTTATAGCCCTGAATTTTCCAATGCCTATCTCTTTGCAAAAGAGAGATATCGGCAAGGAAAAGCTGTATTGTACCTTTGCATTTTTCTCCCAAACGAAAGACACTAGAATGAAAATTTTAAAGCCTACTGTTAGTGCTTCATCTACACGTTATAGCCCTGAATTTTCCAATGCCTAGCTCTTTGCAAAAGAGAGATATCGGCAAGGAAAAGCTGTATTGTACCTTTGCATTTTTCTCCCAAACGAAAGACACTAGAATGAAAATTTTAAAGCCTCCTGTTAGTGCTTCATCTACACGTTATAGCCCTGAATTTTCCAATGCCTATCTCTTTGCAAAAGAGAGATATCGGCAAGGAAAAGCTGTATTGTACCTTTGCATTTTTCTCCCAAACGAAGGACACTAGAATGAAAATTTTAAAGCCTCCTATTAGTGCTTCATCTACACGTTATAGCCCTGAATTTTCCAATGCCTATCTCTTTGCAAAAGAGAGATATCGGCAAGGAAAAACTGTATTGTACCTTTGCATTTTTCTCCCGAACGAAAGACACTAGAATGAAAATTTTAAAGCCTCCTGTTAGTGCTTCATCTACACGTTATAGCCCTGAATTTTCCAATGCCTAGCTCTTTGCAAAAGAGAGATATCGGCAAGGAAAAGCAGCAGTGTACCTTTGCATTTTTCTCCCAAACGAAAGACACTAGAATGAAAATTGTAAAGCCTCCTGTTAGTGCTTCATCTACACGTTATAGCCCTGAATTTTCCAATGCCTAGCTCTTTGCAAAAGAGAGATATTGCCAAGGAAAAGCTGTATTGTACCTTTGCATTTTTCTCCCAGACGAAGGACACTAGAATGAAAATTTTAAAGCCTCCTATTAGTGCTTCATCTACACGTTATAGCCCTGAATTTTCCAATGCCTAGCTCTTTGCAAAAGAGAGATATCGGCAAGGAAAAGCTGTATTGTACCTTTGCATTTTTCTCCCAAACGAAAGACACTAGAATGAAAATTTTAAAGCCTCCTGTTAGTGCTTCATCTACACGTTATAGCCCTGAATTTTCCAATGCCTAGCTCTTTGCAAAAGAGAGATATCGGCAAGGAAATGCTGTATTGTACCTTTGCATTTTTCTCCCAAACGAAAGACACTAGCATGAAAATTTTAAAGCCACCTGTTAGTGCTTCATCTACACGTTATAGCCCTGCATTTTCCAATGCCTATCTCTTTGCAAAAGAGAGATATCGGCAAGGAAAAGCTGCATTGTACTTTTGCATTTTTCTCCCAAACGAAAGATACTAGAATGAAAATTTTAAAGCCTCCTGTTAGTGCCTCATCTACACGGTATAGCCCTGAATTTTCCAATGCCTAGCTCTTTGCAAAAGAGAGATATTGGCAAGGAAAAGCTGTATTGTACCTTTGCATTTTTCTCCCAAACGAAGGACACTAGAATGAAAATTTTAAAGCCTCCTGTTAGTGCTTCATCTACACGTTATAGCCCTGAATTTTCCAATGCCTATCTCTTTGCAAAAGAGAGATATCGGCAAGGAAAAGCTGTATTGTACCTTTGCATTTTTCTCCCATACGAAAGACACTAGAATGAAAATTTTAAAGCCTACTGTTAGTGCTTCATCTACACGTTATAGCCCTGAATTTTCCAATGCCTATCTCTTTGCAAAAGAGAGATATCGGCAAGGAAAAGCTGTATTGTACCTTTGCATTTTTCTCCCAAACGAAAGACACTAGAATGAAAATTTTAAAGCCTCCTGTTAGTGCTTCATCTACACGTTATAGCCCTGAATTTTCTAATGCCTATCTCTTTGCAAAAAAGAGATATCGGCAAGGAAATGCTGTATTGTACCTTTGCATTTTTCTCCCAAACGAAAGACACTAGCATGAAAATTTTAAAGCCACCTGTTAGTGCTTCATCTACACGTTATAGCCCTGCATTTTCCAATGCCTATCTCTTTGCAAAAGAGAGATATCGGCAAGGAAAAGCTGCATTGTACTTTTGCATTTTTCTCCCAAACGAAAGATACTAGAATGAATATTTTAAAGCCTCCTGTTAGTGCCTCATCTACACGGTATAGCCCTGAATTTTCCAATGCCTAGCTCTTTGCAAAAGAGAGATATTGGCAAGGAAAAGCTGTATTGTACCTTTGCATTTTTCTCCCAAACGAAGGACACTAGAATGAAAATTTTAAAGCCTCCTGTTAGTGCTTCATCTACACGTTATAGCCCTGAATTTTCCAATGCCTATCTCTTTGCAAAAGAGAGATATCGGCAAGGAAAAGCTGTATTGTACCTTTGCATTTTTCTCCCATACGAAAGACACTAGAATGAAAATTTTAAAGCCTACTGTTAGTGCTTCATCTACACGTTATAGCCCTGAATTTTCCAATGCCTATCTCTTTGCAAAAGAGAGATATCGGCAAGGAAAAGCTGTATTGTACCTTTGCATTTTTCTCCCAAACGAAAGACACTAGAATGAAAATTTTAAAGCCTCCTGTTAGTGCTTCATCTACACGTTATAGCCCTGAATTTTCCAATGCCTATCTCTTTGCAAAAGAGAGATATCGGCAAGGAAAAGCTGTATTGTACCTTTGCATTTTTCTCCCAAACGAAGGACACTAGAATGAAAATTTTAAAGCCTCCTATTAGTGCTTCATCTACACGTTATAGCCCTGAATTTTCCAATGCCTATCTCTTTGCAAAAGAGAGATATCGGCAAGGAAAAACTGTATTGTACCTTTGCATTTTTCTCCCAAACGAAAGACACTAGAATGAACATTTTAAAGCCTCCTGTTAGTGCTTCATCTACACGTTATAGCCCTGAATTTTCCAATGCCTATCTCTTTGCAAAAGAGAGATATCGGCAAGGAAAAGCTGTATTGTACCTTTGCATTTTTCTCCCAAACGAAAGACACTAGAATGAAAATTTTAAAGCCTACTGTTAGTGCTTCATCTACACGTTATAGCCCTGCATTTTCCAATGCCTATCTCTTTGCAAAAGAGAGATATCGGCAAGGAAAAGCTGCATTGTACTTTTGCATTTTTCTCCCAAACGAAAGACACTAGAATGAAAATTTTAAAGCCTCCTGTTAGTGCTTCATCTACACGTTATAGCCCTGCATTTTCCAATGCCTATCTCTTTGCAAAAGAGAGATATCGGCAAGGAAAAGCTGCATTGTACTTTTGCATTTTTCTCCCAAACGAAAGACACTAGAATGAAAATTTTAAAGCCTCCTGTTAGTGCTTCATCTACACGTTATAGCCCTGAATTTTCCAATGCCTAGCTCTTTGCAAAAGAGAGATATCGGCAAGGAAAAGCAGCATTGTACCTTTGCATTTTTCTCCCAAACGAAAGACACTAGAATGAAAATTGTAAAGCCTCCTGTTAGTGCTTCATCTACACGTTATAGCCCTGAATTTTCCAATGCCTAGCTCTTTGCAGAAGAGAGATATTGGCAAGGAAAAGCTGTATTGTACCTTTGCATTTTTCTCCCAGACGAAGGACACTAGAATGAAAATTTTAAAGCCTCCTATTAGTGCTTCATCTACACGTTATAGCCCTGAATTTTCCAATGCCTAGCTCTTTGCAAAAGAGAGATATCGGCAAGGAAAAGCTGTATTGTACCTTTGCATTTTTCTCCCAAACGAAAGACACTAGAATGAAAATTTTAAAGCCTCCTGTTAGTGCTTCATCTACACGTTATAGCCCTGAATTTTCCAATGCCTATCTCTTTGCAAAAGAGAGATATCGGCAAGGAAATGCTGTATTGTACCTTTGCATTTTTCTCCCAAACGAAAGACACTAGCATGAAAATTTTAAAGCCACCTGTTAGTGCTTCATCTACACGTTATAGCCCTGCATTTTCCAATGCCTATCTCTTTGCAAAAGAGAGATATCGGCAAGGAAAAGCTGCATTGTACTTTTGCATTTTTCTCCCAAACGAAAGATACTAGAATGAAAATTTTAAAGCCTCCTGTTAGTGCCTCATCTACACGGTATAGCCCTGAATTTTCCAATGCCTAGCTCTTTGCAAAAGAGAGATATTGGCAAGGAAAAGCTGTATTGTACCTTTGCATTTTTCTCCCAAACGAAGGACACTAGAATGAAAATTTTAAAGCCTCCTGTTAGTGCTTCATCTACACGTTATAGCCCTGAATTTTCCAATGCCTATCTCTTTGCAAAAGAGAGATATCGGCAAGGAAAAGCTGTATTGTACCTTTGCATTTTTCTCCCATACGAAAGACACTAGAATGAAAATTTTAAAGCCTACTGTTAGTGCTTCATCTACACGTTATAGCCCTGAATTTTCCAATGCCTATCTCTTTGCAAAAGAGAGATATCGGCAAGGAAAAGCTGTATTGTACCTTTGCATTTTTCTCCCAAACGAAAGACACTAGAATGAAAATTTTAAAGCCTCCTGTTAGTGCTTCATCTACACGTTATAGCCCTGAATTTTCCAATGCCTATCTCTTTGCAAAAAAGAGATATCGGCAAGGAAATGCTGTATTGTACCTTTGCATTTTTCTCCCAAACGAAAGACACTAGCATGAAAATTTTAAAGCCACCTGTTAGTGCTTCATCTACACGTTATAGCCCTGCATTTTCCAATGCCTATCTCTTTGCAAAAGAGAGATATCGGCAAGGAAAAGCTGCATTGTACTTTTGCATTTTTCTCCCAAACGAAAGATACTAGAATGAAAATTTTAAAGCCTCCTGTTAGTGCCTCATCTACACGGTATAGCCCTGAATTTTCCAATGCCTAGCTCTTTGCAAAAGAGAGATATTGGCAAGGAAAAGCTGTATTGTACCTTTGCATTTTTCTCCCAAACGAAGGACACTAGAATGAAAATTTTAAAGCCTCCTGTTAGTGCTACATCTACACGTTATAGCCCTGAATTTTCCAATGCCTATCTCTTTGCAAAAGAGAGATATCGGCAAGGAAAAGCTGTATTGTACCTTTGCATTTTTCTCCCATACGAAAGACACTAGAATGAAAATTTTAAAGCCTACTGTTAGTGCTTCATCTACACGTTATAGCCCTGAATTTTCCAATGCCTATCTCTTTGCAAAAGAGAGATATCGGCAAGGAAAAGCTGTATTGTACCTTTGCATTTTTCTCCCAAACGAAAGACACTAGAATGAAAATTTTAAAGCCTCCTGTTAGTGCTTCATCTACACGTTATAGCCCTGAATTTTCCAATGCCTATCTCTTTGCAAAAGAGAGATATCGGCAAGGAAAAGCTGTATTGTACCTTTGCATTTTTCTCCCAAACGAAGGACACTAGAATGAAAATTTTAAAGCCTCCTATTAGTGCTTCATCTACACGTTATAGCCCTGAATTTTCCAATGCCTATCTCTTTGCAAAAGAGAGATATCGGCAAGGAAAAACTGTATTGTACCTTTGCATTTTTCTCCCAAACGAAAGACACTAGAATTAACATTTTAAAGCCTCCTGTTAGTGCTTCATCTACACGTTATAGCCCTGAATTTTCCAATGCCTATCTCTTTGCAAAAGAGAGATATCGGCAAGGAAAAGCAGCATTGTACCTTTGCATTTTTCTCCCAAACGAAAGACACTAGAATGAAAATTGTAAAGCCTCCTGTTAGTGCTTCATCTACACGTTATAGCCCTGAATTTTCCAATGCCTAGCTCTTTGCAGAAGAGAGATATTGGCAAGGAAAAGCTGTATTGTACCTTTGCATTTTTCTCCCAGACGAAGGACACTAGAATGAAAATTTTAAAGCCTCCTGTTAGTGCTTTATCTACACGTTATAGCCCTGAATTTTCCAATGCATAGCTCTTTGCAAAAGAGAGATATCGGCAAGGAAAAGCTGTATTGTACCTTTGCATTTTTCTCCCAAACGAAAGACACTAGAATGAAAATTTTAAAGCCTCCTGTTAGTGCTTCATCTACACGTTATAGCCCTGAATTTTCCAATGCCTATCTCTTTGCAAAAGAGAGATATCGGCAAGGAAAATCTGTATTGTACCTTTGCATTTTTCTCCCAAACGAAGGACACTAGAATGAAGATTTAAAAGCCTCCTGTTAGTGCTTCATCTACACGGTATAGCCCTGAATTTTCCAATGCCTATCTCTTTGCAAAAGAGAGATATTGGCAAGGAAAAGCTGTATTGTACCTTTGCATTTTTCTCCCAAACGAAGGACACTAGAATGAAAATTTTAAAGCCTCCTGTTAGTGCTTCATCTACACGTTATAGCCCTGAATTTTCCAATGCCTATCTCTTTGCAAAAAGAGAGATATCGGCAAGGAAAAACTGTATTGTACCTTTGCATTTTTCTCCCAAACGAAAGACACTAGAATGAAAATTTTAAAGCCTCCTGTTAGTGCTTCATCTACACGTTATAGCCCTGAATTTTCCAATGCCTATCTCTTTGCAAAAGAGAGATATTGGCAAGGAAAAGCTGTATTGTACCTTTGCATTTTTCTCCCAAACGAAAGACACTAGAATGAAAATTTTAAAGCCTCCTGTTAGTGCTTCATCTACACGTTATAGCCCTGCATTTTCCAATGCCTATCTCTTTGCAAAAGAGAGATATCGGCAAGGAAAAGCTGTATTGTACTTTTGCATTTTTCTCCCAAACGAAAGACACTAGAATGAAAATTTTAAAGCCTCCTGTTAGTGCTTCATCTACACGTTATAGCCCTGAATTTTCCAATGCCTAGCTCTTTGCAAAAGAGAGATATTGGCAAGGAAAAGCTGTATAGTACCTTTGCATTTTTCTCCCAGACGAAGGACACTAGAATGAAAATTTTAAAGCCTCCTATTAGTGCTTCATCTACACGTTATAGCCCTGAATTTTCCAATGCCTAGCTCTTTGCAAAAGAGAGATATCGGCAAGGAAAAGCTGTATTGTACCTTTGCATTTTTCTCCCAAACGAAAGACACTAGAATGAAAATTTTAAAGCCTCCTGTTAGTGCTTCATCTATACGTTATAGCCCTGAATTTTCCAATGCCTATCTCTTTGCAAAAGAGAGATATCGGCAAGGAAAAGCTGTATTGTACCTTTGCATTTTTCTCCCAAACGAAGGACACTAGAATGAAGATTTTAAAGCCTCCTGTTAGTGCTTCATCTACACGTTATAGCCCTGCATTTTCCAATGCCTATCTCTTTGCAAAAGAGAGATATCGCAAGGAAAAGCTGCATTGTACTTTTGCATTTTTCTCCCAAACGAAAGACACTAGAATGAAAATTTTAAAGCCTCCTGTTAGTGCTTCATCTACACATTATAGCCCTGAATTTTCCAATGCCTAGCTCTTTGCAAAAGAGAGATATCGGCAAGGAAAAGCAGCATTGTACCTTTGCATTTTTTTCCCAAACGAAAGACACTAGAATGAAAATTGTAAAGCCTCCTGTTAGTGCTTCATCTACACGTTATAGCCCTGAATTTTCCAATGCCTAGCTCTTTGCAAAAGAGAGATATTGGCAAGGAAAAGCTGTATTGTACCTTTGCATTTTTCTCCCAGACGAAGGACACTAGAATGAAAATTTTAAAGCCTCCTGTTAGTGCTTTATCTATACGTTATAGCCCTGAATTTTCCAATGCATAGCTCTTTGCAAAAGAGAGATATCGGCAAGGAAAAGCTGTATTGTACCTTTGCATTTTTCTCCCAAACGAAAGACACTAGAATGAAAATTTTAAAGCCTCCTGTTAGTGCTTCATCTACACGTTATAGCCCTGAATTTTCCAATGCCTATCTCTTTGCAAAAGAGAGATATCGGCAAGGAAAATCTGTATTGTACCTTTGCATTTTTCTCCCAAACGAAGGACACTAGAATGAAGATTTAAAAGCCTCCTGTTAGTGCTTCATCTACACGGTATAGCCCTGAATTTTCCAATGCCTATCTCTTTGCAAAAGAGAGATATTGGCAAGGAAAAGCTGTATTGTACCTTTGCATTTTTCTCCCAAACGAAGGACACTAGAATGAAAATTTTAAAGCCTCCTGTTAGTGCTTCATCTACACGTTATAGCCCTGAATTTTCCAATGCCTATCTCTTTGCAAAAGAGAGATATCGGCAAGGAAAAACTGTATTGTACCTTTGCATTTTTCTCCCAAACGAAAGACACTAGAATGAAAATTTTAAAGCCTCCTGTTAGTGCTTCATCTACACGTTATAGCCCTGAATTTTCCAATGCCTATCTCTTTGCAAAAGAGAGATATTGGCAAGGAAAAGCTGTATTGTACCTTTGCATTTTTCCCCCAAACGAAAGACACTAGAATGAAAATTTTAAAGCCTCCTGTTAGTGCTTCATCTACACGTTATAGCCCTGCATTTTCCAATGCCTATCTCTTTGCAAAAGAGAGATATCGGCAAGGAAAAGCTGTATTGTACTTTTGCATTTTTCTCCCAAACGAAAGACACTAGAATGAAAATTTTAAAGCCTCCTGTTAGTGCTTCATCTACACGTTATAGCCCTGAATTTTCCAATGCCTAGCTCTTTGCAAAAGAGAGATATTGGCAAGGAAAAGCTGTATTGTACCTTTGCATTTTTCTCCCAGACGAAGGACACTAGAATGAAAATTTTAAAGCCTCCTATTAGTGCTTCATCTACACGTTATAGCCCTGAATTTTCCAATGCCTAGCTCTTTGCAAAAGAGAGATATCGGCAAGGAAAAGCTGTATTGTACCTTTGCATTTTTCTCCCAAACGAAAGACACTAGAATGAAAATTTTAAAGCCTCCTGTTAGTGCTTCATCTACACGTTATAGCCCTGAATTTTCCAATGCCTATCTCTTTGCAAAAGAGAGATATCGGCAAGGAAAAGCTGTATTGTACCTTTGCATTTTTCTCCCAAACGAAGGACACTAGAATGATGATTTTAAAGCCTCCTGTTAGTGCTTCATCTACACGTTATAGCCCTGAATTTTCCAATGCCTATCTCTTTGCAAAAGAGAGATATCGGCAAGGAAATGCTGTATTGTACCTTTGCATTTTTCTCCCAAACGAAAGACACTAGAATGAAAAATTTGAAAGCCTCCTGTTAGTGCTTCATCTACACGTTATCGCCCTGCATTTTCCAATACCTATCTCTTTGCAAAAGAGAGATATCGGCAAGGAAAAGCTGCATTGTACTTTTGCATTTTTCTCCCAAACGAAAGACACTAGAATGAAAATTTTAAAGCCTCCTGTTAGTGCTTCATCTACACGTTATAGCCCTGAATTTTCCAATGCCTATCTCTTTGCAAAAGAGAGATATCGGCAAGGAAAAGCTGTATTGTACCTTTGCATTTTTCTCCCAAACGAAAGACACTAGAATGAAAATTTTAAAGCCTACTGTTAGTGCTTCATCTACACGTTATAGCCCTGAATTTTCCAATGCCTAGCTCTTTGCAAAAGAGAGATATCGGCAAGGAAAAGCTGTATTGTACCTTTGCATTTTTCTCCCAAACGAAAGACACTAGAATGAAAATTTTAAAGCCTCCTGTTAGTGCTTCATCTACACGTTATAGCCCTGAATTTTCCAATGCCTATCTCTTTGCAAAAGAGAGATATCGGCAAGGAAAAGTGTATTGTACTTTTGCATTTTTCTCCCAAACGAAAGACACTAGAATGAAAATTTTAAAGCCTCCTGTTAGTGCTTCATCTACACGTTATAGCCCTGCATTTTCCAATGCCTATCTCTTTGCAAAAGAGAGATATCGGCAAGGAAAAGCTGTATTGTACCTTTGCATTTTTCTCCCAAACGAAAGACACTAGATTGAAAATGTTAAAGCCTACTGTTAGTGCTTCATCTACACGTTATAGCCCTGAATTTTCCAATGCCTAGCTCTTTGCAAAAGAGAGATATCGGCAAGGAAAAGCTGTATTGTACCTTTGCATTTTTCTCCCAAACGAAGGACACTAGAATGAAGATTTAAAAGCCTCCTGTTAGTGCTTCATCTACACGTTATAGCCCTGAATTTTCCAATGCCTATCTCTTTGCAAAAGAGAGATATTGGCAAGGAAAAGCTGTATTGTACCTTTGCATTTTTCTCCCAAACGAAAGACACTAGAATGAAAATTTTAAAGCCTCCTGTTAGTGCTTCATCTACACGTTATAGCCCTGCATTTTCCAATGCCTATCTCTTTGCAAAAGAGAGATATCGGCAAGGAAAAGTGTATTGTACTTTTGCATTTTTCTCCCAAACGAAAGACACTAGAATGAAAATTTTAAAGCCTCCTGTTAGTGCTTCATCTACACGTTATAGCCCTGCATTTTCCAATGCCTATCTCTTTGCAAAAGAGAGATATCGGCAAGGAAAAGCTGTATTGTACCTTTGCATTTTTCTCCCAAACGAAAGACACTAGATTGAAAATGTTAAAGCCTACTGTTAGTGCTTCATCTACACGTTATAGCCCTGAATTTTCCAATGCCTAGCTCTTTGCAAAAGAGAGATATCGGCAAGGAAAAGCTGTATTGTACCTTTGCATTTTTCTCCCAAACGAAGGACACTAGAATGAAGATTTAAAAGCCTCCTGTTAGTGCTTCATCTACACGTTATAGCCCTGAATTTTCCAATGCCTATCTCTTTGCAAAAGAGAGATATTGGCAAGGAAAAGCTGTATTGTACCTTTGCATTTTTCTCCCAAACGAAAGACACTAGAATGAAAATTTTAAAGCCTCCTGTTAGTGCTTCATCTACACGTTATAGCCCTGCATTTTCCAATGCCTATCTCTTTGCAAAAGAGAGATATCGGCAAGGAAAAGCTGTATTGTACTTTTGCATTTTTCTCCCAAACGAAAGACACTAGAATGAAAATTTTAAAGCCTCCTGTTAGTGCTTCATCTACACGTTATAGCCCTGAATTTTCCAATGCCTAGCTCTTTGCAAAAGAGAGATATTGGCAAGGAAAAGCTGTATTGTACCTTTGCATTTTTCTCCCAGACGAAGGACACTAGAATGAAAATTTTAAAGCCTCCTATTAGTGCTTCATCTACACGTTATAGCCCTGAATTTTCCAATGCCTAGCTCTTTGCAAAAGAGAGATATCGGCAAGGAAAAGCTGTATTGTACCTTTGCATTTTTCTCCCAAACGAAAGACACTAGAATGAAAATTTTAAAGCCTCCTGTTAGTGCTTCATCTACACGTTATAGCCCTGAATTTTCCAATGCCTATCTCTTTGCAAAAGAGAGATATCGGCAAGGAAAAGCTGTATTGTACCTTTGCATTTTTCTCCCAAACGAAGGACACTAAAATGATGATTTTAAAGCCTCCTGTTAGTGCTTCATCTACACGTTATAGCCCTGCATTTTCCAATGCCTATCTCTTTGCAAAAGAGAGATATCGGCAAGGAAAAGCTGCATTGTACTTTTGCATTTTTCTCCCAAACGAAAGACACTAGAATGAAAATTTTAAAGCCTCCTGTTAGTGCTTCATCTACACATTATAGCCCTGAATTTTCCAATGCCTATCTCTTTGCAAAAGAGAGATATCGGCAAGGAAAAGCTGTATTGTACCTTTGCATTTTTCTCCCAAACGAAAGACACTAGATTGAAAATGTTAAAGCCTACTGTTAGTGCTTCATCTACACGTTATAGCCCTGAATTTTCCAATGCCTAGCTCTTTGCAAAAGAGAGATATCGGCAAGGAAAAGCTGTATTGTACCTTTGCATTTTTCTCCCAAACGAAGGACACTAGAATGAAGATTTTAAAGTCTCCTGTTAGTGCTTCATCTACACGTTATAGCCCTGCATTTTCCAATGCCTAGCTCTTTGCAAAAGAGAGATATTGGCAAGGAAAAGCTGTATTGTACCTTTGCATTTTTCTCCCAAACGAAGGACACTAGAATGAAAATTTTAAAGCCTCCTGTTAGTGCTTCATCTACACGTTATAGCCCTGAATTTTCCAATGCCTATCTCTTTGCAAAAGAGAGATATCGGCAAGGAAAAACTGTATTGTACCTTTGCATTTTTCTCCCAAACGAAAGACACTAGAATGAAAATTTTAAAGCCTCCTGTTAGTGCTTCATCTACACGTTATAGCCCTGAATTTTCCAATGCCTATCTCTTTGCAAAAGAGAGATATCGGCAAGGAAATGCTGTATTGTACCTTTGCATTTTTCTCCCAAACGAAAGACACTAGAATGAAAAATTTGAAAGCCTCCTGTTAGTGCTTCATCTACACGTTATAGCCCTGCATTTTCCAATGCCTATCTCTTTGCAAAAGAGAGATATCGGCAAGGAAAAGCTGCATTGTACTTTTGCATTTTTCTCCCAAACGAAAGACACTAGAATGAAAATTTTAAAGCCTCCTGTTAGTGCTTCATCTACACGTTATAGCCCTGAATTTTCCAATGCCTATCTCTTTGCAAAAGAGAGATATCGGCAAGGAAAAGCTGTATTGTACCTTTGCATTTTTCTCCCAAACGAAAGACACTAGAATGAAAATTTTAAAGCCTACTGTTAGTGCTTCATCTACACGTTATAGCCCTGAATTTTCCAATGCCTAGCTCTTTGCAAAAGAGAGATATCGGCAAGGAAAAGCTGTATTGTACCTTTGCATTTTTCTCCCAAACGAAAGACACTAGAATGAAAATTTTAAAGCCTCCTGTTAGTGCTTCATCTACACGTTATAGCCCTGAATTTTCCAATGCCTATCTCTTTGCAAAAGAGAGATATCGGCAAGGAAAAGCTTTATTGTACCTTTGCATTTTTCTCCCAAACGAAGGACACTAGAATGAAAATTTTAAAGCCTCCTATTAGTGCTTCATCTACACGTTATAGCCCTGAATTTTCCAATGCCTATCTCTTTGCAAAAGAGAGATATCGGCAAGGAAAAGCTGTATTGTACTTTTGCATTTTTCTCCCAAACGAAAGACACTAGAATGAAAATTTTAAAGCCTCCTGTTAGTGCTTCATCTACACGTTATAGCCCTGAATTTTCCAATGCCTAGCTCTTTGCAAAAGAGAGATATTGGCAAGGAAAAGCTGTATTGTACCTTTGCATTTTTCTCCCAGACGAAGGACACTAGAATGAAAATTTTAAAGCCTCCTATTAGTGCTTCATCTACACGTTATAGCCCTGAATTTTCCAATGCCTAGCTCTTTGCAAAAGAGAGATATCGGCAAGGAAAAGCTGTATTGTACCTTTGCATTTTTCTCCCAAACGAAAGACACTAGAATGAAAATTTTAAAGCCTCCTGTTAGTGCTTCATCTACACGTTATAGCCCTGAATTTTCCAATGCCTATCTCTTTGCAAAAGAGAGATATCGGCAAGGAAAAGCTGTATTGTACCTTTGCATTTTTCTCCCAAACGAAGGACACTAGAATGATGATTTTAAAGCCTCCTGTTAGTGCTTCATCTACACGTTATAGCCCTGCATTTTCCAATGCCTATCTCTTTGCAAAAGAGAGATATCGGCAAGGAAAAGCTGCATTGTACTTTTGCATTTTTCTCCCAAACGAAAGACACTAGAATGAAAATTTTAAAGCCTCCTGTTAGTGCTTCATCTACACATTATAGCCCTGAATTTTCCAATGCCTATCTCTTTGCAAAAGAGAGATATCGGCAAGGAAAAGCTGTATTGTACCTTTGCATTTTTCTCCCAAACGAAAGACACTAGATTGAAAATGTTAAAGCCTACTGTTAGTGCTTCATCTACACGTTATAGCCCTGAATTTTCCAATGCCTAGCTCTTTGCAAAAGAGAGATATCGGCAAGGAAAAGCTGTATTGTACCTTTGCATTTTTCTCCCAAACGAAGGACACTAGAATGAAGATTTTAAAGCCTCCTGTTAGTGCTTCATCTACACGTTATAGCCCTGCATTTTCCAATGCCTAGCTCTTTGCAAAAGAGAGATATTGGCAAGGAAAAGCTGTATTGTACCTTTGCATTTTTCTCCCAAACGAAGGACACTAGAATGAAAATTTTAAAGCCTCCTGTTAGTGCTTCATCTACACGTTATAGCCCTGAATTTTCCAATGCCTATCTCTTTGCAAAAGAGAGATATCGGCAAGGAAAAACTGTATTGTACCTTTGCATTTTTCTCCCAAACGAAAGACACTAGAATGAAAATTTTAAAGCCTCCTGTTAGTGCTTCATCTACATGTTATAGCCCTGAATTTTCCAATGCCTATCTCTTTGCAAAAGAGAGATATCGGCAAGGAAATGCTGTATTGTACCTTTGCATTTTTCTCCCAAACGAAAGACACTAGAATGAAAAATTTGAAAGCCTCCTGTTAGTGCTTCATCTACACGTTATAGCCCTGCATTTTCCAATGCCTATCTCTTTGCAAAAGAGAGATATCGGCAAGGAAAAGCTGCATTGTACTTTTGCATTTTTCTCCCAAACGAAAGACACTAGAATGAAAATTTTAAAGCCTCCTGTTAGTGCTTCATCTACACGTTATAGCCCTGAATTTTCCAATGCCTATCTCTTTGCAAAAGAGAGATATCGGCAAGGAAAAGCTGTATTGTACCTTTGCATTTTTCTCCCAAACGAAAGACACTAGAATGAAAATTTTAAAGCCTACTGTTAGTGCTTCATCTACACGTTATAGCCCTGAATTTTCCAATGCCTAGCTCTTTGCAAAAGAGAGATATCGGCAAGGAAAAGCTGTATTGTACCTTTGCATTTTTCTCCCAAACGAAAGACACTAGAATGAAAATTTTAAAGCCTCCTGTTAGTGCTTCATCTACACGTTATAGCCCTGCATTTTCCAATGCCTATCTCTTTGCAAAAGAGAGATATCGGCAAGGAAAAGCTGTATTGTACCTTTGCATTTTTCTCCCAAACGAAAGACACTAGATTGAAAATGTTAAAGCCTACTGTTAGTGCTTCATCTACACGTTATAGCCCTGAATTTTCCAATGCCTAGCTCTTTGCAAAAGAGAGATATCGGCAAGGAAAAGCTGTATTGTACCTTTGCATTTTTCTCCCAAACGAAGGACACTAGAATGAAGATTTAAAAGCCTCCTGTTAGTGCTTCATCTACACGGTATAGCCCTGAATTTTCCAATGCCTAGCTCTTTGCAAAAGAGAGATATTGGCAAGGAAAAGCTGTATTGTACCTTTGCATTTTTCTCCCAAACGAAGGACACTAGAATGAAAATTTTAAAGCCTCCTGTTAGTGCTTCATCTACACGTTATAGCCCTGAATTTTCCAATGCCTATCTCTTTGCAAAAGAGAGATATCGGCAAGGAAAAACTGTATTGTACCTTTGCATTTTTCTCCCAAACGAAAGACACTAGAATGAAAATGTTAAAGCCTCCTGTTAGTGCTTCATCTACACGTTATAGCCCTGAATTTTCCAATGCCTATCTCTTTGCAAAAGAGAGATATCGGCAAGGAAAAGCTGTATTGTACCTTTGCATTTTTCTCCCAAACGAAAGACACTAGAATGAAAATTTTAAAGCCTACTGTTAGTGCTTCATCTACACGTTATAGCCCTGAATTTTCCTATGCCTAGCTCTTTGCAAAAGAGAGATATCGGCAAGGAAAAGCTGTATTGTACCTTTGCATTTTTCTCCCAAACGAAAGACACTAGAATGAAAATTTTAAAGCCTCCTGTTAGTGCTTCATCTACACGTTATAGCCCTGAATTTTCCAATGCCTATCTCTTTGCAAAAGAGAGATATCGGCAAGGAAAAGCTGTATTGTACCTTTGCATTTTTCTCCCAAACGAAGGACACTAGAATGAAAATTTTAAAGCCTCCTATTAGTGCTTCATCTACACGTTATAGCCCTGAATTTTCCAATGCCTATCTCTTTGCAAAAGAGAGATATCGGCAAGGAAAAGTGTATTGTACTTTTGCATTTTTCTCCCAAACGAAAGACACTAGAATGAAAATTTTAAAGCCTCCTGTTAGTGCTTCATCTACACGTTATAGCCCTGCATTTTCCAATGCCTATCTCTTTGCAAAAGAGAGATATCGGCAAGGAAAAGCTGTATTGTACCTTTGCATTTTTCTCCCAAACGAAAGACACTAGATTGAAAATGTTAAAGCCTACTGTTAGTGCTTCATCTACACGTTATAGCCCTGAATTTTCCAATGCCTAGCTCTTTGCAAAAGAGAGATATCGGCAAGGAAAAGCTGTATTGTACCTTTGCATTTTTCTCCCAAACGAAGGACACTAGAATGAAGATTTAAAAGCCTCCTGTTAGTGCTTCATCTACACGGTATAGCCCTGAATTTTCCAATGCCTAGCTCTTTGCAAAAGAGAGATATTGGCAAGGAAAAGCTGTATTGTACCTTTGCATTTTTCTCCCAAACGAAGGACACTAGAATGAAAATTTTAAAGCCTCCTGTTAGTGCTTCATCTACACATTATAGCCCTGAATTTTCCAATGCCTATCTCTTTGCAAAAGAGAGATATCGGCAAGGAAAAACTGTATTGTACCTTTGCATTTTTCTCCCAAACGAAAGACACTAGAATGAAAATTTTAAAGCCTCCTGTTAGTGCTTCATCTACACGTTATAGCCCTGAATTTTCCAATGCCTATCTCTTTGCAAAAGAGAGATATCGGCAAGGAAATGCTGTATTGTACCTTTGCATTTTTCTCCCAAACGAAAGACACTAGAATGAAAATTTTAAAGCCTCCTGTTAGTGCTTCATCTACACGTTATAGCCCTGCATTTTCCAATGCCTATCTCTTTGCAAAAGAGAGATATCGGCAAGGAAAAGCTGCATTGTACTTTTGCATTTTTCTCCCAAACGAAAGACACTAGAATGAAAATTTTAAAGCCTCCTGTTAGTATAATTTAAACAGCTCTTCATTTTCTGGCTTTATTTTTATGCTAACAAATTTGTTCTCTGAAAAGTGTCCACAAAGCCAAGTATCTGATTAACATCTTTGTAGGGATGGTTTTTCACCTATTACTAAATTAAACTTGCTTCATTGGAAAGGCAGCAAGATGCATCCTCATTTCAATATCTACTGAAATAATACAGGTTGACACCAGTAAACATTAACGCCACTGCATCCTTGCTGCTTTCTCATGTGGAAGTCTGTTTAATGTGAAAACAAGGTGATATCTAATTAGCACACAGGTAAGGAATTAAGAAAATCTTTATTTAAGGGTGAAGATGTTTCTCACAAAATCGTTGCCCCAATGCATCATTGAAATTCAAGCTGGAAAGATGATTTTAATATATCACTTGTACATTTTGTATTGCTCTTCTGGTGACAATGTAGTTTGCTTTTGTCAATTACCATTTTAATAATCGGGTAAAGAAAATTAATTGGATTTTTGAAAGAAAACAATACTGTCAATATACTATTAAAACAAATTAAAATGGTAAAAGTTATTGTACTTTAAGTAAAAATAAAAGAGCAAAAATATCAATCCCAGTTTTGGATTACTTTAATTAACAAAAAAAAATGCATATAGCAGAGGATAGTTTCAATCTGCCTACCTCTGGGTTATGGACCCAGCATGCTTCCATTACAGTACTCTGCTGCACATGTAAGTGCCAGAGATCCCGAAGCACTCACTCATCATGGGAAAGTACCAATGTGTTTCTTCATTGGTTGATGGAAGAAACATCTTACAAAAACTCTCCACATTATTGACTTTTAAAAATGTTTCTAGGAATCGTTCTAGATGAATGCTTATTAGCCTTTGTCAGTATGTACTTTTGCAAAGTGTCGCTGTGGCGCAATCAGTTAGTGTATAAGGCTATTAACCAAAAGGTTGGTTGTTCAATCCCACCCAGGGACTTAATTGACCTTGTTATCAGATTTTGGTGATCTTTAAGTAGACAAGTCAAAATTTCAAACCCCCTGTTATGGTGTAGGGTACCTGGCCTTCTCTGATGTAATCAGAGTTAGATTTGATTCAGTGATTTTATAAAAACAGCTAGGAAGCACAATTTAGCAGTGGGTTGCAGAGAAAAAGAAATATGCTGGCAGAAAAATCCAATTGAGTGATTAAACAGCTCTTCATTTTCTGGCTTTATTTTTATGCTAAATAATTTGTTCTCTGAAAAGTGTCCACAAAGCCAAGTATCTGATTAACATATTTGTAGGGATGGTTTTTCACCTATTACTAAATTAAACTTGCTTCATTGGAAAGGCAGCAAGATGCATCCTCATTTCAATATCTACTGAAATAATACAGGTTGACACCAGGAAACATTAACGCCACTGCATCCTTGCTGCTTTCTCATGTGGAAGTCTGTTTAATGTGAAAACAAGGTGATATCTAATTAGCACACAGGTAAGGAATTAAGAAAATCTTTATTTAAGGGTGAAGATGTTTCTCACAAAATCGTTGCCCCAATGCATCATTGAAATTCAAGCTGGAAAGATGATTTTAATATATCACTTGTACATTTTGTATTGCTCTTCTGGTGACAATGTAGTTTGTTTTTGTCAATTACCATTTTAATAATAGGGTAAAGAAAATTAAGTGGATTTTTGAAAGAAAACATTACTGTCAATATACTATTAAAACAAATTAAAATGGTAAAAGTTATTGTACTTTAAGTAAAAATAAAAGCTAAAATATCAATCCCAGTTTTGGATTACTTTAATGAACAAAAAAAATATGCATATAGCAAAGGATAGTTTCAATCTGCCTACCTCTGGGTTATGGGCCCAGCATGCTTCCATTGCAGTACTCTGCTGCACATGTAAGTGCAAGAGATCCTGAAGCACTCACTCATCATGCGAAAGTACCAATGTGTTTCTTCATTGGTTGCTGGAAGAAACATCTTACAAAAACTCTCCAGATTATTGACTTTTTAAAGTTTTTCTAGGAAACGTTCTAGATGAATGCTTATAAGTCTTTGTCAGTATGTACTTTTTGCAAAGTGTCTCTGTGGCGCAATCGGTTAGTGTGTTCAGCTATTAATCAAAAGGTTGGTGGTTCAATCCCACCCAGGGACGTAATTGACCTTGTAATCAGATTTTGGTGATATTTAAGTAGACAAGTCAAAATTGCAAACCCCCTCTTATGGTGTAGGGTACCTGGCCTTCTCTGATGTAATCAGAGTTAGATTTGATTAAGTGATTTTATAAAAAAACAGCTAGGAAGCACAATTTAGCAGTGGGTTGCAGAGAAAAAGAAAAATGCTGGCAGAAAAATCCAATTGAGTGATTAAACAGCTCTTCATTTTCTGGCTTTATTTTTATGATAACAAATTTGTTCTCTGAAAAGTGTCCACAAAGCCAAGTATCTGATTAACATCTTTGTAGGGATGTTTTCTCACCTATTACTAAATTAAACTTGCTTCATTGGAAAGGCAGCAAGATGCATCCTCATTTCAATATCTACGGAAATAATACAGGTTGACACCAGGAAACATTAACGCCACTGCATCTTTGCTGTTTTCTCATGTGGAAGTCTGTTTAATGTGAAAACAAGGTGATATCTAATTAGCACACAGGTAAGGAATTAAGAAAATCTTTATTTAAGGGTGAAGATGTTTCTCACAAAATCGTTGCCCCAATGCATCATTGAAATTCAAGCTGGAAAGATGATTTTAATATATCACTTGTACATTTTGTATTGCTCTTCTGGTGACAATGTAGTTTGTTTTTGTCAATTACCATTTTAATAATCGGGTAAAGAAAATTAATTGGATTTTTGAAAGAAAACAATACTGTCAATATACTATTAAAACAAATTAAAATGGTAAAAGTTATTGTACTTTAAGTAAAAATAAAAGAGCAAAAATATCAATCCCAGTTTTGGATTACTTTAACAAAAAAAAATGCATATAGCAGAGGATAGTTTCAATCTGCCTACCTCTGGGTTATGGACCCAGCATGCTTCCATTACAGTACTCTGCTGCACATGTAAGTGCAAGAGATCCTGAAGTACTCACTCATCATGGGAAAGTACAATGTGTTTCTTCATTGGTTGATGGAAGAAACATCTTACAAAAACTCTCCACATTATTGACTTTTTAAAATGTTTCTAGGAATCGTTCTAGATGAATGCTTATTAGCCTTTTTCAGTATGTACTTTTGCAAAGTGTCGCTGTGGCGCAATCAGTTAGTGTGTAAGGCTATTAACCAAAAGGTTGGTGGTTCAATCCCACCCAGGGACTTAATTGACCTTGTTATCAGATTTTGGTGATCTTTAAGTAGACAAGTCAAAATTTCAAACCCCCTGTTATGGTGTAGGGTACCTGGCCTTCTCTGATGTAATCAGAGTTAGATTTGATTCAGTGATTTTATAAAAACAGCTAGGAAGCACAATTTAGCAGTGGTTTGCAGAGAAAAAGAAATATGCTGGCAGAAAAATCCAATTGAGTGATTAAACAGCTCTTCATTTTCTGGCTTTATTTTTATGCTAACTAATTTGTTCTCTGAAAAGTGTCCACAAAGCCAAGTATCTGATTAACATATTTGTAGGGATGGTTTTTCACCTATTACTAAATTAAACTTGCTTCATTGGAAAGGCAGCAAGATGCATCCTCATTTCAATATCTACTGAAATAATACAGGTTGACACCAGGAAACATTAACGCCACTGCATCCTTGCTGCTTTCTCATGTGGAAGTCTGTTTAATGTGAAAACAAGGTGATATCTAATTAGCACACAGGTAAGGAATTAAGAAAATCTTTATTTAAGGGTGAAGATGTTTCTCACAAAATCGTTGCCCCAATGCATCATTGAAATTCAAGCTGGAAAGATGATTTTAATATATCACTTGTACATTTTGTATTGCTCTTCTGGTGACAATGTAGTTTGTTTTTGTCAATTACCATTTTAATAATAGGGTAAAGAAAATTAAGTGGATTTTTGAAAGAAAACAATGCTGTCAATATACTATTAAAACAAATTAAAATGGTAAAAGTTATTGTACTTTAAGTAAAAATAAAAGCTAAAATATCAATCCCAGTTTTGGATTACTTTAATGAACAAAAAAAAATGCATATAGCAAAGGATAGTTTCAATCTGCCTACCTCTGGGTTATGGGCCCAGCATGCTTCCATTGCAGTACTCTGCTGCACATGTAAGTGCAAGAGATCCTGAAGCACTCACTCATCATGCGAAAGTACCAATGTGTTTCTTCATTGGTTGCTGGAAGAAACATCTTACAAAAACTCTCCAGATTATTGACTTTTTAAAGTTTTTCTAGGAAACGTTCTAGATGAATGCTTATTAGTCTTTGTCAGTATGGACTTTTTGCAAAGTGTCTCTGTGGCGCAATCGGTTAGTGTGTTCAGCTATTAATCAAAAGGTTGGTGGTTCAATCCCACCCAGGGACGTAATTAACCTTGTGATCAGATTTTGGTGATATTTAAGTAGACAAGTTAAAATTGCAAACCCCCTCTTATGGTGTAGGGTACCTGGCCTTCTCTGATGTAATCAGAGTTAGATTTGATTAAGTGATTTTATAAAAAATCAGCTAGGAAGCACAATTTAGCAGTGGGTTGCAGAGAAAAAGAAAAATGCTGGCAGAAAAATCCAATTGAGTGATTAAACAGCTCTTCATTTTCTGGCTTTATTTTTATGATAACAAATTTGTTCTCTGAAAAGTGTCCACAAAGCCAAGTATCTGATTAACATCTTTGTAGGGATGGTTTTTCACCTATTACTAAATTAAACTTGCTTCATTGGAAAGGCAGCAAGATGCATCCTCATTTCAATATCTACGGAAATAATACAGGTTGACACCAGGAAACATTAACGCCACTGCATCTTTGCTGTTTTCTCATGTGGAAGTCTGTTTAATGTGAAAACAAGGTGATATCTAATTAGCACACAGGTAAGGAATTAAGAAAATCTTTATTTAAGGGTGAAGATGTTTCTCACAAAATCGTTGCCCCAATGCATCATTGAAATTCAAGCTGGAAAGATGATTTTAATATATCACTTGTACATTTTGTATTGCTCTTCTGGTGACAATGTAGTTTGTTTTTGTCAATTACCATTATAATAATCGGGTAAAGAAAATTAATTGGATTTTTGAAAGAAAACAATACTGTCAATATACTATTAAAACAAATTAAAATGGTAAAAGTTATTGTACTTTAAGTAAAAATAAAAGAGCAAAAATATCAATCCCAGTTTTGGATTACTTTAATTAACAAAAAAAAATGCATATAGCAGAGGATAGTTTCAATCTGCCTACCTCTGGGTTATGGACCCAGCATGCTTCCATTACAGTACTCTGCTGCACATGTAAGTGCAAGAGATCCTGAAGCACTCACTCATCATGGGAAAGTACCAATGTGTTTCTTCATTGGTTGATGGAAGAAACATCTTACAAAAACTCTCCACATTATTGACTTTTTAAAATGTTTCTAGGAATCGTTCTAGATGAATGCTTATTAGCCTTTGTCAGTATGTACTTTCGCAAAGTGTCGCTGTGGCGCAATCAGTTAGTGTGTAAAGCTATTAACCAAAGGGTTGGTGGTTCAATCCCACCCAGGGACTTAAGTGACCTTGTTATCAGATTTTGGTGATCTTTAAGTAGACAAGTCAAAATTTCAAACCCCCTGTTATGGTGTAGGGTACCTGGCCTTCTCTGATGTAATCAGAGTTAGATTTGATTCAGTGATTTTATAAAAACAGCTAAGAAGCACAATTTAGCAGTGGGTTGCAGAGAAAAAGAAATATGCTGGCAGAAAAATCCAATTGAGTGATTAAACAGCTCTTCATTTTCTGGCTTTATTTTTATGCTAACTAATTTGTTCTCTGAAAAGTGTCCACAAAGCCAAGTATCTGATTAACATATTTGTAGGGTGGTTTTTCACCTATTACTAAATTAAACTTGCTTCATTGGAAAGGCAGCAAGATGCATCCTCATTTCAATATCTACTGAAATAATACAGGTTGACACCAGGAAACATTAACGCCACTGCATCCTTGCTGCTTTCTCATGTGGAAGTCTGTTTAATGTGAAAACAAGGTGATATCTAATTAGCACACAGGTAAGGAATTAAGAAAATCTTTATTTAAGGGTGAAGATGTTTCTCACAAAATCGTTGCCCCAATGCATCATTGAAATTCAAGCTGGAAAGATGATTTTAATATATCACTTGTACATTTTGTATTGCTCTTCTGGTGACAATGTAGTTTGTTTTTGTCAATTACCATTTTAATAATCGGGTAAAGAAAATTAATTGGATTTTTGAAAGAAAACAATACTGTCAATATACTATTAAAACAAATTAAAATGGTAAAAGTTATTGTACTTTAAGTAAAAATAAAAGCTAAAATATCAATCCCAGTTTTGGATAACTTTAATGAACAAAAAAAAAATGCATATAGCAAAGGATAGTTTCAATCTGCCTACCTCTGGGTTATGGGCCCAGCATGCTTCCATTGCAGTACTCTGCTGCACATGTAAGTGCAAGAGATCCTGAAGCACTCACTCATCATGCGAAAGTACCAATGTGTTTCTTCATTGGTTGCTGGAAGAAACATCTTACAAAAACTCTCCAGATTATTGACTTTTTAAAGTTTTTCTAGGAAACGTTCTAGATGAATGCTTATTAGTCTTTGTCAGTATGGACTTTTTGCAAAGTGTCTCTGTGGCGCAATCGGTTAGTGTGTTCAGCTATTAATCAAAAGGTTGGTGGTTCAATCCCACCCAGGGACGTAATTAACCTTATGATCAGATTTTGGTGATATTTAAGTAGACAAGTTAAAATTGCAAACCCCCTCTTATGGTGTAGGGTACCTGGCCTTCTCTGATGTAATCAGAGTTAGATTTGATTAAGTGATTTTATAAAAAATCAGCTAGGAAGCACAATTTAGCAGTGGGTTGCAGAGAAAAAGAAAAATGCTGGCAGAAAAATCCAATTGAGTGATTAAACAGCTCTTCATTTTCTGGCTTTATTTTTATGATAACAAATTTGTTCTCTGAAAAGTGTCCACAAAGCCAAGTATCTGATTAACATCTTTGTAGGGATGGTTTTTCACCTATTACTAAATTAAACTTGCTTCATTGGAAAGGCAGCAAGATGCATCCTCATTTCAATATCTACGGAAATAATACAGGTTGACACCAGGAAACATTAACGCCACTGCATCTTTGCTGTTTTCTCATGTGGAAGTCTGTTTAATGTGAAAACAAGGTGATATCTAATTAGCACACAGGTAAGGAATTAAGAAAATCTTTATTTAAGGGTGAAGATGTTTCTCACAAAATCGTTGCCCCAATGCATCATTGAAATTCAAGCTGGAAAGATGATTTTAATATATCACTTGTACATTTTGTATTGCTCTTCTGGTGACAATGTAGTTTGTTTTTGTCAATTACCATTATAATAATCGGGTAAAGAAAATTAATTGGATTTTTGAAAGAAAACAATACTGTCAATATACTATTAAAACAAATTAAAATGGTAAAAGTTATTGTACTTTAAGTAAAAATAAAAGAGCAAAAATATCAATCCCAGTTTTGGATTACTTTAATTAACAAAAAAAAATGCATATAGCAGAGGATAGTTTCAATCTGCCTACCTCTGGGTTATGGACCCAGCATGCTTCCATTACAGTACTCTGCTGCACATGTAAGTGCAAGAGATCCTGAAGCACTCACTCATCATGGGAAAGTACCAATGTGTTTCTTCATTGGTTGATGGAAGAAACATCTTACAAAAACTCTCCACATTATTGACTTTTTAATATGTTTCTAGGAATCGTTCTAGATGAATGCTTATTAGCCTTTGTCAGTATGTACTTTCGCAAAGTGTCGCTGTGGCGCAATCAGTTAGTGTGTAAAGCTATTAACCAAAGGGTTGGTGGTTCAATCCCACCCAGGGACTTAAGTGACCTTGTTATCAGATTTTGGTGATCTTTAAGTAGACAAGTCAAAATTTCAAACCCCCTGTTATGGTGTAGGGTACCTGGCCTTCTCTGATGTAATCAGAGTTAGATTTGATTCAGTGATTTTATAAAAACAGCTAAGAAGCACAATTTAGCAGTGGGTTGCAGAGAAAAAGAAATATGCTGGCAGAAAAATCCAATTGAGTGATTAAACAGCTCTTCATTTTCTGGCTTTATTTTTATGCTAACTAATTTGTTCTCTGAAAAGTGTCCACAAAGCCAAGTATCTGATTAACATATTTGTAGGGTGGTTTTTCACCTATTACTAAATTAAACTTGCTTCATTGGAAAGGCAGCAAGATGCATCCTCATTTCAATATCTACTGAAATAATACAGGTTGACACCAGGAAACATTAACGCCACTGCATCCTTGCTGCTTTCTCATGTGGAAGTCTGTTTAATGTGAAAACAAGGTGATATCTAATTAGCACACAGGTAAGGAATTAAGAAAATCTTTATTTAAGGGTGAAGATGTTTCTCACAAAATCGTTGCCCCAATGCATCATTGAAATTCAAGCTGGAAAGATGATTTTAATATATCACTTGTACATTTTGTATTGCTCTTCTGGTGACAATGTAGTTTGTTTTTGTCAATTACCATTTTAATAATCGGGTAAAGAAAATTAATTGGATTTTTGAAAGAAAACAATACTGTCAATATACTATTAAAACAAATTAAAATGGTAAAAGTTATTGTACTTTAAGTAAAAATAAAAGCTAAAATATCAATCCCAGTTTTGGATAACTTTAATGAACAAAAAAAAAATGCATATAGCAAAGGATAGTTTCAATCTGCCTACCTCTGGGTTATGGGCCCAGCATGCTTCCAGTGCAGTACTCTGCGGCACATGTAAGTGCAAGAGATCCTGAAGCACTCACTCATCATGCGAAAGTACCAATGTGTTTCTTCATTGGTTGCTGGAAGAAACATCTTACAAAAACTCTCCAGATTATTGACTTTTTAAAGTTTTTCTAGGAAACGTTCTAGATGAATGCTTATTAGTCTTTGTCAGTATGGACTTTTTGCAAAGTTTCTCTGTGGTGCAATCGGTTAGTGTGTTCAGTTATTAATCAAAAGGTTGGTGGTTCAATCCCACCCAGGGACGTAATTGACCTTGTGATCAGATTTTGGTGATATTTAAGTAGACAAGTCAAAATTGCAAACCCCCTCTTATGGTGTAGGGTACCTGGCCTTCTCTGATGTAATCAGAGTTAGATTTGATTAAGTGATTTTATAAAAAAACAGCTAGGAAGCACAATTTAGCAGTGGGTTGCAGAGAAAAAGAAAAATGCTGGCAGAAAAATCCAATTGAGTGATTAAACAGCTCTTCATTTTCTGGCTTTATTTTTATGATAACAAATTTGTTCTCTGAAAAGTGTCCACAAAGCCAAGTATCTGATTAACATCTTTGTAGGGATGGTTTTTCACCTATTACTAAATTAAACTTGCTTCATTGGAAAGGCAGCAAGATGCATCCTCATTTCAATATCTACGGAAATAATACAGGTTGACACCAGGAAACATTAACGCCACTGCATCTTTTCTGTTTTCTCATGTGGAAGTCTGTTTAATGTGAAAACAAGGTGATATCTAATTAGCACACAGGTAAGGAATTAAGAAAATCTTTATTTAAGGGTGAAGATGTTTCTCACAAAATCGTTGCCCCAATGCATCATTGAAATTCAAGCTGGAAAGATGATTTTAATATATCACTTGTACATTTTGTATTGCTCTTCTGGTGATAATGTAGTTTGTTTTTGTCAATTACCATTTTAATAATCGGGTAAAGAAAATTAATTGGATTTTTGAAAGAAAACAATACTGTCAATATACTATTAAAACAAATTAAAATGGTAAAAGTTATTGTACTTTAAGTAAAAATAAAAGAGCAAAAATATCAATCCCAGTTTTGGATTACTTTAATTAACAAAAAAAAATGCATATAGCAGAGGATAGTTTCAATCTGCCTACCTCTGGGTTATGGACCCAGCATGCTTCCATTACAGTACTCTGCTGCACATGTAAGTGCAAGAGATCCTGAAGCACTCACTCATCATGGGAAAGTACCAATGTGTTTCTTCATTGGTTGATGGAAGAAACATCTTACAAAAACTCTCCACATTATTGACTTTTTAAAATGTTTCTAGGAATCGTTCTAGATGAATGCTTATTAGCCTTTGTCAGTATGTACTTTTGCAAAGTGTTGCTGTGGCGCAATCAGTTAGTGTGTAAAGCTGTTAACCAAAAGGTTGGTGGTTCAATCCCACCCAGGGACTTAATTGACCTTGTTATCAGATTTTGGTGATCTTTAAGTAGACAAGTCAAAATTTCAAACCCCCTGTTATGGTGTAGGGTACCTGGCCTTCTCTGATGTAATCAGAGTTAGATTTGATTCAGTGATTTTATAAAAACAGCTAAGAAGCACAATTTAGCAGTGGGTTGCAGAGAAAAAGAAATATGCTGGCAGAAAAATCCAATTGAGTGATTAAACAGCTCTTCATTTTCTGGCTTTATTTTTATGCTAACTAATTTGTTCTCTGAAAAGTGTCCACAAAGCCAAGTATCTGATTAACATATTTGTAGGGATGGTTTTTCACCTATTACTAAATTAAACTTGATTCATTGGAAAGGCAGCAAGATGCATCCTCATTTCAATATCTACTGAAATAATACAGGTTGACACCAGGAAACATTAACGCCACTGCATCCTTGCTGCTTTCTCATGTGGAAGTCTGTTTAATGTGAAAACAAGGTGATATCTAATTAGCACACAGGTAAGGAATTAAGAAAATCTTTATTTAAGGGTGAAGATGTTTCTCACAAAATCGTTGCCCCAATGCATCATTGAAATTCAAGCTGGAAAGATGATTTTAATATATCACTTGTACATTTTGTATTGCTCTTCTGGTGACAATGTAGTTTGTTTTTGTCAATTACCATTTTAATAATCGGGTAAAGAAAATTAATTGGATTTTTGAAAGAAAACAATACTGTCAATATACTATTAAAACAAATTAAAATGGTAAAAGTTATTGTACTTTAAGTAAAAATAAAAGCTAAAATATCAATCCCAGTTTTGGATTACTTTAATGAACAAAAAAAAATGCATATAGCAAAGGATAGTTTCAATCTGCTTACCTCTGGGTTATGGGCCCAGCATGCTTCCAGTGCAGTACTCTGCGGCACATGTAAGTGCAAGAGATCCTGAAGCACTCACTCATCATGCGAAAGTACCAATGTGTTTCTTCATTGGTTGCTGGAAGAAACATCTTACAAAAACTCTCCAGATTATTGACTTTTTAAAGTTTTTCTAGGAAACGTTCTAGATGAATGCTTATTAGTCTTTGTCAGTATGTACTTTTTGCAAAGTTTCTCTATGGTGCAATCGGTTAGTGTGTTCAGTTATTAATCAAAAGGTTGGTGGTTCAATCCCTCCCAGGGACGTAATTGACCTTGTGATCAGATTTTGGTGATATTTAAGTAGACAAGTCAAAATTGCAAACCCCCTCTTATGGTGTAGGGTACCTGGCCTTCTCTGATGTAATCAGAGTTAGATTTGATTAAGTGATTTTATAAAAAAACAGCTAGGAAGCACAATTTAGCAGTGGGTTGCAGAGAAAAAGAAAAATGCTGGCAGAAAAATCCAATTGAGTGATTAAACAGCTCTTCATTTTCTGGCTTTATTTTTATGATAACAAATTTGTTCTCTGAAAAGTGTCCACAAAGCCAAGTATCTGATTAATATCTTTGTAGGGATGGTTTTTCACCTATTACTAAATTAAACTTGCTTCATTGGAAAGGCAGCAAGATGCATCCTCATTTCAATATCTACGGAAATAATACAGGTTGACACCAGGAAACATTAACGCCACTGCATCTTTGCTGTTTTCTCATGTGGAAGTCTGTTTAATGTGAAAACAAGGTGATATCTAATTAGCACACAGGTAAGGAATTAAGAAAATCTTTATTTAAGGGTGAAGATGTTTCTCACAAAATCGTTGCCCCAATGCATCATTGAAATTCAAGCTGGAAAGATGATTTTAATATATCACTTGTACATTTTGTATTGCTCTTCTGGTGACAATGTAGTTTGTTTTTGTCAATTACCATTTTAATAATCGGGTAAAGAAAATTAATTGGATTTTTGAAAGAAAACAATACTGTCAATATACTATTAAAACAAATTAAAATGGTAAAAGTTATTGTACTTTAAGTAAAAATAAAAGAGCAAAAATATCAATCCCAGTTTTGGATTACTTTAATTAACAAAAAAAAATGCATATAGCAGAGGATAGTTTCAATCTGCCTACCTCTGGGTTATGGACCCAGCATGCTTCCATTACAGTACTCTGCTGCACATGTAAGTGCAAGAGATCCTGAAGCACTCACTCATCATGGGAAAGTACCAATGTGTTTCTTCATTGGTTGATGGAAGAAACATCTTACAAAAACTCTCCAGATTATTGACTATTTAAAGTTTTTATAGGAAACGTTCTAGATGAATGCTTATTAGCCTTTGCCAGTATGTACTTTTGCAAAGTGTCGCTGTGGCACAGTCAGTTAGTGTGTACGGCTATTAACCAAAAGGTTGGTGGTTCAATCCCACCCAGGGACGTAATTGACCTTGTTATCAGATTTTGTTGATCTTTAAGTAGACAAGTCAAAATTTTGAAAACCCCTGTTATGGTGTAGGGTACCTGGCCTTCTCTGATGTAATCAGATTTGATTCAGTGATTTTATAAAAACAGCTAGGAAGCACAATTTAGCAGTGGGTTGCAGAGAAAAAGAAATATGCTGGCAGAAAAATCAAATTGAGTGATTAAACAGCTCTTCATTTTCTGGCTTTATTTTTATGCTAACTAATTTGTTCTCTGAAAAGTGTCCACAAAGCCAAGTATCTGATTAACATCTTTGTAGGGATGGTTTTTCACCTATTACTAAATTAAACTTGCTTCATTGGAAAGGCAGCAAGATGCATCCTCATTTCAATGTCTACGGAAATAATACAGGTTGACACCAGGAAACATTAACGCCACTGCATCTTTGCTGTTTTCTCATGTGGAAGTCTGTTTAATGTGAAAACAAGGTGATATCTAATTAGCACACAGGTAAGGAATTAAGAAAATCTTTATTTAAGGGTGAAGATGTTTCTCACAAAATCGTTGCCCCAATGCATCATTGAAATTCAAGCTGGAAAGATGATTTTAATATATCACTTGTACATTTTGTATTGCTCTTCTGGTGACAATGTAGTTTGTTTTTGTCAATTACCATTTTAATAATCGGGTAAAGAAAATTAAGTGGATTTTTGAAAGAAAACAATACTGTCAATTATAAGGGCACGGTCGTGCCCTTATTTTAAGGCTGAATTGAACAAACGGAATTCTCCCATAGGGAACTTCTGAGATGGGGGCATGGTGTTTGAGGGGCTACACCTCAAAACTGATAGGACGTACTGAGCTAAAGTTTGGCATGGACGCGTAGAATCGTCACCCGCTGCTGCAGGCCAAATTTCAGGGCAAAATAATAAAAAATGAGGAATTGGGAGTAAGCTAAAGTTCCAACTGTCAGTTTTTTTCTGCCACTGCCTCTGTGGCTTTTTGACAACGTTTTCCCATAGAGTGAATGAAGATTTTTTTGGGAAGGCATAACTCAGGATAGAGGACGAATTAAGACTTGGGGTTTGTTTTACTAGATAGAGTATGCCCCAGTGTAGTGCCTTTTGGGGTTGTGGTTTTTCAGAAAGTTATAGGGTTTTTTTAATTAAGAGAAATATGCCCCATTATAGAGATAGGGCATTTCAATTTGTTGCGCCTGCGCAGTGACCGCCAGCAGGGGGTGTACAGAGAGTAGCTCTGGCAGTTGGGCACGAGGAGACAGAGCGGGAAGGAGTCACGTGGAGCTGCAGGAGGACAGCCAGCGGTTCCCGGCGTGTGAGTTCATTGAGGTCCATGAAGCGGGAGGAGATCGCCGGAGCTGCGTAGCACTGGGTGAGTTCTGTCAGGCAGCCCACCGCTGTGTACCCAGCTTCCACTTCTCCCCCGCGTGTCCGGCCACCCTCCCCTCCCGCCCGCCCGGCCACCCTCCCCTCCCGCCTGCCCGCCCGCCCGCTCGCCCGCCCGCTCGCCCGCCCGCTCGCCCGCTGTGTGCCCGGCCGCCCGCCGGACCTTCCCTGGTGGCTGCCTGCGTCTCCTCCCCGCGTCTGTGGTGCGGCTGGCAGTAGGAGGCATCTCGGGCAGCTGTGTTCCGGCCACTCCTCCCTCCTCCTCCTCCCGCTGTGTCCGGCCCTCCCTCCCTGCAGTATGCAGTATTTATCAAGGTCTCTATGGTCACCAGTCACCCCCCCCTTCCCCCTCTCACCCTCCCTGCTGTGTGTCCGTCTCCCCCCCCTGCTGTGTGTCCGTCGCCCCCCCCTTGCCCTCCCTGCTGTGTGTCCCCCCCTCCTCCCTGCAGTGTATCCCCCCCCGCGCCCTCCCTGCTGTGTGTCCGGCCACCCTCCCCTCCTCCCGCTGTGTCCGGCCACCCCCCCCTCCCGCTGTGTCCGGCCACCCCCCCCTCTCGCTGTGTCCGTCCACCCCCCCTCCCGCTGTGTCCGTCCACCCCCCCCTCCCGCTGTGACCGGCCACCCCCCCCCACTCCCGCTGTGTCCGGCCACCCCCCCTCCTCCCGCTGTGTCCGTCCACCCCCCTCCTCCCGCTGTGTCCGTCCACCCCCCCTCCTCCTCTCTGCTGTGTGTCCGTTCTCCCCCCGCCCTCCCTGCTGTGTGTCCGTCCCCCCCGCCCTCCCTGCTGTCCGTCCCCCCCCGCCCTCCCTGCAGCGCCTGACACACGAACACGCAGCGCTTGACACACACGCACACACGCACCACCTGACACACACATACAGACGCAGCACCTGACACTCACACGGACCTGACACACACGCACACACTCACACGCAGCGCCTGACACACACAGACACGCAGCGCCTGACACACACAGACACGCAGCGCCTGACACACACACACTCACGCACCTGACACACACACTCACGCACCTGACACACACACACACTCACGCACCTGACACACACACACTCACGCACCTGACACACGCACACTCACGCACCTGACACACGCACACGGCACGCAGCACCTGACACACACACACAGCACCTGACACACACACACACACGCAGCACCTGACACACAGACATGCAGCGCCTGACACACACATGCAGACACGCAGCACCTGACACACACACGCAGACACGCAGCACCTGACACACACACACACGCAGCACCTGACACACACACGCAGACACGCAGCACCCGACACACACACGCAGACACACAGCACCTGACACACACACAGACACGCAGCACCTGACACAGACACGCAGCACCTGACACACACACACATACGCAGCACCTGACACACACACACACACAGCACCTGACACACACACACGCAGCACCTGACACAGACATGCAGCGCCTGACACACACACGCAGACATGCAGCACCTGACACACACATGCAGCACCTGACAGACACACACACACACACACACATGCAGCACCTGACACACCCACACACACAGACATGCAGCACCTGACACACCCACACACACACGCAGCACCTGACACACATACATACATGTGGCATTTAACGCACACACGCACAGCACCTGACACACAATCATATACACTCAGAGCACCTAACACATACATACACTCGCAGCACCTCACACACACTCGTATACACACGCAGCACCTGCCACTCACACATATATACACATGTAGCACCTGCCACTCCCACATACATGAACAGCACCTAACACACACATATATACATGCAGCACCTGACACACACATACACGTGCAGCACCTGACAGTCACACACATACAGATGCGACACAAACACATACACGCTCAACACCTGACACCCACGTGGCAGCTGACGCATACAAATGCAGCACCTGAGATACACACATATACACGTGCAGCACCTGAGACACACACATACACGTACAGCACCTGACACACACACACATGTATGTACACGCGCGGCTCCAGGCACACACATACGTACGTACACACGCGGAATTTAACACACACACACACATACACGTGCGGCACCTGACACACATGTACGAACACGCGTGGCTCCTGACACACACACACACGCGTGGCTCCTGACACACACACACACATGTACGAACACGCGCGGCTCCTGACACACACACGTATATACGTATACGCACGGCACCTGACACCTACACGTATGTACGTATACGCACGGCTCCTGACACCCACACGCATGTACACGCGCGGCTCCTGGCACACACACACACACGTACGTACACGCGCGGCACCTGACACACGCCTGTACGTACACACATGCACAGCACCTGACATACACACATGTAGGTACGCGCCACCTGACACACACACACACACACACGTACACGCACGACACTTGACACACACGTACGTACACGCACGGCACTGACACGTATGTACGCGCATGGCACCTGACACTCACGTACATACTAGTGATGAGTGGGTTCGGTTCGTCGGAATCCGAACCCCCCGAACTTCACCCATTTTACACGGGTCCGAGGCAGGTTCGAACCTTCCCGCCTTGCTCGGCTAGCCCGAGCGCGCACGAACGTCATCATCCCGCTGTCGGATTCTCGCGAGATTCGGATGTCTGCATTCGTGGAAAGGGATCCCATGTGTAAACATGGGACCCTTTTCAGTCCGTCTGGTCCGGGTGTTCGGTTTGTTGTTTTGCCAAGTACGTGGATTTAATCTGGAACCTGGATCAGGTGAGTATAATTATCTTTTATTTTCAGGTACCCGTGGATTCTACTTGGAGAAGAGGACCGACAGCTTCATGTCAACATAGGTAAGTATGTGTGTGTCGGCAGGTGGGAAATAAAGTTATACTTTCACGGTGTCTGTGTCCTGTTTTTATTTGGGTATTTTTTCCCCAGTAGAACTACAGGTACCAGCGGGCCCGTTTTTCTCCTGCATGCTGGTACTTGTGGTTCTCAAAGTACCAGCTTGCGGGGGAGGCTTGCTGGGACTTGTAGTACTACTAGAAAAAACAATATTCTTTAAATTTTCTCAAGGCTATCAGCCTCCCATCCGCAGCCCTTGGATGGGGGGGACAGCCTCGGGCTTCACCCCTGGCCCTTAGGTGGCTGGGGGGGGACCCCTTGATTGAAGGGGTCCCCACTCCCCCAGGGTACCCCGGCCAGGGGTGACTAGTTGGATATTTAATGCCACGGCCGCAGGGCACTGTATAAAAGTGACCCCCGGCTGTGGCATTATCTGTCCAGCTAGTGGAGCCCGATGCTGGTGTAAAAAATACGGGGGACCCCTACTCTTTTTGTCCCCCGTATTTTTTGCACCAGCACCAGGCGCAGAGCCCGGTGCTGGTTTTAAAAATACGGGGGATCCCCTGTCCGTTTTTCCCCCGGATTTTTAGAACCAGGACCGGCTCGAAGAGCCCGAGGCTGGTTATGCTTTGGAGGGGGGACCCACGCAATTTTTTTTCCGGGTTTTTCACATTCCATTTAAAAAATAAATAATATTTTAAAAAATATATAAATAATACTTGTGCCTCCAAAAAAGACAAACCAAGTACCTAATCCCTTCTAATATAAATAGATATGCTATTACCAAAAAAAAAAAACTGCAAAAAAAAACATGTTTTTAAATTTTTTTTATTAGATTCCGCCAGCAAAGTGTGGCGGATTGAAAATGACGAATTTACTGTTTAAAAGCACTGTTGTCGAATTTACAAACTTCAATTGAATATACTTTTGTCGAATTGCCGCATTTGTACCATTGCAGAAAAGTCGAATTTGTCAAATGTCGAATTTTAAAGTCGAATTTTGAAAGCCTGTAAGAATAGGCTCCGTCCCCTTCTACCCCTGTACCTTGCTCTCTCCTGTCTGTGCTCTCTCCCGTCTGTAGGAATAGGCCCCACCCCCTTCTTACCCTCCAGTGACTGCTCTCTCCTGACAAGTGGACCAGGCCTGCCCCCTACACGCTGCTGGTGTCTTCATTGTTACTTGGTCTGGAGCTCCGTTGGGGAGAGAACTCACGTGAGCTCATTAAGAATGAGGAACTGGGATGTTTTAATTTTATTGTGAGTAGTGTAGTGTGGTGATGTAGTATGTTGTATGGGGGGTATAGTGTAATTATGAAGTGCAGCATATGGGAGGGCTGTAGCATAGTGATGTAGTGTGGCATATGGGGGGTGGTAGCGCATAGGCGTGCGTACAGGGGGTGCCTGGTGCGCACAGGCACTCCCTAATGTCCAGCACCGCTGCACGCCACGCTTGCTGTAGCACAGTGATCGCTGAGTGTGTGATCGGTGGAGCCTAGCCTGCAGCTCATTTCCGTACCTCCCACCACCGCTGCACCCGACCCCCCTCTGCCTGCTGCTAATACTATGCTGAGTGCATTCGTCGGCGGCCTCACTGGGGGGACTGGCGTCACCTTGCAATGTGACGTGGTGATGTCCGCCCATGCTCTCCTCCCGCCCACCTGTGCTTTCCTCCTGCTGCGGTCTATCAGTCCTAGTGTGCCGCGGCCGCCACACCACTGGCAGTGTTCCTCTAGGAGGGACTGGGAGCTGCTGGCAGACACATTCTGCTGAGACTTACTTGTCAGTTCGGGTTCCGGACGGCAGGCGGCGGGTGGGAGGGCAGACGGGGAGCAGGTGTCACAAGGAGTGTGTGGGTAACTAATTCACAATACTTCCGCTCAACGTGGCACTGCTGGTCCTTCATCTCCCATGTCTCTTCACCAGGTGGCGGGCGGCCCGGAAATTAAGTGATGTGTTGTGCAGCAGTCAGTGTGAAGTGACTGTGAGTAACACTGGTGGTGCTGATGATGCTTCTGCAGAATCTGGAAGCAATTAATTCATAAATATAATGTACTCTATCAGTGTTTCTCTGACGTCCTAGTGGATGCTGGGAACTCCGTAAGGACCATGGGGATTAGCGGCTCCGCAGGAGACTGGGCACAAAAGTAAAGCTTTAGGACTACCTGGTGTGCACTGGCTCCTCCCCCTATGACAATCCTCCAAGCCTCAGTTAGATTTTTGTGCCCGGCCGAGAAGGGTGCACACTAGGGGCTCTCCTGAGCTTCTTAGTGAAAGTTTAGTTTTAGGTTTTTTATTTTCAGTGAGACCTGCTGGCAACAGGCTCACTGCATCGAGGGACTAAGGGGAGAAGAAGCGAACTCACCTGCGTGCAGAGTGGATTGGGCTTCTTAGGCTACTGGACACCATTAGCTCCAGAGGGACCGAACACAGGCCCAGCCTCGGAGCTCGGTCCCAGAGCCGCGCCGCCGGCCCCCTTACAGAGCCAGAAGCAAGAAGAGGTCCGGAAAATCGGCGGCAGAAGACATCCTGTCTTCACCAAGGTAGCGCACAGCACTGCAGCTGTGCGCCATTGCTCCTCAGCACACTTCACACTTCGGTCACTGAGGGTGCAGGGCGCTAGGGGTGGGCGCCCTGAGCAGCAATAGAAACACCTTGGCTGGCGAAAATACATCACATATAGCCCCCAGGGCTATATGGATGAATTTTAACCCCTGCCAGATTCCACAGAAAAACGGGAGAAAAGGCCGCCGAGAAGGGGGCGGAGCCTATCTCCTCAGCACACTGGCGCCATTTTCTCTCACAGCTCCGTTGGAGGGAAGCTCCCTGGCTCTCCCCTGCAGTTACTACACTACAGAAAGGGATTAAAAAAGAGAGGGGGGCACTAATTAGGCGTAGTATAACAATACAGCAGCTATAAGGGGAAAAACACTTATATAAGGTTATCCCTGTATATATATATATATATATAGCGCTCTGGTGTGTGCTGGCATACTCTCCCTCTGTCTCCCCAAAGGGCTAGTGGGGTCCTGTCCTCTATCAGAGCATTCCCTGTGTGTGTGCTGTGTGTCGGTACGATTGTGTCGACATGTATGAGGAGGAAAATGGTGTGGAGGCGGAGCAATTGCCTGTAATGGAGTTGTCACCCCCTAGGGAGTCGACACCTGAGTGGCTGAGCTTATGGAAGGAATTACGTGACAGTGTCAGCTCTTTACAAAAGATTGATGACATGAGACAGCCTGCTACTCAGCCTGTGCCTGTCCAGGTGTCTCAAAAGCCATCAGGGGCTCTAAAACGCCCGTTACCGCAGATGGCAGATACAGACGCCGACACGGATACTGATTCCAGTGTCGACGATTAAGAGACGAATGTGACTTCCAGTAGGGCCACACGTTACATGATTGAGGCTATGGAAAATGTTTTTACACATTTCTGATAATACCAGTACCACTAAAAAGGGTATTATGTTGGGTGAGAAAAAACTGCCTGTAGTTTTTCCTGCATCTGAGGAATTAAATGAAGTGTGTGATGATGCGTGGGTTTCCCCCGATAAAAACTGTTAATTCCTAAAAAGTTATTAGCATCATACCCCTTCCCGCCAGAGGATAGGGCACATTGGGAAACACCCCCTAGGGTGAATAAAGCGCTCACACGCTTGTCTAAACAGGTGGCACTACCGTCCCCGGATACGGACGCCCTTAAGGAACCTGCTGACAGAAAGCAGTAAAATATCCTAAAATGTATATACACTCACACGGGTGTGATACTGCGACCAGCAATCGCCTCAGCCTGGATGTGCAGTGCTGGGGTGGCTTGGTCGGATTCCCTGACTGACAATATTGATACCCTAGATAGGGACAGTATATTACTGACTATAGAGCATTTAAAAGATGCTTTCTATATATGCGTGATGCACAGAGGGATATTTGCCGACTGGCATCAAGAGTAAGTGCGCTGTCCATTTCTGCCAGAAGAGGGTTATGGACAAGACAGTGGTCAGGTGATGCTGATTCCAAAAGGCATATGGAAGTATCGCCTTATAAAAGGGAGGAGTTATTTGGGGTAGGTCTAACAGACCTGGTGGCCACGGCAACGGCTGGGAAATCCACATTTTTACCCCAGGTAGCCTCTCAACATAAGAAGACGCCGTATTATCAGGCGCAGTCCTTTGGGCCCCATAAGGGCAAGCGGGCAAAAGGCTCCTCATTTCTGCCCCGTGGCAGAGGGAGAGGAAAAAGGCTGCAGCAAACAGCCAGTTCCCAGGAACAGAAACGGTGGGGGCCCGTCTCATAAATTTCAGCGTGCAGTGGGCTCACTCACAGGTGGACCCCTGGATCCTTCAGGTGGTATCTCAGGGGTACAAATTGGAATTCGAGACGTCTCCCCTTCGCCGTTTTCCTAAAGTCTGCTTTACCGACGTCTCCCTCCGACAGGGAGGCGGTATGGGAAGCCATTCACAAGCTGTATTCCCAGCAGGTGATAATCAAGGTACCCCTCCTACAACAGGGAAAGGGGTATTATTCCACGCTGTTTGTGGTACCTAAGCCGGACGGCTCGGTGAGACCTAATTTAAATCTGAAATCCTTGAACACTTACATACAAAGGTTCAAATTCAAGATGGAGTCACTCAGAGCGGTGATGGCAAACCGGGAAGAAGGGGATTATATGGTGTCTCTGGACATCAAGGATGCTTATCTCCATGTCCCAAATTACCCTTCTCACCAAGGGTACCTCAGGTTTGTGGTACAGAACTGTCACTATCAGTTTCAGACGCTGCCGTTTGGTTTGTCCACGGCACCCCGGGTCTTTACCAAAGTAATGGCCGAAATGATGATACTCCTTCGAAGGAAGGGAGTTTTAATTATCCCTTACTTGGACGATCTCCGGATTAGGGCAAGATCCAGGGAACAGTTGGTAGTCGGGGTAGCACTATCTCAGGTAGTGTTGCGGCAGCACGGTTGGATTCTTAATATTCCAAAATCGCAGCTGATTCCGACGACACGTCTTCTATTCCTAAGGATGATCCTGGACACAGTCCAGAAAATAAGAATTTACTTACCGATAATTCTATTTCTCATAGTCCGTAGTGGATGCTGGGGACTCCGAAAGGACCATGGGGAATAGCGGCTCCGCAGGAGACTGGGCACAAAGTAAAAGCTTTAGGACTAGCTGGTGTGCACTGGCTCCTCCCCCTATGACCCTCCTCCAAGCCTCAGTTAGGATACTGTGCCCGGACGAGCGTACACAATAAGGAAGGATTTTGAATCTTGGGTAAGACTCATACCAGCCACACAAATCACACCGTACAACTTGTGATCTGAACCCAGTTAACAGCATGATAACAGAAGGAGCCTCTGAAAAGATGGCTCACAACAACAATAACCCGATTTTTGTAACAATAACTATGTACAAGTAATGCAGACAATCCGCACTTGGGATGGGCGCCCAGCATCACTACGGACTATGAGAAATAGAATTATCGGTAAGTAAATTCTTATTTTCTCTAACGTCCTAGTGGATGCTGGGGACTCCGAAAGGACCATGGGGATTATACCAAAGCTCCCAACCGGGCGGGAGAGTGCGGATGACTCTGCAGCACCGAATGAGAGAACTCCAGGTCCTCCTCAGCCAGGGTATCAAATTTGTAGAATTTAGCAAACATGTTTTCCCCTGACCAAGTAGCTGCTCGGCAAAGTTGTAAAGCGGAGACCCCTCGGGCAGCCGCCCAAGATGAGCCCACTTTCCGTGTGGAATGGGCTTTTACAGATTTTGGCTGTGGCAGGCCTGCCACAGAATGTGCAAGCTGAATTGTACTACAAATCCAACGAGCAATCGTCTGCTTAGAAGCAGGAGCACCCAGCTTGCTGGGTGCATACAGGATAAACAGCGAATCAGATTTTCTGACTCCAGCCGTCCTGGAAACATATATTTTCAGGGCCCTGACTACGTCCAGCAACTTGGAATCCTCCAAGTCCCTAGTAGCCGCAGGCACCACATATGAAAAATTAGGTAAGGGCTTTTATAGGATAAAGCCGCCAATTCTGAGACACGATCTACAGAGAGCCAACGTAAAAAATAACAATGTTTATTAATAAAACATATAAAAAGATTAATTGTCAAATAACCGGTGAAAAATATATATATATAAATATATATAAGAACATTCTACCTTTGAGAAAGTCACGTGAACGTGACGAAACGCGTCAGGACCCGCCCCTATCCACACTCAGCTCAGGTGAAATCTTCCAGGTGTTCCTTGGTCCCCGCTGCACCCTCCGTCTACAGCATCCGACATCAGCGGCTTCAGCGCACACGCCGCCACGACCGGGTTGTGAGAGAGACGGTCCATTCCTTTCCGCTGCACAGCGTATATGGGCATTGCAGGACATTGAAGCCGAGGACGCTCGGCTCTTACCAGCCCATTTTGGAAAGGTATTGAATATCAATTTCAACTGAGGGACTTTTTTATTCATTAGGATCCTACCAACACACCTGGTATTTATCAACTATCTAACAAGTGAATCACGGAACTTTTCACCCCAATAAGCTGAGTCATTACAATATACCACTAGTTCACGTCTAGTGACTGTTCTTATATATATTTGTATATATTTTTCACCGGTTATTTGACAATTAATCTTTTTATATGTTTTATTAATAAACATTGTTATTTTTTACGTTGGCTCTCTGTACATCATGTTTCGTTCCTGATATTCAGCGCAGCCGTTTGTTCTTTTTCTATGCTATCACCACAATACTACACATAGTATTCCGGCAAGCGCAGACTATCAGGAACATAAAATTGTGATTATTTAATTCTATGAAACACGTATTGGTTTTCACTTTTTATTTTGATGATTAGGCGCTCGTTTGTTGCAGTTTTTTGTTTTGGTCAATTCTGAGACACGCCTGGCTGAAGCCAGGGCTAACAGCATTACCACTTTCCATGTGAGATATTTTAAGTCCACAGTGGTGAGTGGTTCAAACCAATGTGATTTTAGGAATCCCAAAACTACATTGAGATCCCAAGGTGCCACTGGAGGCACAAAAGGAGGCTGTATATGCAGTACTCCCTTGACAAACGTCTGAACTTCAGGAACAGAAGCCAGTTCTTTTTGGAAGAATATTGACAGGGCCAAAATTTGAACCTTAATGGACCCTAATTTGAGGCCCATAGACAGTCCTGTTTGCAGGAAATGCAGGAAACGACCCAGTTGAAATTCCTCTGTAGGGGCCTTCCTGGCCTCGCACCACGCAACATATTTACGCCAAATACGGTGATAATGTTGTATGGTTACATCCTTCCTGGCTTTGATCAGGGTAGGGATGACTTCATCCGGAATGCCTTTTTCCTTCAGGATCCGGCGTTGAACCGCCATGCCGTCAAACGCAGCCGCGGTAAGTCTTGGAACAGACATGGTCCCTGCTGGAGCAGGTCCTTTCTTAGAGGTAGAGGCCACGGGTCTTCCGTGAGCATCTCTTGAATTTCCGGGTACCAAGTCCTTCTTGGCCAATCCGGAGCCACGAGTATAGTCTTTACTCCTCTCCTTCTTATGATTCTCAGTACTTTTGGTATGAGAGGAAGAGGAGGGAACACATACACTGACTGGTACACCCACGGTGTTACCAGAGAGTCCACAGCTATTGCCTGAGGGTCCCTTGACCTGGCGCAATATCTGTCCAGTTTTTTGTTGAGGCGGGACGCCATCATGTCCACCCTTTGGTTTTTCCCAACGGTTCACAATCATGTGGAAGACTTCTGGGTGAAGTCCCCACTCCCCCGGGTGAAGATCGTGTCTGCTGAGGAAGTCTGCTTCCCAGTTGTCCACTCCCGGAATGAACACTGCTGACAGTGCTATCACATGATTCTCCGCCCAGCGAAGAATCCTTGCCACTTCCATCATTGCCCTCCTGCTTCTTGTGCCGCCCTGTCTGTTTACGTGGGCGACTGCCGTGATGTTGTCCGACTGGATCAACACCGGCTGACCCTGAAGCAGAGGTCTTGCCTGACTTAGGGCATTGTAAATGGCCCTTAGTTCCAGGATATTTATGTGAAGTGACGTTTCCATGCTTGACCACAAGCCCTGGAAATTTCTTCCCTGTGTGACTGCTCCCCAGCCTCTCAGGCTGGCATCCGTGGTCACCAGGACCCAATCCTGAATGCCGAATCTGCGGCCCTCTAGGTTATGAGCACTCTGTAACCACCACAGGAGAGACACCCTTGTCCTTGGAGACAGGGTTATCCGCTGATGCATTTGAAGATGCGATCCGGACCAATTGTCCAGCAGATCCCACTGAAAAGTTCTTGCGTGGAATCTGCCGAATGGAATCGCTTCGTAAGAAGCCACCATCTTTCCCAGGACCCTTGTGCATTGATGTACTGACACTTGGCCTGGTCTTAGGAGGTTCCTGACTAGGTCGGATAACTCCTTGGCTTTCTCCTCCGGGAGAAACACCTTTTTCTGTACTGTGTCCAGAATCATCCCTAGGAACAGCAGACGTGTCGTCGGAATCAGCTGCGATTTTGGAATATTTAGAATCCATCCGTGCTGTCGTAGTACTACTTGAGATAGTGCTACTCCGACCTCTAACTGTTCTCTGGACCTTGCCTGCTTACTTTGTGCCTTCCAATGCACAATGCAAACTACAGGTAGTGCTGCAGGGCCCACACCCTTTTACTTGCCGTACAGAGCAGCTCTGGAGCTGTTACAGTGCCCAGCTGCTGCAAGAAATCAGCTTGAATGCTTCAGGGGCTGGGGCATAGCCAACATGAGCCCCACACCGAAGGAGGGTGGAGGTGTTTAATGCGAACTAGGGGTCATCCAAGCGCCGCAAAAGGCCGCCATGCCCTGCACGCCCCTTTTCTCTTTTCATATGCAGACGAGGGTTGAAGCCAACTTTGACCCACTGCTTGGATGACATCACCGTATGCAAATCCATCTGCTGCAGGCCTTCCCCCAGGAATGCTTGCACTAGTTGTTGCATTTGGTTTGTTGTTTGGGGGTGCTTCATTATTAGGCAGCCTTCTGCCCTCCCATGTTCATCTGAAAATATGTGTTCTCCCTGCAGTTGTTGTCCCCAGATGAGAGTTCCCTTGTGCTGCCTCAGTTGAATCTCCTTTACTTGACAGAGATGTGCCTGAGCAGCGGCCCTCCCCAGCCCTATCCCAAATCATACTTATTTTGCATAGGAGATACCATGGTCATGAAGATTGTTCTCCCAGGGTGAGGTTCATTCATTGCATTCTGGGTATGCTGACCCCTGTGATTTCCCCAAATGTGGGAAACTCGACTGCATTATTTGTGGTAGTGGGGGACTGTGTTTGTGCTTTCCTCTGGTCAGCTCTGGTAAAAGTCAGATTTATTTGTCTCAGATCTTCCTCTAGCCTTGTTCTTCTTTCGAGAGTTCCCTTGTGCTGCCTCAGTTGGATCTCCTTCACTTGACAGGGGGGTACCCGAGCAGCGACCCTCCCCAGCTCTAGCCCAACTTCTACTTACCTGGCAGGTGAGATACTATGATCATGTAGGTGCTTCTCCCAGGGCAAGGCTCACCCATTGCACTCTGGGTGTGCTGCTCCTGCGATTTCCCCAAATGTGGGAAACTTGACTGCATAATTTGTGTTTCCCCTGGTCGGCTCTCATATAATTCAGATCTCTTTGTCTCAGGTCTCTCTCCAGCCTAGTTTGCTGTCTGTTTCAACTTCTCTTTTCTTGAGCCGCTCCCTTCTATGCCCTTGCGCACTATCCTGACTTCTCCCGTCTGCTTACTTTGTGCCTTCCAATGCACAATGCAAACTACAGGTAGTGCTGCAGGGCCCACACCCTTTTACTTGCCGTTCAGAGCAGCTCTGGAGCTGTTACAGTGCCCAGCTGCTGCAAGAAATCAGCTTGAATGCTTCAGGGGCTGGGGCATAGCCAACATGAGCCCTACACCGAAGGAGGGTGGAGGTGTTTAATGCGAACTAGGGGTCTTCCAAGCGCCGCAAAAGGCCGCCATGCCCTGCACGCCCCTTTTCTCTTTTCATATGCAGACGAGGGTTGAAGCCAACTTTGACCCACTGCTTGGATGACATCACCATATGCAAATCCATCTGCTGCAGGCCTTCCCCCAGGAATGCTTGTACTAGTTGTTGCATTTGGTTTGTTGTTTGGGGGTGCTTCAGTATTAGGCAGCCTTCTGCCCTCCCATGTTTATCTGGAAATATGTGTTCTCCCTGCAGTTGTTGTCCCCAGATGAGAGTTCCCTTGTGCTGCCTCAGTTGAATCTCCTTTACTTGACAGAGATGTGCCTGAGCAGCGGCCCTCCCCAGCCCTATCCCAAATCATACTTATTTTGCATAGGCGATACCATGGTCATGAAGATTGTTCTCCCAGGGTGAGGTTCATTCATTGCATTCTGGGTATGCTGACCCCTGTGATTTCCCCAAATGTGGGAAACTCGACTGCATTATTTGTGGTAGTGGGGGACTGTGTTTGTGCTTTCCTCTGGACAGCTCTGGTAAAAGTCAGATTTATTTGTCTCAGATCTTCCTCTAGCCTTGTTCTTCTTTCGAGAGTTCCCTTGTGCTGCCTCAGTTGGATCTCTTTCACTTGACAGGGGGGTGCCAGAGCAGCGACCCTCCCCAGCTCTAGCCCAACTCCTACTTACCTGCCAGGTGAGATACTTTGATCATGAAGGTGCTTCTCCCAGGGCAAGGCTCACCCATTGCACTCTGGGTGTGGTGCCCCTGCGATTTCCCCAAATGTGGGAAGCTTGACTGCATAATTTGTGTTTCCCCTGGTCGGCTCTCGTATAATTCAGATCTCTTTGTCTCAGGTCTCTCTCCAGCCTAGTTTGCTGTCTGTTTCCACTTCTTTTTTCATGAGCCCCTCCCTTTTATACCCTTGTGCACTATCCTGACTTCTCCTCCTGTCTGCTTACTTTGTGCCTTCCAATGCACAATGCAAACTACAGGTAGTGCTGCAGGGCCCACACCCTTTTACTTGCCGTACAGAGCAGCTCTGGAGCTGTTACAGTGCCCAGCTGCTGCAATAAATCAGCTTGAATGCTTCAGGGGATGGGGCATGGCCAACATGAGCCCCACACCAAAGGAGGGTGGGGGTGTTTAATGCGAACTAGGGGTCATCCAAGCACCGCAAAAGGCCGCCATGCCCTGCACGCCCCTTTTCTCTTTTCATATGCAGATGAGGGTTGAAGCCAACTTTGACCCACTGCTTGGATGACATCACCGTATGCAAATCCGTCTTCTGCAGAACTTCCCCCAGGAATGCTTGCACTAGTTGTTGCATTTGGTTTATTGTTTGGGGGTGCTTCAGTATTAGGCAGCCTTCTGCCCTCCCATGTTCATCTGAAAATATGTGTTCTCCCTGCAGTTGTTGTCCCCAGATGAGAGTTCCCTTGTGCTGCCTCAGTTGAATCTCCTTTACTTGACAGAGTTGTGCATGAGCAGCGGCCCTTTCCAGCCCTATCCCAAATCATACTTATTTTGCATAGGAGATATCATGGTCATGAAGATTACTCTCCCAGGGTGAGGTTCATTCATTGCATTCTGGGTATGCTGACCCCTGTGATTTCCCCAAATGTGGGAATCGCGACTGCTTTATTTGTTGGTAGTGGGGGACTGTGTTTGTGTTTTCCTCTGGTCAGCTCTGGTAAAAGTCAGATTTCTTTGTTTCAGATCTTCCTCTAGCCTTGTTCTTCTTTCGAGAGTTTCCTTGTGCTGCCTCAGTTGGATCTCCTTCACTTGACATTGGGGTGCCCGAGCAGCGACCCTCCCCAGCTCTAGCCCAACTCCTACTTACCTGCCAGGTGAGATACTATGATCATGAAGGTGCTTCTCCCAGGGCAAGGCTCACCCATTGCACTCTGGGTGTGCTGCCCCTGCGATTTCCCCAAATGTGGGAAACTTGACTGCATAATTTGTGTTTCCCCTGGTCAGGTCTCGTATAATTCAGATCTCTTTGTCTCAGGTCTCTCTCCAGCCTAGTTTGCTGTCTGTTTCAACTTCTCTTTTCTTGAGCCGCTCCCTTTTATACCCTTGTGCACTATCCTGACTTCTCCTCCTGTCTGCTTACTTTGTGCCTTCCAATGCACAATGCAAACTACAGGTAGTGCTGCAGGGCCCACACCATTTTACTTGCCTTACAGAACAGCTCTGGAGCTGTTACAGTGCCAAGCTGCTGCAAGAAATCAGCTTGAATGCTTCAGGGGATGGGGCATGGCCAACATGAGCCCCACACCGAAGGAGGGTGGGGGTGTTTAATGCGAACTAAGGGTCATCCAAGCGCCGCAAAAGGCCGCCATGCCCTGCATACCCCTTTTCTCTTTTCATATGCAGATGAGGGTTCCAGCCAACTTTGGCCCACTGCTTGGATGACATCACCGTATGCAATTCCGTCTTCTGCAGAACTTCCCCCAGGAATGCTTGTACTAGTTGTTGCATTTGGTTTGTTGTTTGGGGGTGCTTCAGTATTAGGCAGCCTTCTGCCCTCCCATGTTCATCTGAAAATATGTGTTCTCCCTGCAGTTGTTGTCCCCAGATGAGAGTTCCCTTGTGCTGCCTCAGTTGAATCTCCTTTACTTGACAGAGATGTGCATGAGCAGCGGCCCTCCCCAGCCCTATCCCAAATCATACTTATTTTGCATAGGAGATACCATGGTCATGAAGATTGTTCTCCCAGGGTGATATTCATTCATTGCATTTTGGGTATGCTGACCCCTGTGATTTCCCCAAATGTGGGAAACTCGCCTGCATTATTTGTGGTAGTGGGGGACTGTGTTTGTGCTTTCCTCTGGTCAGCTCTGGTAAAAGTCAGATTTCTTTGTCTCAGATTTTCCTCTAGCCTTGTTCTTCTTTCGAGAGTTCCCTTGTGCTGCCTCAGTTGGATCTCCTTCACTTTACAGGGGGGTACCCGAGCAGCGACCCTCCCCAACTCTCGCCCAACTCCTACTTACCTGCTAGGTGAGATACTATGATCATGAAGGTGCTTCTCCCAGGGCAAGGCTCACCCATTGCACTCTGGGTGTGCTGCTCCTGCCATTTCCTGAAATGTGGGAAACTTGACTGCATAATTTGTGTTTCCCCTGGTCGGCTCTCGTATAATTCAGATCTCTTTGTCTCAGGTCTCTCTCCAGCCTAGTTTGCTGTCTGTTTCCACTTCTCTTTTCTTGAGCCGCTCCCTTCTATGCCCTTGCGCACTATCCTGACTTCTCCTCCTTTCTGCTTACTTTGTGCCTTCCAACGCACAATGCGAACTACAGGTAGTGCTGCAGGGCCCACACCCTTTTACTTGCCTTACAGAGCAGCTCTGGAGCTGTTACAGTGCCCAGCTGCTGCAAGAAATCAGCTTGAATGCTTCAGGGGCTGGGGCATAGCCAACATGAGCCCCACACCGAAGGAGGGTGGAGGTGTTTAATGCAAACTAGGGGTCAGCCAAGTGCCGCAAAAGGCCACCATGCCCTGCACGCCCCTTTTCTCTTTTCATATGCAGACGAGGGTTGAAGCCAACTTTGACCCACTGCTTGGATGACATCACCATATGCAAATCTATCTGCTGCAGGCCTTCCCCCAGGAATGCTTGCATTAGTTGTTGCATTTGGTTTGTTGTTTGGGGGTGCTTCAGTATTAGGCAGCCTTCTGCCCTCCCATGTTCATCTGAAAATATGTGTTCTCCCTGCAGTTGTTGTCCCCAGATGAGAGTTCCCTTGTGCTGCCTCAGTTGAATCTCATTTACTTGACAGAGATGTGCCTGAGCAGCGGCCCTCCCCAGCCCTATCCCAAATCATACTTATTTTGCATAGGAGATACCATGGTCATGAAGATTGTTCTCCCAGGGTGATGTTCATTCATTGCATTCTGGGTATGCTGACCCCTGTGATTTCCCCAAATTTGGGAAACTCGACTGCATTATTTGTGGTAGTGGGGGACTGTGTTTGTGCTTTCCTCTGGTCAGCTCTGGTAAAAGTCAGATTTCTTTGTCTCAGATCTTCCTCTAGCCTTGTTCTTCTTTCGAGAGTTTCCTTGTGCTGCCTCAGTTGGATCTCCTTCACTTGACAGGGGGGTGCCCGAGCAGCGACCCTCCCAAGCTCTAGCCCAACTCCTACTTACCTGCCAGGTGAGATACTATAATCAGGAAGGTGCTTCTCCCAGGGCAAGGCTCACCCATTGCACTCTGGGTGTGCTGCTCCTACGATTTCCCCAAATGTGGGACACTTGACTGCATAATTTGTGTTTCCTCTGGTCGGCTCTCGTATAATTCAGATCTCTTTGTCTCAGGTCTCTCTCCAGCCTAGTTTGCTGTCTGTTTCCACTTTTTTTTTTTTCTTGAGCCCCTCCCTTCTATACCCTTGTGCACTATCCTGACCTCCTCCCGTCTGCTTACTTTGTGCCTTCCAATGCACAATGCAAACTACAGGTAGTGCTGCAGGGCCCACACCCTTTTACTTGCCTTACAGAGCAGCTCTGGAGCTGTTACAGTGCCCAGCTGCTGCAAGAAATCAGCTTGAATGCTTCATGGGATGGGGCATGGCCAACATGAGCCCCACACCAAAGGAGGGTGGGGGTGTTTAATGCGATCTAGGGGTCATCCAAGCAGCGCAAAAGGCCGCCATGCCCTGCACGCCCCTTTTCTCTTTTCATATGCAGATGAGGTTTGAAGCCAACTTTGACCCACTGCTTGGATAACATCACCATATGCAAATCCATGTGCTGCAGGCCTTCCCCCAGGAATGCTTGCACTAGTTGTTGCATTTGGTTTGTTGTTTGGGGGTGCTTCAGTATTAGGCAGCCTTCTGCCCTCCCATGTTCATCTGAAAATATGTGTTCTCCCTGCAGTTGTTGTCCCCAGATGAGAGTTCCCTTGTGCTGCCTCAGTTGAATTTCCTTTACTTGACAGAGATGTGCCTGAGCAGCGGCCCTCCCCAGCCCTATCCCAAATCATACTTATTTTGCATAGGAGACACCATGGTCATGAAGATTGTTCACCCAGGGTGAGGTTCATTCATTGCATTCTGGGTATGCTGACCCCTGTGATTTCCCCAAATGTGGGAAACTCGCCTGCATTATTTGTGGTAGTGGGGGACTGTGTTTGTGTTTTCCGCTGGTCAGCTCTGGTAAAAGTCAGATTTCTTTGTCTCAGATCTTCCTCTAGCCTTGTTCTTCTTTCGAGAGTTCCATTGTGCTGCCTCAGTTGTATCTCCTCCACTTGACAGGGGGGTGCCCGAGCAGCGACCCTCCCCAGCTCTAGCCCAACTCCTACTTACCTGCCAGGTGAGATACTATGATCTTGAAGGTGCTTCTCCCAGGGCAAGGCTCACCCATTGCACTCTGGGTGTGCTGCTCCTGCGATTTCCCCAAATGTGGGAAACTTGACTGCATAATTTGTGTTTCCCCTGGTCGGCTCTCGTATAATTCAGATCTCTTTGTCTCAGGTCTCTCTCCAGCCTAGTTTGCTGTCTGTTTCAACTTCTCTTTTCTTGAGCCGCTCCCTTCTATGCCCTTGCGCACTATCCTGACTTCTCCAGTCTGCTTACTTTGTGCCTTCCAATGCACAATGCTAACTACAGGTAGTGCTGCAGGGCCCACACCCTTTTACTTGCCGTTCAGAGCAGCTCTGGAGCTGTTACAGTGCCCAGCTGCTGCAATAAATCAGCTTGAATGCTTCAGGGGATGGGGCATGGCCAACATGAGCCCCACACCAAAGGAGGGTGGGGGTGTTTAATGCGTACTAGGGGTCATCCAAGCACCGCAAAAGGCCGCCATGCCCTGCACGCCCCTTTTCTCTTTTCATATGCAGATGAGGTTTGAAGCCAACTTTGACCCACTGCTTGGATAACATCACCATATGCAAATCCATGTGCTGCAGGCCTTCCCCCAGGAATGCTTGCACTAGTTGTTGCATTTGGTTTGTTGTTTGGGGGTGCTTCAGTATTAGGCAGCCTTCTGCCCTCCCATGTTCATCTGAAAATATGTGTTCTCCCTGCAGTTGTTGTCCCCAGATGAGAGTTCCCTTGTGCTGCCTCAGTTGAATTTCCTTTACTTGACAGAGATGTGCCTGAGCAGCGGCCCTCCCCAGCCCTATCCCAAATCATACTTATTTTGCATAGGAGACACCATGGTCATGAAGATTGTTCACCCAGGGTGAGGTTCATTCATTGCATTCTGGGTATGCTGACCCCTGTGATTTCCCCAAATGTGGGAAACTCGCCTGCATTATTTGTGGTAGTGGGGGACTGTGTTTGTGTTTTCCGCTGGTCAGCTCTGGTAAAAGTCAGATTTCTTTGTCTCAGATCTTCCTCTAGCCTTGTTCTTCTTTCGAGAGTTCCATTGTGCTGCCTCAGTTGTATCTCCTCCACTTGACAGGGGGGTGCCCGAGCAGCGACCCTCCCCAGCTCTAGCCCAACTCCTACTTACCTGCCAGGTGAGATACTATGATCTTGAAGGTGCTTCTCCCAGGGCAAGGCTCACCCATTGCACTCTGGGTGTGCTGCTCCTGCGATTTCCCCAAATGTGGGAAACTTGACTGCATAATTTGTGTTTCCCCTGGTCGGCTCTCGTATAATTCAGATCTCTTTGTCTCAGGTCTCTCTCCAGCCTAGTTTGCTGTCTGTTTCAACTTCTCTTTTCTTGAGCCGCTCCCTTCTATGCCCTTGCGCACTATCCTGACTTCTCCAGTCTGCTTACTTTGTGCCTTCCAATGCACAATGCTAACTACAGGTAGTGCTGCAGGGCCCACACCCTTTTACTTGCCGTTCAGAGCAGCTCTGGAACTGTTACAGTGCCCAGCTGCTGCAATAAATCAGCTTGAATGCTTCAGGGGATGGGGCATGGCCAACATGAGCCCCACACCAAAGGAGGGTGGGGGTGTTTAATGCGAACTAGGGGTCATCCAAGCACCGCAAAAGGCCGCCATGCCCTGCACGCCCCTTTTCTCTTTTCATATGCAGATGAGGGTTGAAGCCAACTTTGACCCACTGCTTGGATGACATCACCGTATGCAAATCCGTCTTCTGCAGAACTTCCCCCAGGAATGCTTGCACTAGTTGTTGCATTTGGTTTGTTGTTTGGGGGTGCTTCAGTATTAGGCAGCCTTCTGCCCTCCCATGTTCATCTGAAAATATGTGTTCTCCCTGCAGTTGTTGTCCCCAGATGAGAGTTCCCTTGTGCTGCCTCAGTTGAATCTCCTTAACTTGACAGAGATGTGCATGAGCAGCGGCCCTCCCCAGCCCTATCCCAAATCATACTTATTTTGCATAGGAGATACCATGGTCATGAAGATTACTCTCCCAGGGTGAGGTTCATTCATTGCATTCTGGGTATGCTGACCCCTGTGATTTCCCCAAATGTGGGAAACGCGACTGCTTTATTTGTTGGTAGTGGGGGACTGTGTTTGTGTTTTCCTCTGGTCAGCTCTGGTAAAAGTCAGATTACTTTGTTTCAGATCTTCCTCTAGCCTTGTTCTTCTTTCGAGAGTTTCCTTGTGCTGCCTCAGTTGGATCTCCTTCACTTGACAGGGGGGTGCCCGAGCAGCGACCCTCCCCAGCTCTAGCCCAACTCCTACTTACCTGCCAGGTGAGATACTATGATCATGAAGGTGCTTCTCCCAGGGCAAGGCTCACCCATTGCACTCTGGGTGTGCTGCCCCTGCGATTTCCCCAAATGTGGGAAACTTGACTGCAAAATTTGTGTTTCCCCTGGTCAGGTCTCGTATAATTCATATCTCTTTGTCTCAGGTCTCTCTCCAGCCTAGTTTGCTGTCTGTTTCAACTTCTCTTTTCTTGAGCCGCTCCCTTTTATACCCTTGTGCACTATCCTGACTTCTCCTCCTGTCTGCTTACTTTGTGCCTTCCAATGCACAATGCAAACTACAGGTAGTGCTGCAGGGCCCACACCCTTTTACTTGCCTTACAGAACAGCTCTGGAGCTGTTACAGTGCCAAGCTGCTGCAAGAAATCAGCTTGAATGCTTCAGGGGATGGGGCATGGCCAACATGAGCCCCATACCGAAGGAGGGTGGGGGTGTTTAATGCGAACTAAGGGTCATCCAAGCAGCGCAAAAGGCCGCCATGCCCTGCATACCCCTTTTCTCTTTTCATATGCAGATGAGGGTTCCAGCCAACTTTGGCCCACTGCTTGGATGACATCAACGTATGCAATTCCGTCTTCTGCAGAACTTCCCCCAGGAATGCTTGTACTAGTTGTTGCATTTGGTTTGTTGTTTGGGGGTGCTTCAGTATTAGGCAGCCTTCTGCCCTCCCATGTTCATCTGAAAATATGTGTTCTCCCTGCAGTTGTTGTCCCCAGATGAGAGTTTCCTTGTGCTGCCTCAGTTGAATCTCCTTTACTTGACAGAGATGTGCATGAGCAGCGGCCCTCCCCAGCCCTATCCCAAATCATACTTATTTTGCATAGGAGATACCATGGTCATGAAGATTGTTCTCCCAGGGTGAGGTTCATTCATTGCATTTTGGGTATGCTGACCCCTGTGATTTCCCCAAATGTGTGAAACTCGACTGCATTATTTGTGGTAGTGGGGGACTGTGTTTGTGCTTTCCTCTGGTCAGCTCTGGTAAAAGTCAGATTTCTTTGTCTCAGATTTTCCTCTAGCCTTGTTCTTCTTTCGAGAGTTCCCTTGTGCTGCCTCAGTTGGATCTCCTTCACTTTACAGGGGGGTACCCAAACAGCGACCCTCCCCAACTCTCGCCCAACTCCTACTTACCTGCTAGGTGAGATACTATGATCATGAAGGTGCTTCTCCCAGGGCAAGGTTCACCCATTGCACTCTGGGTGTGCTGCTCCTGCGATTTCCCGAAATGTGGGAAACTTGACTGCATAATTTGTGTTTCCCCTGGTCGGCTATCGTATAATTCAGATCTCTTTGTCTCAGGTCTCTCTCCAGCCTAGTTTGCTGTCTGTTTCCACTTCTCTTTTCTTGAGCCGCTCCCTTCTATGCCCTTGCGCACTATCCTGACTTCTCCGCCTTTCTGCTTACTTTGTGCCTTCCAACGCACAATGCGAACTACAGGTAGTGCTGCAGGGCCCACACCCTTTTACTTGCCTTACAGAGCAGCTCTGGAGCTGTTACAGTGCCCAGCTGCTGCAAGAAATCAGCTTGAATGCTTCAGGGGCTGGGGCATAGCCAACATGAGCCCCACACCGAATGAGGGTGGAGGTGTTTAATGCAAACTAGGGGTCAGCCAAGTGCCGCAAAAGGCCACCATGCCCTGCACGCCCCTTTTCTCTTTTCATATGCAGACGAGGGTTGAAGCCAACTTTGACCCACTGCTTGGATGACATCACCATATGCAAATCTATCTGCTGCAGGCCTTCCTCCTGGAATGCTTGCACTAGTTGTTGCATTTGGTTTGTTGTTTGGGGGTGCTTCAGTATTAGGCAGCCTTCTGCCCTCCCATGTTCATCTGAAAATATGTGTTCTCCCTGCAGTTGTTGTCCCCAGATGAGAGTTCCCTTGTGCTGCCTCAGTTGAATCTCCTTTACTTGACAGAGATGTGCCTGAGCAGCGGCCCTCCCCAGCCATATCCCAAATCATACTTATTTTGCATAGGAGATACCATTGTTATGAAGATTGTTCTCCCAGGGTGCGGTTCATTCATTGCACTCTGGGTATGCTGACCCCTGTGATTTCCCCAAATGTGGGAAACTCGACTGCATTATTTGTGGTAGTGGTGGACTGTGTTTGTGCTTTCCTCTGGTCAGCTCTGGTAAAAGTCAGATTTCTTTGTCTCAGATCTTCCTCTAGCCTTGTTCTTCTTTCGAGAGTTCCTTTGTGCTGCCTCAGTTGGATCTCCTTCACTTGACAGGGGGGTGCCCGAGTAGCGACCCTCCCCAGCTCTAGCCCAACTCCTACTTACCTGCCAGGTGAGATACTATGATCATGAAGGTGCTTCTCCCAGGGCAAGGCTCACCCATTGCACTCTGGGTGTGCTGCCCCTGCGATTTCTCCAAATGTGGGAAACTTGACTGCATAATTTGTGTTTCCCCTGGTCGGCTCTCGTATAATTCAGATCTCTTTGTCTCAGGTCTTTCTCCAGCCTAGTTTGCTGTCTGTTTCCACTTCTCTTTTCTTGAGCCGCTCCCTTCTATGCCCTTGCGCACTATCCTGACTTCTCCCGTCTGCTTACTTTGTGCCTTCCAACGCACAATGCGAACTACAGGTAGTGCTGCAGGGCCCACACCCTTTTACTTGCCTTACAGAGCAGCTCTGGAGCTGTTACAGTGCCCAGCTGCTGCAAGAAATCAGCTTGAATGCTTCAGGGGCTGGGGCATAGCCAACATGAGCCCCACACCGAAGGAGGGTGGAGGTGTTTAATGCGAACTAGGGGTCATCCAAGCGCCGCAAAAGGCCGCCATGCCCTGCATAACCCTTTTCTCTTTTCATATGCAGATGAGGGTTCCAGCCAACTTTGGCCCACTGCTTGGATGACATCACCGTATGCAAATCCGTCTTCTGCAGACCTTCACCCAGGAATGCTTTTACTAGTTGTTGCATTTGGTTTGTTGTTTGGGGGTGCTTCAGTATTAGGCAGCCTTCTGTCCTCCCATGTTCATCTGAAAATATGTGTTCTCCCTGCAGTTGTTGTCCCCAGATGAGAGTTCCCTTGTGCTGCCTCAGTTGAATCTCCTTTACTTGACAGAGATGTGCCTGAGCAGCGGCCCTCCCCAGCCCTATCCCAAATCATACTTATTTTGCATAGGAGATACCATGGTCATGAAGATTGTTCTCCCAGGGTGAGGTTCATTCATTGCATTCTGGGTATGCTGACCCCTGTGATTTCCCCAAATTTGGGAAACTCGACTGCATTATTTGTGGTAGTGGGGGACTGTGTTTGTGCTTTCCTCTGGTGAGCTCTGGTAAAAGTCAGATTTCTTTGTCTCAGATCTTCCTCTAGCCTTGTTCTTCTTTCGAGAGTTTCCTTGTGCTGCCTCAGTTGGATCTCCTTCACTTGACAGGGGGGTGCCCGAGCAGCGACCCTCCCCAGCTCTAGCCCAACTCCTACTTACCTGCCAGGAGAGATACTATGATCTTGAAGGTGCTTCTCCCAGGGCAAGGCTCACCCATTGCACTCTGGGTGTGCTGCCCCTGCGATTTCCCCAAATGTGGGAAACTTGACTGCATAATTTGTGTTTCCCCTGGTCAGGTCTCGTATAATTCAGATCTCTTTGTCTCAGGTCTCTCTCCAGCCTAGTTTGCTGTCTGTTTCCACTTCTCTTTTCTTGAGCCGCTCCCTTCTATGCCCTTGCGCACTATCCTGACTTCTCCGCCTTTCTGCTTACTTTGTGCCTTCCAATGCACAATGCAAACTACAGGTAGTGCTGCAGGGCCCACACCCTTTTACTTGCCTTACAGAGCAGCTCTGGAGCTGTTACAGTGCCCAGCTGCTGCAAGAAATCAGCTTGAATGCTTCATGGGATGGGGCATGGCCAACATGAGCCCCACACCAAAGGAGGGTGGGGGTGTTTAATGCGATCTAGGGGTCATCCAAGCAGCGCAAAAGGCCGCCATGCCCTGCACGCCCCTTTTCTCTTTTCATATGCAGATGAGGGTTGAAGCCAACTTTGACCCACTGCTTGGATAACATCACCATATGCAAATCCATCTGCTGCAGGCCTTCCCCCAGGAATGCTTGCACTAGTTGTTGCATTTGGTTTGTTGTTTGGGGGTGCTTCAGTATTAGGCAGCCTTCTGCCCTCCCATGTTCATCTGAAAACATGTGTTCTCCCTGCAGTTGTTGTCCCCAGATAAGAGTTCCCTTGTGCTGCCTCAGTTGAATTTCCTTTACTTGACAGAGATGTGCCTGAGCAGCGGCCCTCCCCAGCCCTATCCCAAATCATACTTATTTTGCATAGGAGACACCATGGTCATGAAGATTGTTCACCCAGGGTGAGGTTCATTCATTGCATTCTGGGTATGCTGACCCCTGTGATTTCCCCAAATGTGGGAAACTCGCCTGCATTATTTGTGGTAGTGGGGGATTGTGTTTGTGTTTTCCGCTGGTCAGCTCTGGTAAAAGTCAGATTTCTTTGTCTCAGATCTTCCTCTAGCCTTGTTCTTCTTTCGAGAGTTCCATTGTGCTGCCTCAGTTGGATCTCCTTCACTTGACAGGGGGGTGCCCGAGCAGCGACCCTCCCCAGCTCTAGCCCAACTCCTACTTACCTGCCAGGAGAGATACTATGATCTTGAAGGTGCTTCTCCCAGGGCAAGGCTCACCCATTGCACTCTGGGTGTGCTGCCCCTGCGATTTCCCCAAATGTGGGAAACTTGACTGCATAATTTGTGTTTCCCCTGGTCGGCTCTCGTATAATTCAGATCTCTTTGTCTCAGGTCTCTCTCCAGCCTAGTTTGCTGTCTGTTTCCACTTCTCTTTTCTTGAGCCGCTCCCTTCTATGCCCTTGCGCACTATCCTGACTTCTCCCGTCTGCTTACTTTGTGCCTTCCAACGCACAATGCGAACTACAGGTAGTGCTGCAGGGCCCACACCCTTTTACTTGCCTTACAGAGCAGCTCTGGAGCTGTTACAGTGCCCAGCTGCTGCAAGAAATCAGCTTGAATGCTTCAGGGGCTGGGGCATAGCCAACATGAGCCCCACACCGAAGGAGGGTGGAGGTGTTTAATGCGAACTAGGGGTCATCCAAGCGCCGCAAAAGGCCGCCATGCCCTGCATAACCCTTTTCTCTTTTCATATGCAGATGAGGGTTCCAGCCAACTTTGGCCCACTGCTTGGATGACATCACCGTATGCAAATCCGTCTTCTGCAGACCTTCACCCAGGAATGCTTTTACTAGTTGTTGCATTTGGTTTGTTGTTTGGGGGTGCTTCAGTATTAGGCAGCCTTCTGTCCTCCCATGTTCATCTGAAAATATGTGTTCTCCCTGCAGTTGTTGTCCCCAGATGAGAGTTCCCTTGTGCTGCCTCAGTTGAATCTCCTTTACTTGACAGAGATGTGCCTGAGCAGCGGCCCTCCCCAGCCCTATCCCAAATCATACTTATTTTGCATAGGAGATACCATGGTCATGAAGATTGTTCTCCCAGGGTGAGGTTCATTCATTGAATTCTGGGTATGCTGACCCCTGTGATTTCCCCAAATTTGGGAAACTCGACTGCATTATTTGTGGTAGTGGGGGACTGTGTTTGTGCTTTCCTCTGGTCAGCTCTGGTAAAAGTCAGATTTCTTTGTCTCAGATCTTCCTCTAGCCTTGTTCTTCTTTCGAGAGTTTCCTTGTGCTGCCTCAGTTGTATCTCCTTCACTTGACAGGGGGGTGCCCGAGCAGCGACCCTCCCAAGCTCTAGCCCAACTCCTACTTACCTGCCAGGTGAGATACTATAATCAGGAAGGTGCTTCTCCCAGGGCAAGGCTCACCCATTGCACTCTGGGTGTGCTGCTCCTACGATTTCCCCAAATGTGGGAAACTTGACTGCATAATTTGTGTTTCCTCTGGTCGGCTCTCGTATAATTCAGATCTCTTTGTCTCAGGTCTCTCTCCAGCCTAGTTTGCTGTCTGTTTCCACTTCTTTTTTCTTGAGCCCCTCCCTTCTATACCCTTGTGCACTATCCTGACTTCTCCTCCCGTCTGCTTACTTTGTGCCTTCCAATGCACAATGCAAACTACAGGTAGTGCTGCAGGGCCCACACCCTTTTACTTGCCTTACAGAGCAGCTCTGGAGCTGTTACAGTGCCCAGCTGCTGCAAGAAATCAGCTTGAATGCTTCATGGGATGGGGCATGGCCAACATGAGCCCCACACCAAAGGAGGGTGGGGGTGTTTAATGCGATCTAGGGGTCATCCAAGCAGCGCAAAAGGCCGCCATGCCCTGCACGCCCCTTTTCTCTTTTCATATGCAGATGAGGGATGAAGCCAACTTTGACCCACTGCTTGGATAACATCACCATATGCAAATCCATCTGCTGCAGGCCTTCCCCCAGGAATGCTTGCACTAGTTGTTGCATTTGGTTTGTTGTTTGGGGGTGCTTCAGTATTAGGCAGCCTTCTGCCCTCCCATGTTCATCTGAAAATATGTGTTCTCCCTGCAGTTGTTGTCCCCAGATGAGAGTTCCCTTGTGCTGCCTCAGTTGAATTTCCTTTACTTGACAGAGATGTGCCTGAGCAGCGGCCCTCCCCAGCCCTATCCCAAATCATACTTATTTTGCATAGGAGACACCATGGTCATGAAGATTGTTCACCCAGGGTGAGGTTCATTCATTGCATTCTGGGTATGCTGACCCCTGTGATTTCCCCAAATGTGGGAAACTCGCCTGCATTATTTGTGGTAGTGGGGGACTGTGTTTGTGTTTTCCACTGGTCAGCTCTGGTAAAAGTCAGATTTCTTTGTCTCAGATCTTCCTCTAGCCTTGTTCTTCTTTCGAGAGTTCCATTGTGCTGCCTCAGTTGGATCTCCTCCACTTGACAGGGGGGTGCCCGAGCAGCGACCCTCCCCAGCTCTAGCCCAACTCCTACTTACCTGCCAGGTGAGATACTATGATCTTGAAGGTGCTTCTCCCAGGGCAAGGCTCACCCATTGCACTCTGGGTGTGCTGCTCCTGCGATTTCCCCAAATGTGGGAAACTTGACTGCATAATTTGTGTTTCCCCTGGTCGGCTCTCGTATAATTCAAATCTCTTTGTCTCAGGTCTCTCTCCAGCTAGTTTGCTGTCTGTTTCAACTTCTCTTTTCTTGAGCCGCTCCCTTCTATGCCCTTGCGCACTATCCTGACTTCTCCCGTCTGCTTACTTTGTGCCTTCCAATGCACAATGCAAACTACAGGTAGTGCTGCAGGGCCCACACCCTTTTACTTGCCGTTCAGAGCAGCTCTGGAGCTGTTACAGTGCCCAGCTGCTGCAATAAATCAGCTTGAATGCTTCAGGGGATGGGGCATGGCCAACATGAGCCCCACACCAAAGGAGGGTGGGGGTGTTTAATGCGAACTAGGGGTCATCCAAGCACCGCAAAAGGCCGCCATGCCCTGCACGCCCCTTTTCTCTTTTCATATGCAGATGAGGGTTGAAGCCAACTTTGACCCACTGCTTGGATGACTTCACTGTATGCAAATCCGTCTTCTGCAGAACTTCCCCCAGGAATGCTTGCACTAGTTGTTGCATTTGGTTTGTTGTTTGGGGGTGCTTCAGTATTAGGCAGCCTTCTGCCCTCCCATGTTCATCTGAAAATATGTGTTCTCCCTGCAGTTGTTGTCCCCAGATGAGAGTTCCCTTGTGCTGCCTCAGTTGAATCTCCTTTACTTGGCAGAGATGTGCATGAGCAGCGGCCCTCCCCAGCCCTATCCCAAATCATACTTATTTTGCATAGGAGATACCATGGTCATGAAGATTACTCTCCCAGGGTGAGGTTCATTCATTGCATTCTGGGTATGCTGACCCCTGCGATTTCCCCAAATGTGGGAAACGCGACTGCTTTATTTGTTGGTAGTGGGGGACTGTGTTTGTGTTTTCCTCTGGTCAGCTCTGGTAAAAGTCAGATTTCTTTGTTTCAGATCTTCCTCTAGCCTTGTTCTTCTTTCGAGAGTTTCCTTGTGCTGCCTCAGTTGGATCTCCTTCACTTGACAGGGGGGTGCCTGAGCAGCGACCCTCCCCAGCTCTAGCCCAACTCCTACTTACCTGCCAGGTGAGATACTATGATCATGAAGGTGCTTCTCCCAGGGCAAGGCTCACCCATTGCACTCTGGGTGTGCTGCCCCTGCGATTTCCCCAAATGTGGGAAACTTGACTGCATAATTTGTGTTTCCCCTGGTCAGGTCTCGTATAATTCAGATCTCTTTGTCTCAGGTCTCTCTCCAGCCTAGTTTGCTGTCTGTTTCCACATCTCTTTTCTTGAGCCGCTCCCTTCTATGCCCTTGCGCACTATCCTGACTTCTCCTCCTTTCTGCTTACTTTGTGCCTTCCAACGCACAATGCGAACTACAGGTAGTGCTGCAGGGCCCACACCCTTTTACTTGCCTTACAGAGCAGCTCTGGAGCTGTTACAGTGCCCAGCTGCTGCAAGAAATCAGCTTGAATGCTTCAGGGGCTGGGGCATAGCCAACATGAGCCCCACACCGAAGGAGGGTGGAGGTGTTTAATGCAAACTAGGGGTCAGCCAAGTGCCGCAAAAGGCCACCATGCCCTGCACGCCCCTTTTCTCATTTCATATGCAGACGAGGGTTGAAGCCAACTTTGACCCACTGCTTGGATGACATCACCATATGCAAATCTATCTGCTGCAGGCCTTCCCCCAGGAATGCTTGCACTAGTTGTTGCATTTGGTTTGTTGTTTGGGGGTGCTTCAGTATTGGGCAGCCTTCTGCCCTCCCATGTTCATCTGAAAATATGTGTTCTCCCTGCAGTTGTTGTCCCGAGATGAGAATTCCCTTGTGCTGCCTCAGTTGAATCTCCTTTACTTGACAGAGATGTGCCTGAGCAGCGGCCCTCCCCAGCCATATCCCAAATCATACTTATTTTGCATAGGAGATACCATTGTTATGAAGATTGTTCTCCCAGGGTGCGGTTCATTCATTGCACTCTGGGTATGCTGACCCCTGTGATTTCCCCAAATGTGGGAAACTCGACTGCATTATTTGTGGTAGTGGTGGACAGTGTTTGTGCTTTCCTCTGGTCAGCTCTGGTAAAAGTCAGATTTCTTTGTCTCAGATCTTCCTCTAGCCTTGTTCTTCTTTCGAGAGTTCCTTTGTGCTGCCTCAGTTGGATCTCCTTCACTTGACAGGGGGGTGCCCGAGCAGTGACCCTCCCCAGCTCTAGCCCAACTCCTACTTACCTGCCAGGTGAGATACTATGATCATGAAGGTGCTTCTCCCAGGGCAAGGCTCACCCATTGCACTCTGGGTGTGCTGCCCCTGCGATTTCCCCAAATGTGGGAAACTTGACTGCATAATTTGTGTTTCTCCTGGTCGGCTCTCGTATAATTCAGATCTCTTTGTCTCAGGTCTCTCTCCAGCCTAGTTTGCTGTCTGTTTCCACTTCTCTTTTCTTGAGCCGCTCCCTTCTATGCCCTTGCGCACTATCCTGACTTCTCCCGTCTGCTTACTTTGTGCCTTCCAATGCACAATGCGAACTACAGGTAGTGCTGCAGGGCCCACACCCTTTTACTTGCCTTACAGAGCAGCTCTGGAGCTGTTACAGTGCCCAGCTGCTGCAAGAAATCAGCTTGAATGCTTCAGGGGCTGGGGCATAGCCAACATGAGCCCCACACCGAAGGAGGGTGGAGGTGTTTAATGCGAACTAGGGGTCATCCAAGCGCCGCAAAAGGCCGCCATGCCCTGCATAACCCTTTTCTCTTTTCATATGCAGATGAGGGTTCCAGCCAACTTTGGCCCACTGCTTGGATGACATCACCGTATGCAAATCAGTCTTCTGCAGACCTTCACCCAGGAATGCTTTTACTAGTTGTTGCATTTGGTTTGTTGTTTGGGGGTGCTTCAGTATTAGGCAGCCTTCTGTCCTCCCATGTTCATCTGAAAATATGTGTTCTCCCTGCAGTTGTTGTCCCCAGATGAGAGTTCCCTTGTGCTGCCTCAGTTGAATCTCCTTTACTTGACAGAGATGTGCCTGAGCAGCGGCCCTCCCCAGCCCTATCCCAAATCATACTTATTTTGCATAGGAGATACCATGGTCATGAAGATTGTTCTCCCAGGGTGAGGTTCATTCATTGCATTCTGGGTATGCTGACCCCTGTGATTTCCCCAAATTTGGGAAACTCGCCTGCATTATTTGTGGTAGTGGGGGACTGTGTTTGTGTTTTCCACTGGTCAGCTCTGGTAAAAGTCAGATTTCTTTGTCTCAGATCTTCCTCTAGCCTTGTTCTTCTTTCGAGAGTTCCATTGTGCTGCCTCAGTTGGATCTCCTCCACTTGACAGGGGGGTGCCCGAGCAGCGACCCTCCCCAGCTCTAGCCCAACTCCTACTTACCTGCCAGGTGAGATACTATGATCTTGAAGGTGCTTCTCCCAGGGCAAGGCTCACCCATTGCACTCTGGGTGTGCTGCTCCTGCGATTTCCCCAAATGTGGGAAACTTGACTGCATAATTTGTGTTTCCCCTGGTCGGCTCTCGTATAATTCAAATCTCTTTGTCTCAGGTCTCTCTCCAGCCTAGTTTGCTGTCTGTTTCAACTTCTCTTTTCTTGAGCCGCTCCCTTCTATGCCCTTGCGCACTATCCTGACTTCTCCCGTCTGCTTACTTTGTGCCTTCCAATGCACAATGCAAACTACAGGTAGTGCTGCAGGGCCCACACCCTTTTACTTGCCGTTCAGAGCAGCTCTAGAGCTGTTACAGTGCCCAGCTGCTGCAATAAATCAGCTTGAATGCTTCAGGGGATGGGGCATGGCCAACATGAGCCCCACACCAAAGGAGGGTGGGGGTGTTTAATGCGAACTAGGGGTCATCCAAGCACCGCAAAAGGCCGCCATGCCCTGCACGCCCCTTTTCTCTTTTCATATGCAGATGAGGGTTGAAGCCAACTTTGACCCACTGCTTGGATGACTTCACTGTATGCAAATCCGTCTTCTGCAGAACTTCCCCCAGGAATGCTTGCACTAGTTGTTGCATTTGGTTTGTTGTTTGGGGGTGCTTCAGTATTAGGCAGCCTTCTGCCCTCCCATGTTCATCTGAAAATATGTGTTCTCCCTGCAGTTGTTGTCCCCAGATGAGAGTTCCCTTGTGCTGCCTCAGTTGAATCTCCTTTACTTGGCAGAGATGTGCATGAGCAGCGGCCCTCCCCAGCCCTATCCCAAATCATACTTATTTTGCATAGGAGATACCATGGTCATGAAGATTACTCTCCCAGGGTGAGGTTCATTCATTGCATTCTGGGTATGCTGACCCCTGTGATTTCCCCAAATGTGGGAAACGCGACTGCTTTATTTGTTGGTAGTGGGGGACTGTGTTTGTGTTTTCCTCTGGTCAGCTCTGGTAAAAGTCAGATTTCTTTGTTTCAGATCTTCCTCTAGCCTTGTTCTTCTTTCGAGAGTTTCCTTGTGCTGCCTCAGTTGGATCTCCTTCACTTGACAGGGGGGTGCCTGAGCAGCGACCCTCCCCAGCTCTAGCCCAACTCCTACTTACCTGCCAGGTGAGATACTATGATCATGAAGGTGCTTCTCCCAGGGCAAGGCTCACCCATTGCACTCTGGGTGTGCTGCCCCTGCGATTTCCCCAAATGTGGGAAACTTGACTGCATAATTTGTGTTTCCCCTGGTCAGGTCTCGTATAATTCAGATCTCTTTGTCTCAGGTCTCTCTCCAGCCTAGTTTGCTGTCTGTTTCCACATCTCTTTACTTGAGCCGCTCCCTTCTATGCCCTTGCGCACTATCCTGACTTCTCCTCCTTTCTGCTTACTTTGTGCCTTCCAACGCACAATGCGAACTACAGGTAGTGCTGCAGGGCCCACACCCTTTTACTTGCCTTACAGAGCAGCTCTGGAGCTGTTACAGTGCCCAGCTGCTGCAAGAAATCAGCTTGAATGCTTCAGGGGCTGGGGCATAGCCAACATGAGCCCCACACCGAAGGAGGGTGGAGGTGTTTAATGCAAACTAGGGGTCAGCCAAGTGCCGCAAAAGGCCACCATGCCCTGCACGCCCCTTTTCTCATTTCATATGCAGACGAGGGTTGAAGCCAACTTTGACCCACTGCTTGGATGACATCACCATATGCAAATCTATCTGCTGCAGGCCTTCCCCCTGGAATGCTTGCACTAGTTGTTGCATTTGGTTTGTTGTTTTGGGGGTGCTTCAGTATTGGGCAGCCTTCTGCCCTCCCATGTTCATCTGAAAATATGTGTTCTCCCTGCAGTTGTTGTCCCGAGATGAGAGTTCCCTTGTGCTGCCTCAGTTGAATCTCCTTTACTTGACAGAGATGTGCCTGAGCAGCGGCCCTCCCCAGCCATATCCCAAATCATACTTATTTTGCATAGGAGATACCATTGTTATGAAGATTGTTCTCCCAGGGTGCGGTTCATTCATTGCACTCTGGGTATGCTGACCCCTGTGATTTCCCCAAATGTGGGAAACTCGACTGCATTATTTGTGGTAGTGGTGGACTGTGTTTGTGCTTTCCTCTGGTCAGCTCTGGTAAAAGTCAGATTTCTTTGTCTCAGATCTTCCTCTAGCCTTGTTCTTCTTTCGAGAGTTCCTTTGTGCTGCCTCAGTTGGATCTCCTTCACTTGACAGGGGGGTGCCCGAGCAGCGACCCTCCCCAGCTCTAGCCCAACTCCTACTTACCTGCCAGGTGAGATACTATGATCATGAAGGTGCTTCTCCCAGGGCAAGGCTCACCCATTGCACTCTGGGTGTGCTGCCCCTGCGATTTCCCCAAATGTGGGAAACTTGACTGCATAATTTGTGTTTCCCCTGGTCGGCTCTCGTATAATTCAGATCTCTTTGTCTCAGGTCTCTCTCCAGCCTAGTTTGCTGTCTGTTTCCACTTCTCTTTTCTTGAGCCGCTCCCTTCTATGCCCTTGCGCACTATCCTGACTTCTCCCGTCTGCTTACTTTGTGCCTTCCAACGCACAATGCGAACTACAGGTAGTGCTGCAGGGCCCACACCCTTTTACTTGCCTTTCAGAGCAGCTCTGGAGCTGTTACAGTGCCCAGCTGCTGCAAGAAATCAGCTTGAATGCTTCAGGGGCTGGGGCATAGCCAACATGAGCCCCACACCGAAGGAGGGTGGAGGTGTTTAATGCGAACTAGGGGTCATCCAAGCGCCGCAAAAGGCCGCCATGCCCTGCATAACCCTTTTCTCTTTTCATATGCAGATGAGGGTTCCAGCCAACTTTGGCCCACTGCTTGGATGACATCACCGTATGCAAATAAGTCTTCTGCAGACCTTCACCCAGGAATGCTTTTACTAGTTGTTGCATTTGGTTTGTTGTTTGGGGGTGCTTCAGTATTAGGCAGCCTTCTGTCCTCCCATGTTCATCTGAAAATATGTGTTCTCCCTGCAGTTGTTGTCCCCAGATGAGAGTTCCCTTGTGCTGCCTCAGTTGAATCTCCTTTACTTGACAGAGATGTGCCTGAGCAGCGGCCCTCCCCAGCCCTATCCCAAATCATACTTATTTTGCATAGGAGATACCATGGTCATGAAGATTGTTCTCCCAGGGTGAGGTTCATTCATTGCATTCTGGGTATGCTGACCCCTGTGATTTCCCCAAATTTGGGAAACTCGACTGCATTATTTGTGGTAGTGGGGGACTGTGTTTGTGCTTTCCTCTGGTCAGCTCTGGTAAAAGTCAGATTTCTTTGTCTCAGATCTTCCTCTAGCCTTGTTCTTCTTTCGAGAGTTTCCTTGTGCTGCCTCAGTTGGATCTCCTTCACTTGACAGGGGGGTGCCCGAGCAGCGACCCTCCCAAGCTCTAGCCCAACTCCTACTTACCTGCCAGGTGAGATACTATAATCAGGAAGGTGCTTCTCCCAGGGCAAGGCTCACCCATTGCACTCTGGGTGTGCTGCTCCTACGATTTCCCCAAATGTGGGACACTTGACTGCATAATTTGTGTTTCCTCTGGTCGGCTCTCGTATAATTCAGATATCTTTGTCTCAGGTCTCTCTCCAGCCTAGTTTGCTGTCTGTTTCCACTTCTTTTTTCTTGAGCCCCTCCCTTCTATACCCTTGTGCACTATCCTGACTTCTCCTCCCGTCTGCTTACTTTGTGCCTTCCAATGCACAATGCAAACTACAGGTAGTGCTGCAGGGCCCACACCCTTTTACTTGCCTTACAGAGCAGCTCTGGAGCTGTTACAGTGCCCAGCTGCTGCAAGAAATCAGCTTGAATGCTTCATGGGAAGGGGCATGGCCAACATGAGCCCCACACCAAAGGAGGGTGGGGGTGTTTAATGCGATCTAGGGGTCATCCAAGCAGCGCAAAAGGCCGCCATGCCCTGCACGCCCCTTTTCTCTTTTCATATGCAGATGAGGGTTGAAGCCAACTTTGACCCACTGCTTGGATAACATCACCATATGCAAATCCATCTGCTGCAGGCCTTCCCCCAGGAATGCTTGCACTAGTTGTTGCATTTGGTTTGTTGTTTGGGGGTGCTTCAGTATTAGGCAGCCTTCTGCCCTCCCATGTTCATCTGAAAATATGTGTTCTCCCTGCAGTTGTTGTCCCCAGATGAGAGTTCCCTTGTGCTGCCTCAGTTGAATTTCCTTTACTTGACAGAGATGTGCCTGAGCAGCGGCCCTCCCCAGCCCTATCCCAAATCATACTTATTTTGCATAGGAGACACAATGGTCATGAAGATTGTTCACCCAGGGTAAGGTTCATTCATTGCATTCTGGGTATGCTGACCCCTGTGATTTCCCCAAATGTGGGAAACTCGCCTGCATTATTTGTGGTAGTGGGGGACTGTGTTTGTGTTTTCCGCTGGTCAGCTCTGTAAAAGTCAGATTTCTTTGTCTCAGATCTTCCTCTAGCATTGTTCTTCTTTCGAGAGTTCCATTGTGCTGCCTCAGTTGGATCTCCTTCACTTGACAGGGGGGTGCCCGAGCAGCAACCCTCCCCAGCTCTAGCCCAACTCCTACTTACCTGCCAGGTGAGATACTATGATCTTGAAGGTGCTTCTCCCAGGGCAAGGCTCACCCATTGCACTCTGGGTGTGCTGCCCCTGCGATTTCCCCAAATGTGGGAAACTTGACTGCATAATTTGTGTTTCCCCTGGTCGGCTCTCGTATAATTCAGATCTCTTTGTCTCAGGTCTCTCTCCAGCCTAGTTTGCTGTCTGTTTCCACTTCTCTTTTCTTGAGCCGCTCCCTTCTATGCCCTTGCGCACTATCCTGACTTCTCCCGTCTGCTTACTTTGTGCCTTCCAACGCACAATGCGAACTACAGGTAGTGCTGCAGGGCCCACACACTTTTATTTGCCTTACAGAGCAGCTCTGGAGCTGTTACAGTGCCCAGCTGCTGCAAGAAATCAGCTTCAATGCTTCAGGGGCTGGGGCATAGCCAACATGAGCCCCACACCGAAGGAGGGTGGAGGTGTTTAATGCGAACTAGGGGTCATCCAAGCGCCGCAAAAGGCCGCCATGCCCTGCATAACCCTTTTCTCTTTTCATATGCAGATGAGGGTTCCAGCCAACTTTGGCCCACTGCTTGGATGACATCACCGTATGCAAATTTGTCTCCTGCAGACCTTCCCCCAGGAATGCTTGTACTAGTTATTGCATATGGTTTGATATTTGATGGTGCTTCAGTATTAGGCAGCCTTCCGCCCTCCCATGTTCATCTGAAAAGATGTGGTCTCCCTGCAGTTGTTGTCACCAGACGAGAGTTCCCTTGTGCTTCCTCAGTTGAATCTCCTTAACTTGACGGGGGAGGGGCTGCCCGAGCAGCCACCCTCCCCAGCCCTATCCCAACTCATACTTATTTTGCATATGAGATCTCTATATCATGAAGATTGTTCTCACAGGGTGAGGTTCATCCATTATATTTTAAAATAGGAAGGTTCAAATTACATATTTGAATTGCATCTATGTGCTGGATTCAAATGTCCCCCCCCCTTCCTTTCTCAATTGTGCCCGTCAGCAGCTATTCTAAGGTTGCTGCCAATGGGTGTGACACATTAATTTCTTCTGTGGGGTACACTGGACTCCACAAGGATTCACATTGGGGTGTAGAGTAGGATCTTGATCTGAGGCACCAACCGGCTCAAAGCTTTTGACTGTTCCCAAGATGCTCAGCGCATTCTCCTCTATAACCCCGCTTCCATGAACAGGGAGCTCAGTTTGTAGTTGTTGCCTTCAGTAGCAGGCCACTTAACAGGGGCCTGCCTCAAGCAGCCTATTCTTAGCTATTAATTTTGACAAGAAAAGAAGAACTTTTTTTATGAGAATCTACAAGGGCTGCAGCAGGCTAGGTCTAATAGACATCTTTACTGCAGCTTCATCACTCCCAGCGGCGCTGTATACTCCCGTGCCCTGGTTGCTGGGTCACTGCAGCGGAGGCTCCGGTTTCTTCCTAAGGTCAGTCACACACAATGTAACACCCCGGTATAACAAGTGTGTAAACTATGTGGAACAGGTCAGGGATACCTTGATGGACTATTCCTCCTTCAGCAGCAGCTCTTCTCTATTCCTGGCAGAGAGGCAAGGTTTCCCCAGACACAAAGAAAGGCAGGCAGGGCTTTGTATGAAAGAATAAATGGTTTACCACATAACTCAGAAAAGGAACTGATTACAGTAGGGAAGGGAAAGATTTGATTCAAGCAACTTAAACACAGACACCATATACACTTTAAGTCATTACACAAATGGTAATATAACTAAATCTGAGATTAATACTACGTTGCTTAGTAATAGAAATCAACTTATGCAGACAATATTTAAGTCCCAGATAACATTGGTGTCACAGCAGGGAGTCTCTATGTGCACGTTGGGGCCCGGTTATGTTGTTACATAGTTATATGCAGCTATTGTCTCCTTTAGCTGTGAACAAAATATTGTAGCTCTGTGTAGTAAAGATGATTGTTTAAAACAAACTGGAGCTGCTTCCCATGTAAATCGCTGCATAGGTATAGTAAATATAGGATAATGTCCTTTGCAGTGGAGTAGGTTTCAATATAAATATGGATTTATCTCACCCAGTCAATAGATGTTTCTGAGGCAGTTTCCCCTCAGATGTAGGCCAGTCAGCATTGGTATAAAGGCTTTATACTCTCCTGTCTCTGACACTTGCTGTGCACTCTCTTGGCTGAGAGTGTCATGGCGTTCTAACTTGTTAATTGCTGCACTTCCACTGCTGTATTTTGCACTACTGCTTACTCTCTCATGCAATTTTCAGCTTATTTGTCTCCCCTCTCTCAGCTGCTCATCTCTGCGTAATGGCGTCGCCAGCTCTTTCCTCACCATGGCTCCAACTGACTTCTCAAACTGCTGTTCAATTTTCTTTTAAATAAACTTTATTTAAAATGGCACAGGCAACTACACTGTTGTCAAAAATGTCCTTGTTGTTATGGGATATCACACGTGCCCCCCCCCCCAAAACATGCGTGTCCTCACGCATTTTGGTTTTATCCCTATATAAACTTCTCACTATATCCAGTCACATTCATTAGTGAACACAGTTTATGTCTGAAACATTAACATGTATCAACATTTTTAACATCAGTATCTGATAGGTATAATTCCTTTTGTGCTATAGTACATTAACACATGCTCCTGGAGCAATCGGTTGAAATCTGGACAGTATATGGTCTTGAAAAGTTTGTCTAGGAAACCTCAACCCCCCTGCCATGGATGAGTATTGAACTCTTTCTAAACTGTCTTTGGGACATGCTGTACAAAACTGCAGCTGACTATGGTGGTTTTCTGTTTTGCAAGCCCTAGTCTTCTTGCCTCCTTGTCGGTGACAAACCACCTTAGTCTGCTGTAAATACATTTTATGAGCCTCTTCCATTCCATCTTGGGATTCAGTATCACAGCTGGTTTGGGACAATGGATTCTGGAGAGAAAGAGGCAGCAAGGTTCTTCTTACAGAACAGGTTGGACAGTTTCGGCACCATCTCTTGATGTCTTCCCTCATTTCAACCCAAAAGAACTTTTTCCAGATGCTTGTTTCCATCCTTTTGCACCCAGGGTGACCTGACTTGTCGTGATATTCTTCAAGCACATAACAAGCACTTTGTCTTGGAATTACAAGTTGACTGATCCTATAATGAGTATTAGGATCTTCACTACATCGAACCAACTGTCCTTTCTCTTCAAACAGCCTTTCTCGCTGTCTCAACAACTTCAGGAGTTCTGGCGAGGATTCTTGCCTTTGTCGCTTGGTCAGGTATTTCCCAGTCTTCAGTAAGGCTTTGAGGTGTCTTATCATCTGACTTTTATCTTGCAGGTGGTCAAAACTGGTTCCTTGAATAGGTTGCTCACAGTTTCTAGAACTGGATGCTATATTATTCATGCCTAACATTGAAGCATTCTTTCGGATAATCTGGACACTGGAGATGGGCATTTCTATCATTATTTGGCTAGCCTTATTTTTTTCATGTTCCTCTCTTACAGATAATTCTGTTATCATTCTTCCCTTTTGTTTGGCTATCCCAGGTTGAAGGCCTTGTTTCTCCTGGAGCTTGTCAGTTTGAAACTCTCCTTGGAGTGCTGCTACGAGCTCCTCACAGCAGTTCCGCAACACATTCATGCCCACTATCACTGGAGGCAATCCATCATCTTGGGCAGTGGTGATGATGAAGCCTTGCTGTGGTAGCACTGTTCGTCCGATTTGAATTTCAGCTTCCCAGTATCCTTTGCAAGGGATGCAGTGCCCATTGCTTGCAATCGGGTTTATCAATGTGGAAGTTGACGGAAACATCTGTTCCTCAGTCCAATGCTGCTCAAACTGTGTTGCTTGTATTGTGGTCACTTGTGATCCAGTGTCTAAGAGAGCGGGCATTGAGACTCCATTGATGCAAACTTGAACCACCGGGCATTGGCTAACATAACGGGTTAACCACATGAATTTGGAGTTTAAATGATCAGGCTGCTCAAATTCTCTCTTAATTTGTCCGCTTCCTTCACAGCTTTGAAAAATGGGTCGCCTTTGGGAGGCAAAGTGGTTGGAAAAAAGTGTCTCCATGTTTCTATGTAGGTCCCATTGGGAACTGTTCAGTGGTCTCCTCTCCTGGCACCATTCCATTTCTTCATGGAGCAGTGCCTGCTGTCTCTTCAGAATCTGCAGGTCTCTGCGCATCTCTGTCACACCACGTGTCAGTTCAGCCAGCTGACCTCGTAACTCACTAGAAGAGTCAAATATGCATGTCTTTGAACATGGCACTGTCACTCCTTTTACTGTAGGTGGGTAAGTAGCTCCTTTAAAACTTGACTCCTGGGCATCAGAATTCTCTTGATACCGTGGCATCTCTGGAATAGACTCTTGTGGAACAGCCCCTGAAGTAAGACTAGAGCCTAGAACTTTAATCGCAGCCTCTTTAAAATCCAGGAATGTGCTTCCAGGCTTCTGCAATCTCAATAGTCGCAGCTGAGTTTTTACAAATTCGCCCCTTGCACCTTCAGTGAACTGGTCCAATAACATTTTCTCTTTGTCATGCACTTCCTCAGGGTCTGCTTGCTGAACATCTCTGAGTGCTTCCTGCAAGCTGAGGGCATAGCCCCGTAGTGACTCTCCTGGTTGTTGCTTTCGAGCAAAGAAGTGCATTTTAAGTTCTGACACTGTCCTTGTGTCAAATGTGGTAGCAAGCCTGTTGAGGATCTGGTCAACAGTCTTCTTCTCTTCAGTAGGCCAAGAAGTAACCTCTCTAAGTGCAAGCCCTTTCAACTGTCCCATCAAGATCTCCACCTTTTGCTGCTCTTTCAGCGGGTACAGACGAAACAAAGACTGCAGTAGTATCCTCATCAGTTTATTTTTGTCAATTACCATTTTAATAATCGGGTAAAGAAAATTAAGTGGATTTTTGAAAGAAAACAATACTGTCAATATACTATTAAAACAAATTAAAATGGTAAAAGTTATTGTACTTTAAGTAAAAATAAAAGAGCAAAAATATCAATCCCAGTTTTGGATTACTTTAATTAACAAAACAAAAATGCATATAGCAGAGGATAGTTTCAATCTGCCTACCTCTGGGCTATAGACCAAGCATGCTTCCATTACAGTACTCTGCTGCACATGTAATTGCAAGAGATCCTGAAGCACTCACTCATCATGGGAAAGTACCAATGTGTTTCTTCATTGGTTGATGGAAGAAACATCTTACAAAAACTCTCCAGATTATTGACTATTTAAAGTTTTTCTAGTAAAAGTTCTAGATGAATGCTTATCAGCCTTTGTCAGTATGTGCTTTTGCAAAGTGTCGCTGTGGCGCAATCAGTTAGTGTGTACGGCTATTAACCAAAAGGTTGGTGGTTCAATCCCACCCAGGGATGTAATTGACCTTGTTATCAGATTTTGGTGATCTTTAAGTAGACAAGTCAAAATTTCAAAAACCCCTGTTATGGTGTAGGGTACCTGGCCTTCTCTGATGTAATCAGAGTTAGATTTGATTCAGTGGTTTTATAAAAACAGCTAGGAAGCACAATTTAGCAGTGGTTTGCAGAGAAAAAGAAATATGCTGGCAAAAAAATCCAATTGAGTGATTAAACAGCTCTTCATTTTCTGGCTTTACTTTTATGCTAACAAATTTGTTCTCTGAAAAGTGTCCACAAAGCCAAATATCTGATAAACATCTTTGTAGGGATGGTTTTTCACCTATTACTAAATTAAACTTGCTTCATTGGAAAGGCAGCAAGATGCATCCTCATTTCAATATCTACTGAAATAATACAGGTTGACACCAGGAAACATTAACGCCACTGCATCCTTGCTGCTTTCTCATGTGGAAGTCTGTTTAATGTGAAAACAAGGTGATATCTAATTAGCACACAGGTAAGGAATTAAGAAAATCTTTATTTAAGGGTGAAGATGTTTCTCACAAAATTGTTGCCCCAATGCATCATTGAAATTCAAGCTGGAAAGATGATTTTAATATATCACTTGTACATTTTGTATTGCTCTTCTGGTGACAATGTAGTTTGTTTTTGTCAATTACCATTTTAATAATAGGGTAAAGAAAATTAAGTGGATTTTTGAAAGAAAACAATACTGTCAATATACTATTAAAACAAATTAAAATGGTAAAAGTTATTGTACTTTAAGTAAAAATAAAAGCTAAAATATCAATCCCAGTTTTGGATTACTTTAATGAACAAAAAAAAATGCATATAGCAAAGGATAGTTTCAATCTGCCTACCTCTGGGTTATGGGCCCAGCATGCTTCCATTGCAGTACTCTGCTGCACATGTAAGTGCAAGAGATCCTGAAGCACTCACTCATCATGCGAAAGTACCAATGTGTTTCTTCATTGGTTGCTGGAAGAAACATCTTACAAAAACTCTCCAGATTATTGACTTTTTAAAGTTTTTCTAGGAAACGTTCTAGATGAATGCTTATTAGTCTTTGTCAGTATGTACTTTTTACAAAGTGTCTCTGTGGCGCAATCGGTTAGTGTGTTCAGCTATTAATCAAAAGGTTGGTGGTTCAATCCCACCCAGGGACGTAATTGACCTTGTGATCAGATTTTGGTGATATTTAAGTAGACAAGTCAAAATTGCAAACCCCCTCTTATGGTGTAGGGTACCTGGCCTTCTCTGATGTAATCAGAGTTAGATTTGATTAAGTGATTTTATAAAAAAACAGCTAGGAAGCACAATTTAGCAGTGGGTTGCAGAGAAAAAGAAAAATGCTGGCAGAAAAATCCAATTGAGTGATTAAACAGCTCTTCATTTTCTGATTTTATGTTTATGCTAACAAATTTGCTCTCTGAAAAGTGTCCACAAAGCCAAGTCTCTGATTAACACCTTTGTAGGAATGGTTTTTCACCTATTACTGAATTAAAAATGCTTAATTGGAAAGGCATCAAAGATGCATCCTCATTTCAATGTCTACTGAAATAATACAGGTTGACACCAGGAAACGTCACTGCATCCTTGCTGCTTCCTCATGGGGAAGTCTGTTTAATGTGAAAACAAGGTGATATCTAATTAGCACACAGGTAAGGAATTAAGAAAATCTTTATTTAAGGGTGAAGATGTTTCTCACAAAATCGTTGCCCCAATGCATCATTGAAATCCAAGCTGGAAAGATGATTTTAATATATCACTTGAACATTTTGTATTGCTCTTCTGGTGACAATGTAGTTTGTTTTTGTCAATTACCATTTTAATAATCGGGTAAAGAAAATTAAGTGGATTTTTTAAAGAAAACAATACTGTCAATATACTATTAAAACAAATAAAAATGGTAAAAGTTATTGTACTTTAAGTAAAAATAAAAGAGCAAAAATATCAATCCCAGTTTTGGATTACTTTAATGAACAAAAAAAATGCATATAGCAGAGGATAGTTTCAATCTGCCTACCTCTGGGTTATGGACCCAGCATGCTTCCATTACAGTACTCTGCTGCACATGTAAGTGCAAGAGATCCTGAAGCACTCACTCATTATGGGAAAGTACCAATGTGTTTCTTCATTGGTTGATGGAAGAAACATCTTACAAAAACTCTCCAGATTATTGACTATTTAAAGTTTTTATAGGAAACGTTCTAGATGAATGCTTATTAGCCTTTGTCAGTATGTACTTTTGCAAAGTGTCGCTGAGGTGCAATCAGTTAGTGTGTACGGCTATTAACCAAAAGGTTGGTGGTTCAATCCCACCCAGGGATGTAATTGACCTTGTTATCAGATTTTGGTGATCTTTAAGTAGACAAGTCAAAATTTCGAAAACCCCTGTTATGGTGTAGGGTACCTGGCCTTCTCTGATGTAATCAGAGTTAGATTTGATTCAGTGGTTTTATAAAAACAGCTAGGAAGCACAATTTAGCAGTGGTTTGCAGAGAAAAAGAAATATGCTGGCAAAAAAATCCAATTGAGTGATTAAACAGCTCTTCATTTTCTGGCTTTACTTTTATGCTAACAAATTTGTTCTCTGAAAAGTGTCCACAAAGCCAAATATCTGATAAACATCTTTGTAGGGATGGTTTTTCACCTATTACTAAATTAAACTTGCTTCATTGGAAAGGCAGCAAGATGCATCCTCATTTCAATATCTACTGAAATAATACAGGTTGACACCAGGAAACATTAACGCCACTGCATCCTTGCTGCTTTCTCATGTGGAAGTCTGTTTAATGTGAAAACAAGGTGATATCTAATTAGCACACAGGTAAGGAATTAAGAAAATCTTTATTTAAGGGTGAAGATGTTTCTCACAAAATTGTTGCCCCAATGCATCATTGAAATTCAAGCTGGAAAGATGATTTTAATATATCACTTGTACATTTTGTATTGCTCTTCTGGTGACAATGTAGTTTGTTTTTGTCAATTACCATTTTAATAATAGGGTAAAGAAAATTAAGTGGATTTTTGAAAGAAAACAATACTGTCAATATACTATTAAAACAAATTAAAATGGTAAAAGTTATTGTACTTTAAGTAAAAATAAAAGCTAAAATATCAATCCCAGTTTTGGATTACTTTAATGAACAAAAAAAAATGCATATAGCAAAGGATAGTTTCAATCTGCCTACCTCTGGGTTATGGGCCCAGCATGCTTCCATTGCAGTACTCTGCTGCACATGTAAGTGCAAGAGATCCTGAAGCACTCACTCATCATGCGAAAGTACCAATGTGTTTCTTCATTGGTTGCTGGAAGAAACATCTTACAAAAACTCTCCAGATTATTGACTTTTTAAAGTTTTTCTAGGAAACGTTCTAGATGAATGCTTATTAGTCTTTGTCAGTATGTACTTTTTACAAAGTGTCTCTGTGGCGCAATCGGTTAGTGTGTTCAGCTATTAATCAAAAGGTTGGTGGTTCAATCCCACCCAGGGACGTAATTGACCTTGTGATCAGATTTTGGTGATATTTAAGTAGACAAGTCAAAATTGCAAACCCCCTCTTATGGTGTAGGGTACCTGGCCTTCTCTGATGTAATCAGAGTTAGATTTGATTAAGTGATTTTATAAAAAAACAGCTAGGAAGCACAATTTAGCAGTGGGTTGCAGAGAAAAAGAAAAATGCTGGCAGAAAAATCCAATTGAGTGATTAAACAGCTCTTCATTTTCTGATTTTATGTTTATGCTAACAAATTTGCTCTCTGAAAAGTGTCCACAAAGCCAAGTCTCTGATTAACACCTTTGTAGGAATGGTTTTTCACCTATTACTGAATTAAAAATGCTTAATTGGAAAGGCATCAAAGATGCATCCTCATTTCAATGTCTACTGAAATAATACAGGTTGACACCAGGAAACGTCACTGCATCCTTGCTGCTTCCTCATGGGGAAGTCTGTTTAATGTGAAAACAAGGTGATATCTAATTAGCACACAGGTAAGGAATTAAGAAAATCTTTATTTAAGGGTGAAGATGTTTCTCACAAAATCGTTGCCCCAATGCATCATTGAAATCCAAGCTGGAAAGATGATTTTAATATATCACTTGAACATTTTGTATTGCTCTTCTGGTGACAATGTAGTTTGTTTTTGTCAATTACCATTTTAATAATCGGGTAAAGAAAATTAAGTGGATTTTTTAAAGAAAACAATACTGTCAATATACTATTAAAACAAATAAAAATGGTAAAAGTTATTGTACTTTAAGTAAAAATAAAAGAGCAAAAATATCAATCCCAGTTTTGGATTACTTTAATGAACAAAAAAAATGCATATAGCAGAGGATAGTTTCAATCTGCCTACCTCTGGGTTATGGACCCAGCATGCTTCCATTACAGTACTCTGCTGCACATGTAAGTGCAAGAGATCCTGAAGCACTCACTCATTATGGGAAAGTACCAATGTGTTTCTTCATTGGTTGATGGAAGAAACATCTTACAAAAACTCTCCAGATTATTGACTATTTAAAGTTTTTATAGGAAACGTTCTAGATGAATGCTTATTAGCCTTTGTCAGTATGTACTTTTGCAAAGTGTCGCTGAGGTGCAATCAGTTAGTGTGTACGGCTATTAACCAAAAGGTTGGTGGTTCAATCCCACCCAGGGATGTAATTGACCTTGTTATCAGATTTTGGTGATCTTTAAGTAGACAAGTCAAAATTTCGAAAACCCCTGTTATGGTGTAGGGTACCTGGCCTTCTCTGATGTAATCAGAGTTAGATTTGATTCAGTGATTTTATAAAAACAGCTAGGAAGCACAATTTAGCAGTGGGTTGCAGAGAAAAAGAAATATGCTGGCAAAAAAATCCAATTGAGTGATTAAATAGCTCTTCATTTTCTGGCTTTATTTTTATGCTAACAAATTTGTTCTCTGAAAAGTGTCCACAAAGCCAAGTATCTGATTAACATCTTTGTAGGGATGGTTTTTCACCTATTACTAAATTAAACTTGCTTCATTGGAAAGGCAGCAAGATGCATCCTCATTTCAATATCTACTGAAATAATACAGGTTGACACCAGGAAACATTAACGCCACTGCATCCTTGCTGCTTTCTCATGTGGAAGTCTGTTTAATGTGAAAACAAGGTGATATCTAATTAGCACACAGGTAAGGAATTAAGAAAATCTTTATTTAAGGGTGAAGATGTTTCTCACAAAATTGTTGCCCCAATGCATCATTGAAATTCAAGCTGGAAAGATGATTTTAATATATCACTTGTACATTTTGTATTGCTCTTCTGGTGACAATGTAGTTTGTTTTTGTCAATTACCATTTTAATAATAGGGTAAAGAAAATTAAGTGGATTTTTGAAAGAAAACAATACTGTCAATATACTATTAAAACAAATTAAAATGGTAAAAGTTATTGTACTTTAAGTAAAAATAAAAGCTAAAATATCAATCCCAGTTTTGGATTACTTTAATGGACAAAAAAAATGCATATAGCAAAGGATAGTTTCAATCTGCCTACCTCTGGGTTATGGGCCCAGCATGCTTCCATTGCAGTACTCTGCTGCACATGTAAGTGCAAGAGATCCTGAAGCACTCACTCATCATGCGAAAGTACCAATGTGTTTCTTCATTGGTTGCTGGAAGAAACATCTTACAAAAACTCTCCAGATTATTAACTTTTTAAAGTTTTTCTAGGAAACGTTCTAGATGAATGCTTATTAGTCTTTGTCAGTATGTACTTTTTGCAAAGTGTCTCTGTGGCGCAATCGGTTAGTGTGTTCAGCTATTAATCAAAAGGTTGGTGGTTCAATCCCACCCAGGGATGTAATTGACCTTGTGATCAGATTTTGGTGATATTTAAGTAGACAAGTCAAAATTGCAAACCCCCTCTTATGGTGTAGGGTACCTGGCCTTCTCTGATGTAATCAGAGTTAGATTTGATTACGTGATTTTATAAAAAAACAGCTAGGAAGCACAATTTAGCAGTGGGTTGGAGAGAAAAAGAAAAATGCTGGCAGAAAAATCCAATTGAGTGATTAAACAGCTCTTCATTTTCTGGCTTTATTTTTATGATAACAAATTTGTTCTCTGAAAAGTGTCCACAAAGCCAAGTATCTGATTAACATCTTTGTATGGATGGTTTTTCACCTATTACTAAATTAAACTTGCTTCATTGGAAAGGCAGCAAGATGCATCCTCATTTCAATATCTACGGAAATAATACAGGTTGACACCAGGAAACATTAACGCCACTGCATCTTTGCTTTTTTCTCATGTGGAAGTCTGTTTAATGTGAAAACAAGGTGATATCTAATTAGCACACAGGTAAGGAATTAAGAAAATCTTTATTTAAGGGTGAAGATGTTTCTCACAAAATCGTTGCCCCAATGCATCATTGAAATCCAAGCTGGAAAGATGATTTTAATATATCACTTGAACATTTTGTATTGCTCTTCTGGTGACAATGTAGTTTGTTTTTGTCAATTACCATTTTAATAATCGAGTAAAGAAAATTAAGTGGATTTTTTAAAGAAAACAATACTGTCAATATACTATTAAAACAAATTAAAATGGTAAAAGTTATTGTACTTTAAGTAAAAATAAAAGAGCAAAAATATAAATCCCAGTTTTGGATTACTTTAATTAACAAAAAAAAAATGCATATAGCAGAGGATAGTTTCAATCTGCCTACCTCTGGGTTATGGACCCAGCATGCTTCCATTACAGTACTCTGCTGCACATGTAAGTGCAAGAGATCCTGAAGCACTCACTCATCATGGGAAAGTACCAATGTGTTTCTTCATTGGTTGATGGAAGAAACATCTTACAAAAACTCTCCAGATTATTGACTATTTAAAGTTTTTATAGGAAACGTTCTAGATGAATGCTTATTAGCCTTTGTCAGTATGTACTTTTGCAAAGTGTCGCTGTGGCGCAATCAGTTAGTGTGTACGGCTATTAACCAAAAGGTTTGTGGTTCAATCCCACCCAGGGATGTAATTGACCTTGTTATCAGATTTTGGTGATCTTTAAGTAGACAAGTCAAAATTTTGAAAACCCCTGTTATGGTGTAGGGTACCTGGTCTTCTCTGATGTAATCAGAGTTAGATTTGATTCAGTGATTTTATAAAAACAGCTAGGAAGCACAATTTAGCAGTGGGTTGCAGAGAAAAAGAAATATGCTTGCAAAAAATCCAATTGAGTGATTAAATAGCTCTTCATTTTCTGGCTTTATTTTTATGCTAACAAATTTGTTCTCTGAAAAGTGTCCACAAAGCCAAGTATCTGATTAACATCTTTGTAGGGATGGTTTTTCACCTATTACTAAATTAAACTTGCTTCATTGGAAAGGCAGCAAGATGCATCCTCATTTCAATATCTACTGAAATAATACAGGTTGACACCAGGAAACATTAACACCACTGCATCCTTGCTGCTTTCTCATGTGGAAGTCTGTTTAATGTGAAAACAAGGTGATATCTAATTAGCACACAGGTAAGGAATTAAGAAAATCTTTATTTAAGGGTGAAGATGTTTCTCACAAAATCGTTGCCCCAATGCATCATTGAAATTCAAGCTGGAAAGATGATTTTAATATATCATTTGTACATTTTGTATTGCTCTTCTGGTGACAATATAGTTTGTTTTTGTCAATTAACATTTTAATAATCGGGTAAAGAAAATTAATTGGATTTTTGAAAGAAAACAATACTGTCAATATACTATTAAAACAAATTAAAATGGTAAAAGTTATTGTACTTTAAGTAAAAATAAAAGAGCAAAAATATCAATCCCAGTTTTGGATTACTTTAATTAACAAAAAAAAATGCATATAGCAGAGGATAGTTTCAATCTGCCTACCTCTGGGTTATGGGCCCAGCATGCTTCCATTACAGTACTCTGCTGCACATGTAAGTGCAAGAGATCCTGAAGCACTCACTCATCATGGGAAAGTACCAATGTGTTTCTTCATTGGTTGATGGAAGAAACATCTTACAAAAACTCTCCACATTATTGACTTTTTAAAATGTTTCTAGGAATCGTTCTAGATGAATGCTTATTAGCCTTTGTCAGTATGTACTTTTGCAAAGTGTTGCTGTGGCGCAATCAGTTACTGTGTAAAGCTATTAACCAAAAGGTTGGTGGTTCAATCCCACCCAGGGACGTAATTGACCTTGTTATCAGATTTTGGTGATCTTTATGTAGACAAGTCAAAATTTCAAACCCCCTCTTATGGTGTAGGGTACCTGGCCTTCTCTGATGTAATCAGAGTTAGATTTGATTCAGTGATTTTATAAAAACAGCTAGGAAGCACAATTTAGCAGTGGGTTGCAGAGAAAAAGAAATATGCTGGCCAAAAAATCCAATTGAGTGATTAAACAGCTCTTCATTTTCTGGCTTTATTTTTATGCTAACAAATTTGTTCTCTGAAAAGTGTCCACAAAGCCAAGTTTCTGATTAACACCTTTGTATGGATGGTTTTTAACCTATTACTAAATTAAACTTGCTTCATTAGAAAAAAAGCAAGATGCATCCTCATTTCAATATCTACTGAAATAATACAGGTTGACACCAGGAAACATTAACGCCACTGCATCCTTGCTGCTTTCTCATGTGGAAGTCTGTTTAATGTGAAAACAAGGTGATATCTAATTAGCACACAGGTAAGGAATTAAGAAAATCTTTATTTAAGGGTGAAGATGTTTCTCACAAAATCGTTGCCCCAATGCATCATTGAAATTCAAGCTGGAAAGATGATTTTAATATATCACTTTACATTTTGTATTGCTCTTCTGGTGACAATGTAGTTTGTTTTTGTCAATTACCATTTTAATAATCGGGTAGATAAAATTAAGTGGATTTTTGAAAGAAAACAATACTGTCAATATACTATTAAAACAAATTAAAATGGTAAAAGTTATTGTACTTTAAGTAAAAATAAAAGAGCAAAAATATCAATCCCAGTTTTGGATTACTTTAATTAACAAAAAAAAATGCATATAGCAGAGGATAGTTTCAATCTGCCTACCTCTGGGCTATGGACCCAGCATGCTTCCATTACAGTACTCTGCTGCACATGTAATTGCAAGAGATCCTGAAGCACTCACTCATCATGGGAAAGTACCAATGTGTTTCTTCATTGGTTGATGGAAGAAACATCTTACAAAAACTCTCCAGATTATTGACTATTTAAAGTTTTTCTAGGAAACGTTCCAGATGAATGCTTATTAGCCTTTGTCAGTATGCACTTTTGCAAAGTGTCGCTGTGGCGCAATCAGTTAGTGTGTACGGCTATTAACCAAAAGGTTGGTGGTTCAATTCCACCCAGGGATGTAATTGACCTTGTTATCAGATTTTGGTGATCTTTAAGTAGACAAGTCAAAATTTCAAAAACCCCTGTTATGGTGTAGGGTACCTGGCCTTCTCTGATGTAATCAGAGTTAGATTTGATTCTGTGATTTTATAAAAACAGCTAGGAAGCACAATTTAGCAGTGGTTTGCAGAGAAAAAGAAATATGCTGGCAAAAAAATCCAATTGAGTGATTAAACAGCTCTTCATTTTCTGGCTTTATTTTTATGCTAACAAATGTGTTCTCTGAAAAGTGTCCACAAAGCCAAGTATCTGATTAACATCTTTGTAGGGATGGTTTTTCACCTATTACTAAATTAAACTTACTTCATTGGAAAGGCAGCAAGATGCATCCTCATTTCAATATCTACTGAAATAATACAGGTTGACACCAGGAAACATTAAAGCCACTGCATCCTTGCTGCTTTCTCATGTGGAAGTCTGTTTAATGTGAAAACAAGGTGATATCTAATTAGCACACAGGTAAGGAATTAAGAAAATCTTTATTTAAGGGTGAAGATGTTTCTCACAAAATCGTTGCCCCAATGCATCATTGAAATTCAAGCTGGAAAGATGATTTTAATATATCACTTGTACATTTTGTATTGCTCTTCTGGTGACAATGTAGTTTGTTTTTGTCAATTACCATTTTAATAATCGGGTAAAGAAAATTAAGTGGATTTTTGAAAGAAAACAATACTGTCAATATACTATTAAAACAAATTAAAATGGTAAAAGTTATTGTACTTTAAGTAAAAATAAAAGAGCAAAAATATCAATCCCAGTTTTGGATTACTTTAATTAACAAAAAAAAATGCATATAGCAGAGGATAGTTTCAATCTGCCTACCTCTGGGTTATGGACCCAGCATGCTTTCATTACAGTACTCTGCTGCACATGTAAGTGCAAGAGATCCTGAAGCACTCACTCATCATGGGAAAGTACCAATGTGTTTCTTCGTTGGTTAATGGAAGAAACATCTTACAAAAACTCTCCAGATTATTGACTTTTTAAAGTTTTTCTAGGAAACGTTCTAGATGAATGCTTATTAGCCTTTGTCAGTATGGACTTTTGCAAAGTGTCTCTGTGGTGCAATCGGTTAGTGTGTTTGGTTATTAACCAAAGGGTTGGTGGTTCAATCCCACCCAGGGATGTAATTGACCTTGTTATCAGATTTTGGTGATCTTTAAGTAGACAAGTCAAAATTTCAAACCCCCTCTTATGGTGTAGGGTACCTGGCCTACTCTGATGTAATCAGAGTTAGATTTGATTAAGTGATTTTATAAAAAAAACAGCTAGGAAGCACAATTTAGCAGTGGGTTGCAGAGAAAAAGAAATATGCTGGCAGAAAAATCCAATTGAGTGATTAAACAGCTCTTCATTTTCTGGCTTTATTTTTATGATAACAAATTTGTTCTCTGAAAAGTGTCCACAAAGCCAAGTATCTGATTAACACCTTTGTAGGGATGGTTTTTCACCTATTACTAAATTAAACATGCTTCATTGGAAAGGCAGCAAGATGCATCCTCATTTCAATATCTACTGAAATAATACAGGTTGACACCAGGAAACATTAACGCCACTGCATCCTTGCTGCTTTCTCATGTGGAAGTCTGTTTAATGTGAAAACAAGGTGATATCTAATTAGCACACAGGTAAGGAATTAAGAAAATCTTTATTTAAGGGTGAAGAGGTTTCTCACAAAATCGTTGCCCCAATGCATCATTGAAATTCAAGCTGGAAAGATGATTTTAATATATCACTTGTACATTTTGTATTGCTCTTCTGGTGACAATGTAGTTTGTTTTTGTCAATTACCATTTGAATAATAGGGTAAAGAAAATTAAGTGGATTTTTGAAAGAAAACAATACTGTCAATATACTATTAAAACAAATTAAAATAATAAAAGTTATTGTACTTTAAGTAAAAATAAAAGAGCAAAATATCAATCCCAGTTTTGGATTACTTTAATTAACAAAAAAAAATGCATATAGCAGAGGATAGTTTCAATCTGCCTACCTCTGGGTTATGGGCCCAGCATGCTTCCATTGCAGTACTCTGCTGCACGTGTAAGTGCAAGAGATCCTGAAGCACTCACTCATCATGGGAAAGTACCAATGTGTTTCTTCATTGGTTGATGGAAGAAACATCTTACAAAAACTCTCCAGATTATTGACTTTTTAAAGTTTTTCTAGGAAACGTTCTAGATGAATGCTTATTAGCCTTTGTCAGTATATACTTTTGCAATGTGTCTCTGTGGCGCAATCAGTTAGCGTGTTCGGTTATTAACCAAAAGGTTGGTGGTTCAATCCTACCCAGGGACGTAATTTACCTTGTTATCAGATTTTGGTGATCTTTAAGTAGACAAGTCAAAATTTCAAACCCCCTCTTATGGTGTAGGGTACCTGGCCTTCTCTGATGTAATCAGAGTTAGATTTGATTAAGTGATTTTATAAAAGAACAGCTAGGAAGCACAACTTAGCAGTGGGTTGCAGAGAAAAAGAAATATGCTTGCAGAAAAATCCAATTGAGTGATTAAACAGCTCTTCATTTTCTGGCTTTATTTTTATGCTAACAAATTTGTTCTCTGAAAAGTGTCCACAAAGCCAAGTATCTGATTAACACCTTTGTAGGGATGGTTTTTCACCTATTACTAAATTAAACTTGCTTCATTGGAAAGGCAGCAAGTGATGTCATCCAAGCAGTGGGTCAAAGTTGGCTTCAACCCTCGTCTGCTTATGAAAAGAGAAAAGGGATATGCAGGGCATGGCGGCCTTTTGCGACGCTTGGATGACCCCTAGTTCGCATTAAACACCCCCACCCTCCTTCGGTGTGGGGCTCATGTTGGCCATGCCCCAGCCCCTGAAGCATTCAAGCTGATTTCTTGCAGCTGCTGGGTACTGTAACAGCTCCAGAGCTGCTCTGTAAGGCAAGTAAAAGGGTGTGGGCCCTGCAGCACTACCTGTAGTTTGCATTGTGCATTGGAAGGCACAAAGTAAGCAGACGGGAGGAGAAGTCTGGATAGTGCACAAGGTTATAGAAGGGAGGGGCTCAAGAAAAGAGAAGTGGAAACAGACAGCATACTAGGCTGGAGAGAGACCTGAGACAAAGAGATCTGAATTATACGAGAGCCGTCCAGGGGAAACACAAATTATGCAGTCAAGTTTCCCACATTTGGGGAAATCGCAAGGGGCAGCACACCCAGAGTGCAATGGGTGAGCCTTGCCCTGGGAGAAGCACCTTCATGATCATAGTATCTCACCTGGCAGGTTAGTAGGAGTTGGGCTAGAGCTGGGGAGGGTCGCTGCTCGGGCACTACCTGTCAAGTGAAGGAGATCCAACTGAGGCAGCACAAGGGAACTCTCAAAAGAAGAACAAGGCTAGAGGAAGATCTGAGACAAAGAAATCTGACTTTTACCAGAGCTGACCAGAGGAAAGCACAAACACAGTCCCCCACTACCACAAATAATGCAGTCGAGTTTCCCAAATTTGGGGAAATCACAGGGGTCAGCATACCCAGAATGCAATGAATGAACCTCACCCTGGGAGAACAATCTTCATGACAATAGTATCTCCTATGCAAAATAAGTATGATTTGGGATAGGGCTGGGGAGGGCCGCTGATCAGGCACATCTCTGTCAAGTAAAGGAGATTCAACTGAGGCAGCACAAGGGAACTCTCATCTGGGGACAACAACTGCAGGGAGAACACATATTTTCAGATGAACATGGGGTGGCAGAAGGCTGCCTAATACTGAAGCACCCCCAAACAACAAACCAAATGCAACAACTAGTGCAAGCATTCCTGGGGGATGGCCTGCAGCAGATGGATTTGAATATGGTGATGTCATCCAAGCAGTGGGTCAAAGTTGCCTTCAACCCTCGTCTGCATATGAAAAGAGAAAAGGGGCGTGCAGGGCATGGAGGCCTTTTGTGGTGCTTGGATGACCCCTAGTTCGCATTAAGCACCCCCACCCTCCTTCGGTGTGGGGCTCATGTTGGCCATTCCCCAGCCCCTGAAGCATTCAAGCTGATTTCTTGCAGCAGCTGGGCACTGTAACAGCTCCAGAGCTGCTCTGTAAAGCAAGTAAAAGGGTGTGGGCCCTGCAGCACTACCCGTAGTTTGCATTGTGCATTGGGAGGCACAAAGTAAGCAGACGGGAGGAGAAGTCAGGATAGTGCACAAGGGTATAGAAGGGAGGGGCTCAAGAAAAAAGAAGTGGAACCAGACAGCAAACTAGGCTGGAGAGAGACCTGAGACAAAGAGATCTGAATTACATGAGAGCCGACCAGGGAAAACTCAAATTATGCAGTCAAGTTTCCCACATTTGGGGAAATCGCAGGGGCAGCACACCCAGAGTGCAATGGGTGAGCCTTGGCCTGGGAGAAGCAACTTCATGATCATAGTATCTCACCTGGCAGGTAAGTAGGAGTTGGGCTAGAGCTGGGGAGGGTCGCTGCTCGGGCACCCCCCTGTCAAGTGAAGGAGATCCAACTGAGGCAGCACAAGGGAACTCTCGAAAGAAGAACAAGGCTAGAGGAAGATCTGAGACAAAGAAATCTGACTTTTACCAGAGCAGACCAGAGGAAAGCACAAACACAGTCCCCCACTACCACAAATAATGCAGTCGAGTTTCCCACATTTGGGGAAATCACAGGGGTCAGCATACCCAGAATGCAATGAATGAACCTCACCCTGGGAGAACAATCTTCATGACCATGGTATCTCCTATGCAAAATAAGTATGATTTGGGATAGGGCTGGGGAGGGCCGTTGCTCAGGCACATCTCTGTCAAGTAAGTTGCATTTGATTTGTTGTTTGGGAGTGCTTCAGTATTAGGCAGCCTTCTGCCCTACCATGTTCATCTGAAAATATGTGTTCTCCCTGCAGTTGTTGTCCCCAGATGAGAGTTCCCTTGTGCTGCCTCAGTTGAATCTCCTTTTGGATAAGACCTCAATAAGATTGTAGCTGATCTGGCTACAGCTAAAACAGCTTGCCTACCTAGTATTACTCCTACCACGCAGAAAATAAAAATATACAAAAGTGCTGCGCTTGAAGTATGCTTGATTGATTAGTAGAATAAAATATATAAAAAATTGTGTATAGGCGTCTGCTTTAATCAATTGGCAACTCACACGGAACTTGCTAATATAAACAAATTTAATAACACACACAGAATAGAAATAAAAAATGGATACAGATGATTAAAACAAATATTTAAAACATAGCTCAAGCACACTGATAGATTTGCTAAATGAATACTGAAATGAGAGGATTGGAAATAGTATCACTTCAATGTTGCCACATAGACCTGTTTACGGTCTCTTTGTATCAATTGAAACTGATGAACAATAGTTAGTACAGCCTATTGGAGAAAAGGTGAACAAAGCTCTCGTACCTCTAAGCTACTGGCGTCCCAGTGCAGAGGATAAGCCGCTGGTTATAATTACCCGTCCTGCGGGAAGATGCAGTAACGCGGCACAAGAGGTACCGGAGCAGCTACCGTGCGTCCGCCGCTGGCACTAGCAAAGTGCAGGTGAAGATCTTAGCAAGCCGGTAATGGTGCTGCAATGATACGCTGAGCTGGCGTTCCGGTGAAATGTTCTCCACGGCTGATTGGCAAGTTCAATTAACACCGCTGCGGGTGAAGGTAACTGGCAACACTCAGTGCGTCTGTGAGCTGAACGAGGGAGTGACGTCAACGCGTTTCGTCCCGTGTCCCGGGACTTCCTCAAGACGAAGAGGAAGTCCCGGGACACGGGACGAAACGCGTTGACGTCACTCCCTCGTTCAGCTCACAGACGCACTGAGTGTTGCCAGTTACCTTCACCCGCAGCGGTGTTAATTGAACTTGCCAATCAGCCGTGGAGAACATTTCACCGGAACGCCAGCTCAGCGTATCATTGCAGCACCATTACCGGCTTGCTAAGATATTCACCTGCACTTTGCTAGTGCCAGCGGCGGACGCACGGTAGCTGCTCCGGTACCTCTTGTGCCGCGTTACTGCATCTTCCCGCAGGACGGGTAATTATAACCAGCGGCTTATCCTCTGCACTGGGACGCCAGTAGCTTAGAGGTACGAGAGCTTTGTTCACCTTTTCTCCAATAGGCTGTACTAACTATTGTTCATCAGTTTCAATTGATACAAAGAGACCGTAAACAGGTCTATGTGGCAACATTGAAGTGATACTATTTCCAATCCTCTCATTTCAGTATTCATTTAGCAAATCTATCAGTGTGCTTGAGCTATGTTTTAAATATTTGTTTTAATCATCTGTATCCATTTTTTATTTCTATTCTGTGTGTGTTATTAAATTTGTTTATATTAGCAAGTTCCGTGTGAGTTGCCAATTGATTAAAGCAGACACCTATACACAATTTTTTATATATTTTATTCTACTAATCAATCAAGCATACTTCAAGCGCAGCACTTTTGTATATTTTTATTTTCTGTCCCTTTGGGGGAACCAGCAGTCCCCCAGTGCTTGCAGCTGTTGTATTGCTTTTTTTCAAATTTACCCAATCAAGGTGCGCCAGGAGTGAGGGTGTTTATACACTCTCAAAAAAATCTTTTTTACCACGCAGAAGGCTAAAAGTACTTTTCTTGGCCCTTTCATCCTCCAGGTAAAGCGTACCCAAGGTCAGGCATACCCAAAGCAAGCTCATGTTTCCAGACCTGCCAAGCCCAGACTGAAGCAATCCTGGGCTGCCCATCAGCCTGCTTCCAAAACGGACAAGCCTGCCGCATGACGGTGCAGGCCTCCCTCTGGGGGATCCCAGGGTGGGGGGCCGACTTCTAGGTTTCGCAAAGAAAGGTATAATTCTAAGCTAGAGAATTCTGTTTGGAGCTCACCTTGTACTTTGTGAAGAAATAATAAGCATTGTGGCTGAGCAGATACATGTAGTGTGTGGCTGCAAACTGCATGGATCTGCTGCGTTGTAATGCTGATTCTTTTTTTTTGCAAAGTACCAATAGCTTCATATAATGTTCACAATTTTTATGCAGGATCAAATAGCTCAATAGGTAGGGTGTTTGATTAGAATTCAACAGGTTATAGGTTTGAATCCTGGGTATGGTAGTTTGAGATGTGTTATTTAATAAAGTATGTTGTTCTGACTGCCGGCATCCTATCACCTGGGATATCATACTAAATAAATGGAGTTGATCAAATTTTTTTTTTTTTTAACTAGGGACAATTTCCAGATACTTCTCTTTATAACTGAGATTGCCCCCTGGAACTTCACATCAGTTGACAACTATGCATGAGTGGGCAGTGCTTGCCCTGGATCTGCCCACCCATTTATGTGCCGTCATAAAATAAAGCATGACTAACAGTTATCCTGGGCGTACACTACACAATTATCTGTCAGGCTATCTATCCAGTCTGGATGGATGGAATGAAAATCTGGTAATGTATAGGAGCAAATGTCAATTAACCATTTGCTCCCAAACACTAGAAAAGTGGTCAAAAATGGTCATTACACAAATTGGTTAAACCCAAAATTTAACCAATTTGTTTAGGGGACCATTTTTGTCCATTTTTTAGTGTTTGAGAGTAAATCGTTGATGGTCATTTGCTCACATAGATAACCGGATTTCTATTCCAACCAGCCAGTGTTGGAGAGATGGTCTGCCAGATTACATAATGCATACCAGAGCCATAACTAGACTTTTTGGTGCCCTGTGACAGAGAATTATATGCCCTCCCCCCCATTTTTGCAATATGGACAAAAGGCGCATGCCTTGTGGGGAAGGGGCATAACAAGATTGGTCTCAGAGAAAGCACATGAGATATGAAGATATATCTAGTATACTTGACACTCAATGGTTTGTGGTATTGCCGGGGTGCCCTCCTTAAATGTTTATACAGTCACACATGGCATGTTTGTGTAAATGGCATATCAGCAGTCAGCACTAACTGGTGACATGCCATTTGTACAAGTAAGCCATATGTGACTAATATATAAACATACTTTATTAAATAACACCTCAAACTATCATACCCAGGATTCAAACCTATAACCTGTTAAATTCTAATCAAACACCCTACCCATTGAGATAATTGATCCTGCATCTATTCTAACCTCCAAAAACAGATTCAGTTGCATTTTCCAGCGTGTTTTGTTTGCGCCTTTGCAAATGTCTTACATCGACAAACTTATTTAGTACTATTTTGCAAATAGGGTTACATTGTCGCAACATTGTGTTCCCTAATTGCTTGATTTTTTAAATGCAAAAATTGATAAAGACACCTGATAATTGCTCTGTGGAGTCTTCTTTTGTGTCTACTTCTTATCTACATTTAATTCCCTACCTATAATCAAGGCATTTTTAAATGCTGGGCGCTGCCAGGACGTGAGGCCTACCTAGTCTTTAGATCTGAATTTGAATGTACTTGTGAACTAACTTAATTTCCTACTTCTAAATTCATTCCTAAATTCACTACTTACATTAATCCTGTAGTTGGGCATTTTGAGCCTTCAATTGTGGGCATTGTTTTGTGTCCAGACCAGCAGCTGGTGGTATGCATTTGCTGGAAAGGCATCGAAGACCTCCGATATGCTGCATCTCCTGATGTGTATCTGCCTCAAGTGGCTGTCAGCAAATGCATGCTAGACACCCCATTCCAAGCTGATTGTGACATCACGGAACATGCATCATAGAACAGGCATGCTAGAACATGGGTCTTCAACCTGCGACCCTCCAGCTGCTGTGGAACTACATATCCCAGCATGCCCTGCCTCAGTTTTAGCATACCTTAATAGCAAAACTGTGGCAGGGCATGCTGGGATGTGTAGTTTCACAGCAGCTGGAGGGCCACAGGATGAAGACCCATGTGCTAGAACCAAACCGCAGGTACATTGAATGCTAGCAAGCTGAATGTTTAAATCCTTTTCGTTCCGCAGCATTCCAATGCGGAAGATTCCATGGAACCAGAGATTATTCCATTGAGAAGGACATGCTGCCTGGATGACTGCACTGTGCAAATTAAATCACGGAGCCAGTTGGCTTGTGGGTGGCTCTGGTGACTGGGTGGTTGGGTGGGCGGTGTGTCGGAGGTGGAGCACATGCAAATGAATGTGTATCATCCAGCTAGTGAGAGAGAAAACTCATGCAGGAGTGTGCCTGCTTGTCAGTGAGTTATGCACCTTGCCAGACGTCAAATCTACATGGAGCAACTGGAGGGGACAAGAGCAGGTTTGGAAAATATAGACAGAAGAGCATATATGCTGGCGCATTCTCCATGATTGTGTCAGCTTATGTTTTGGTGCACTGCACTTTCCTCCACTAAGTTTTAGCCATTTTGTTTAAACGCAAGTGAAGTTGCTTCTCGCTCTTTTGGCTGTGATATTGTATCGTGGTTGAAGAGTCTGCTGGAGGGATTGTTTTCTTCATTGGCGAGAGACTGAAGATATTCCAGGATGGAAGGCTTGGGAACGCTATCCGTTTTTCAGTTGTGGAAGAGTTGAAAGACCGGATTGGACTACATTCTATAGTAAAGGGTATCTTTGTATTTATTAATCCTCCCTTTATATGTGTCTGTCTTTCAATAAAGCTTTGGGCTTGTGATTCCGTCACCCTCTTACACTCCACACCCATAGCCTTATTAACTATTGTATTGTTTAAATGTATAGTGCAGTTCATGATTTATAGTGTAGGCTGGCCTGTGCTGTAGTTCTTGAACTGTACTATACCGACAGCATTTGTATTGTGTTTTGGCTGTGCTGCAACACAGTACTTATGTGTGTAATGTTTATGTATGTTTTTTTGCTTCTTTATGTCAATAAAGACTGCTTTTTCAATCCAATATCTGAAAACAATCAATATTTATCTTTGATGGCAATAGAAGTGGTATGATATTTGCTGCTTTTGAAAGGCAATATCTGATATGTCCCCTATCTGGGAACCATATATTAAATGGCTTTTCAGAAAAGGGAGATGGGAGAAGAGCTTTCAGTACTTGTAGGACCGATGCACATTTCCTATTCTAGCCTCCAAAAACAGATTCAGTTGCATTTTCCAGCATGTTTTGGATGCGCCTTTGCAAATGTCTTACATCGACAAACTTATTTAGTACTATTTTGCAAATAGGGTTACATTGTTGCAACATTGTGTTCCCTAATTGCTTGAATTTTAAATTCAACAATTGATAAAAACACCTGATAACTGCTCTGCGGAGTCTTATTTTGTGTCTACTTCTTATCTACATTTAATTCCGTACCTCTAATCAAGGCATTTTTAAATGCTGGCGGCTGCCAGGACGTGAGGCCTACCTAGACTTTAGATCTGAATTTGAATGTACTTGTGAACTAACTTAATTTCCTACTTCTAAATTCATTCCTAAATTCACTACTTACATGAATCCTGTAGTTGGGCATTTTGGGACTTCGATTGTGGGCATTGTTTTGTGTCCAGACCAGCAGCAGGTGGTGTGCTTTTGCTGGAAAGGCATCGAAGACCTCCGATATGCTGCATCTCCTGATGTGTGTCTCCCTCAAGTGGCTGTCAGCAAATGCCTGCTAGACACCCCATTCCAAGCTGATTGTGACATAATGGAACATGCATCATAGAACAGGCATGCTAAAACATGGGTCTTCAACCTGCGACCCTCCAGCTGCTGTGGAACTACACATCCCAGCATGCCCTGCCTCAGTTTTAGCATACCTTAATAGCAAAACTGTGGCAGGGCATGCTGGGATGTGTAGTTTCACAGCAGCTGGAGGGCCACAGGATGAAGACCCATGTGCTAGAGCCAAGCCGCAGGTACATTGAATGCTAGCAAGCTGAATATTTAAATCCTTTTTGTTCCGCAGCATTCCAATGCGGAAGATTCCATGGAACCAGATATCCTTCCATTGAGAAGGACATGCTGCCTGGATGACTACACTGTGCAAATTAAATCACAGAGCCAGTTGGTTTGTGGGTGGCTCTGGTGACTGGGTGGTTGGGTGGTTGGGTGGGTGGTGTGTCGGAGGTGGAGCACATGCAAATGATTGTGTATCATCCAGCTAGTGAGAGTGAAAACTCATGCAGGAGTGTGCCTGCTTGTCAGTGGGTTATGCACCTTGCCAGACGTTAAATCTACATAGAGCAGCTGGAGGGGACAAGAGCAGGTTTGCAAAATATAGATAGAAGAGCATATATGCTGGCGCATTCTCCATGATTGTGTCAGCTTATGTTTTGGTGCACTGCACTTTCCTCCACTAAGTTTTAGCCATTTTTGTTAAGCTCAAGTGTAGTTGCTTCTCGGCCTTTTGGCTGTGATCTTGTATTGTGGTTGAAGGGTCTGCTGGAGGGAGGGATTGCTTTCTTCATTGGCGAAAGACCAAAGATATTCCAGGATGGAAGGCTTGGGAACACTATCCGTTTTTCAATTGTGGAAGAGTTGAAAGACCGGATTGGACTACATTCTATAGTAAAGGATGTCTTTCTATTTATTAATCCTCCCCTTATATGTGTCAGTCTTTCAATAAAGCTTCGGGCTTGTGATTCCCTCACCCTCTTACACTCCACACCCATAGCCTTATTAACTGTTGTATTATTGTACAGTTTAAATGTATAGTGCAGTTCATGATTTATAGTGTAGGCTGGCCTGTGCTGTAGTTCTTGAACTGTACTATACCGTCAGCATTTCTATTGTGTTTTGGCTGTGCCGCAACGCGGTACTTATGTGTGTAATGTTTATGTATGTTTTTTTGCTTCTTTATGTGCATCGGTCCTACAAGTACTGAAAGCTCTTCTCCCATCTCCCTTTTCTGAAAAGCCATTTAATATATGGTTCCCAGATAGGGGACATATCAGATATTGGATTTCAAAAGCATCAAATATCATACCACTTTTATTGCCATCAAAGATAAACATTGATTGTTTTCAGATATTGGCTTGAAAAAGCAGTCTTTATTGACATAAAAAAAAACATACATAAACATTGCACACATAAATACAGTGTTGCAGCACAGCCAAAACACAATACAAATGCTGACGGTATAGTACAGTTCAAGAACTACAGCACAGGCCAGTCTACACTATAAATCATGAACTGCACTATACATTTAAACTATACAATAATACAACAGTTAATAAGGCTATGGGTGTGGAGTGTAAGAGGGTGAGGGATTCACAAAACCGAAGCTTTATTGTAACACAGACACATATAAGGGGAGGGTCAATAAATAGAAAGATATCCTTTACTATAGAATGTAGTCCAATCCGACCTCTGTGCTCTTCCACAACTGAAAAACAGATAGTGTTCCCAAGCCTTCCATCCTGGAATATCTTTGGTCTTTCGCCAATGAAGAAAACAATCCCTCCCTCCAGCAGACCCTTCAACCACGATACAAGATCACAGCCAAAAGGCCGAGAAGCAACTACACTTGAGCTTAACAAAAATGGCTAAAACTTAGTGGAGGAAAGTGCAGTGCACCAAAACATAAGCTGACACAATCATGGAGAATGCGCCAGCATATATGCTCTTCTATCTATATTTTGCAAACCTGCTCTTGTCCCCTCCAGCTGCTCTATGTAGATTTAACGTCTGGCAAGGTGCATAACCCACTGACAAGCAGGCACACTCCTGCATGAGTTTTCTCTCTCACTAGCTGGATGATACACAATCATTTGCATGCGCTCCACTTCCGACACACCACCCACCCAACCACCCAGTCACCAGAGCCACCCACAAGCCAACTGGCTCCGTGATTTAATTTGCACAGTGTAGTCATCGAGGCAGCATGTCCTTCTCAATGGAAGGATCTCTGGTTCCATGGAATCTTCCGCATTGGAATGCTGCGGAACAAAAAGGATTTAAATATTCAGCTTGCTAGCATTCAATGTACCTGCGGCTTGGCTCTAGCACATGGGTCTTCATCCTGTGGCCCTCCAGCTGCTGTGAAACTACACATCCCAGCATGCCCTGCCACAGTTTTGCTATTAAGGTATGCTAAAACTGAGGCAGGGCATGCTGGGATGTGTAGCTCCACAGCAGCTGGAGGGTCGCAGGTTGAAGACCCATGTTTTAGCATGCCTGTTCTATGATGCATGTTCCATTATGTCACAATCAGCTTGGAATGGGGTGTCTAGCAGGCATTTGCTGACAGCCACTTGAGGGAGACACACATCAGGAGATGCAGCATATCGGAGGTCTTCGATGCCTTTCCAGCAAATGCACACCACCTGCTGCTGGTCTGGACACAAAACAATGCCCACAATCGAAGTCCCAAAATGCCCAACTACAGGATTCATGTAAGTAGTGAATTTAGGAATGAATTTAGAAGTAGGAAATTAAGTTAGTTCACAAGTACATTCAAATTCAGATCTAAAGACTAAACACAAAACACAAAATAAGACTCCACAGAGCAATTATCAGGTGTCTTTATCAATTGTTGCATTTAAAAAATCAAGCAATTAGGGAACACAATGTTGCGACAATGTAACCCTATTTGCAAAATAGTACTAAATAAGTTTGTCGATGTAAGACATTTGCAAAGGCGCAAACAAAACACGCTGGAAAATGCAACTGAATCTGTTTTTGGAGGTTAGAAAAGATGCAGGATCAAGTAGCTCAATGGGTAGGGTGTTTGATTAGAATTCAACAGGTTATAGGTTTGAATCCTGGGTATGATAGTTTGAGGTGTTATTTAATAAAGCATGTTTATATATTAGTCACACATGGCTTACTTGTACAAATGGCATGTCACCAGTTAGTGCTGACTGCTGATATGCCATTTGCACAAACATGCCATGTGTGACTGTATATGCATTTAAGGAGGGCACCCCGGCAATACCACAAACCATTGAGTGTCACGTATACTAGATATATCTTCATATCTCATGTGCTTTCTCTGAGACCAATCTTGTTATGCCCCTTCCCCACAAGGCATGCACCTTTTGTCCATATTGCAAAAATTGGGAGGGGGGGGGGCATATAATTCTCTGTCACAGGGCACCAAAAAGTCTAGTTATGGCTCTGGTATGCATTATGTAATCTGGCAGACCATCTCTCCTTTACTTGACAGAGATGTGCCTGAGCAGCGGCCCTCCCCAGCCCTATCCCAAATCATACTTATTTTGCATAGGAGATACCATGGTCATGAAGATTGTTCTCCCAGGGTGAGGTTCATTCATTGCATTCTGGGTATGCTGACCCCTGTGATTTCCCCAAATGTGGGAAACTCGACTGCATTATTTGTGGTAGTGGGGGACTGTGTTTGTGCTTTCCTCTGGTCAGCTCTGGTAAAAGTCAGATTTCTTTGTCTCAGATCTTCCTCTAGCCTTGTTCTTCTTTCGAGAGTTCCCTTGTGCTGCCTCAGTTGGATCTCCTTCACTTGACAGGGGGGTACCCGAGCAGCGACCCTCCCCAGCTCTAGCCCAACTCCTACTTACCTGCCAGGTGAGATACTATGATCATGAAGGTGCTTCTCCCAGGGCAAGGCTCACCCATTGCACTCTGGGTGTGCTGCTCCTGCGATTTCCCCAAATGTGGGAAACTTGACTGCATAATTTGTGTTTCCCCTGGTCGGTTCTCGTATAATTCAGATCTCTTTGTCTCAGGTCTCTCTCCAGCCTAGTTTGCTGTCTGTTTCCACTTCTCTTTTCTTGAGCCGCTCCCTTCTATACCCTTGCGCACTATCCTTACTTCTCCCGTCTGCTTACTTTGTGCCTTCCAATGCACAATGCAAACTACAGGTAGTGCTGCAGGTACCACACCCTTTTACTTGCCGTACAGAGCAGCTCTGGAGCTGTTACAGAGCCCAGCTACTGCAAGAAATCAGCTTGAATGATTCAGGGGCTGAGGCATAGCCAACATGAGCCCCACACCGAAGGAGGGTGGAGATGTTTAATGCGAACTAGGGGTCATCCAAGCGCCGCAAAAGGCCGCCATGCCCTGCACGCCCCTTTTCTCTTTTCACATGCAGATGAGGGTTGAAGCCAACTTTGACCCACTGCTTGGATGACATCACCATATGCAAATCCATCTGCTGCAGGCCTTCCCCCAGGAATGCTTGCACTAGTTGTTGCATTTGGTTTGTTGTTTGGGGGTGCTTCAGTATTAGGCAGCCTTCTGCCCTCCCATGTTCATCTGAAAATATGTGTTCTCCCTGCAGTTGTTGTCCCCAGATGAGAGTTCCCTTGTGCTGCCTCAGTTGAATCTCCTTTACTTGACAGAGATGTGCCTGAGCAGCGGCCCTCCCCAGCCCTATCCCAAATCATACTTATTTTGCATAGGCGATACCATGGTCATGAAGATTGTTTTCCCAGGGTGAGGTTCATTCATTGCATTCTGGGTATGCTGACCCCTGTGATTTCCCCAAATGTGGGAAACTCGACTTCATTATTTGTGGTAGTGGGGGACTGTGTTTGTGCTTTCCTCTGGTCAGCTCTGGTAAAAGTCAGATTTCTTTGTCTCGGATCTTCCTCTAGCCTTGTTCTTCTTTCGAGAGTTCCCTTGTGCTGCCTCAGTTGGATCTCCTTCACTTGACAGGGGGGTACCCGTGCAGCGACCCTCCCCAGCTCTAGCCCAAATCCTACTTACCTGCCAGGTGAGATACTATGATCATGAAGGTGCTTCTCCCAGGGCAAGGCTCACCCATTGCACTCTGGGTGTGCTGCTCCTGCGATTTCCCCAAATGTGGGAAACTTGACTGCATAATTTGTGTTTCCCCTGGTCGGCTCTCGTATAATTCAGATCTCTTTGTCTCAGGACTCTCTCCAGCCTAGTTTGCTGTCTGTTTCCACTTCTCTTTTCTTGAGCTGCTCCCTTCTATGCCATTGGGCACTATCCTGACTTCTCCCGTCTGCTTACTTTGTGCCTTCCAATGCACAATGCAAACTACAGGTAGTGCTGCAGGGCCCACACCCTTTTACTTGCCGTACAGAGCAGCTCTAGAGCTGTTACAGTGCCCAGCTGCTGCAAGAAATCAGCTTGTATGCTTCAGGGCCTGGGGTATAGCCAACATGAGCCCCACACCGAAGGAGGGTGGAGGTGTTTAATGCGAACTAGGGTCATCCAAGCGCCGCAAAAGGCCGCCATGCCCTGCACGCCCCTTTTCTCTTTTCATATGCAGACGAGGGTTGAAGCCAACTTTGACCCACTGCTTGGATGACATCACCATATGCAAATCCATCTGCTGCAGGCCTTCCCCCAGGAATGCTTGCACTAGTTGTTGCATTTGGTTTGTTGTTTGGGGGTGCTTCAGTATTAGGCAGCCTTCTGCCCTCCCATGTTCATCTGAAAATATGTGTTCTCCCTGCAGTTGTTGTCCCCAGATGAGAGTTCCCTTGTGCTGCCTCAGTTGAATCTCCTTTACTTGACAGAGGTGTGCCTGAGCAGCGGCCCTCCCCAGCCCTATCCCAAATCATACTTATTTTGCATAGGAGATACCATGGTCATGAAGATTGTTCTCCCAGGGTGAGGTTCATTCATTGCATTCTGGGTATGCTGACCCCTGTGATTTCCCCAAATGTGGGAAACTCGACTGCATTATTTGTTGTAGTGGGGGACTGTGTTTGTGCTTTCCTCTGGTCAGCTCTGGTAAAAGTCAGATTTCTTTGTCTCAGATCTTCCTCTAACCTTGTTCTTCTTTCGAGAGTTCCCTTGTGCTGCCTCAGTTGGATCTACTTCACTTGACAGGGATGTGCCCGAGCAGCGACCCTCCCCAGCTCTAGCCCAACTCCTACTTACCTGCCAGGTGAGATACTATGATCATGAAGGTGCTTCTCCCAGGGCAAGGCTCAACCATTGCACTCTGGGTGTGCTGCTCCTGCGATTTCCCCAAATGTGGGAAACTTGACTGCATAATTTGTGTTTCCCCTCGTCGGCTCTCGTATAATTCAGATCTCTTTGTCTCAGGTCTCTCTCCAGCCTAGTTTGCTGTCTGTTTCCACTTCTCTTTTCTTGAGCCGCTCCCTTCTATGCCCTTGCGCACTATCCTGACTTCTCCCGTCTGCTTACTTCGTGCCTTCCAACGCACAATGCGAACTACAGGTAGTGCTGCAGGGCCCACACCCTTTTACTTGCCTTACAGAGTAGCTCTGGAGCAGTTACAGTGCCCAGCTGCTGCAAGAAATCAGCTTGAATGCTTCAGGGGCTGGGGCATAGCCAACATGAGCCCCACACCGAAGGAGGGAGGAGGTGTGTAATGCAAACTAGGGGTCATCCAAGCGCTGCAAAAGGCCGCCATGCCCTGCACGCCCCTTTTCTCTTTTCATATGCAGACGAGGGTTGAAGCCAACTTTGACCCACTGCTTGGATGACATCACCATATGCAAATCCATCTGCTGCAGGCCTTCCCCCAGGAATGCTTGCACTAGTTGTTGCATTTGGTTTGTTGTTTGGGGGTGCTTCAGTATTAGGCAGCCTTCTGCCCTCACATGTTCATCTGAAAATATGTGTTCTCCCTGCAGTTGTTGTCCCCAGATGAGAGTTCCCTTGTGCTGCCTCAGTTGAATCTCCTTTACTTGACAGAGATGTGCCTGAGCAGCGGCCCTCCCCAGCCCTATCCCAAACCATACTTATTTTGCATAGGCGATACCATGGTCATGAAGATTGTTCTCCCAGGGTGAGGTTCATTCATTGCATTCTGGGTATGCTGACCCCTGTGATTTCCCCAAATGTGGGAAACTCGACTGCATTATTTGTGGTAGTGGGGGACTGTGTTTGTGCTTTCCTCTGGCCAGCTTTGGAAAAAGTCAGATTTCTTTGTCTCAGATCTTCCTCTAGCCTTGTTCTTCTTTCGAGAGTTCCCTTGTGCTGCCTCAGTTGGATCTCTTTCACTTGACAGGGGGGTGCCCGAACAGCGACCCTCCCCAGCTCTAGCCCAACTCCTACTTACCTGCCAGGTGAGATACTATGATCATGAAGGTGCTTCTCCCAGGGCAAGGCTCACCCATTGCACTCTGGGTGTGCTGCCCCTGCGATTTCCCCAAATGTGGGAAACTTGACTGCATAATTTGTGTTTCCCTTGGTCGGCTCTCGTATAATTCAGATCTCTTTGTCTCAGGTCTCTCTCCAGCCTAGTGTGCTGTCTGTTTCCACTTCTCTTTTCTTCAGCCGCTCCCTTCTATACCCTTGTGCACTATCCTGACTTCTCCTCCCGTCTGCTTACTTTGTGCCTTCCAATGCACAATGCAAACTACAGGTAGTGCTGCAGGGCCCACACCCTTTTACTTGCCTTACAGAGCAGCTCTGGAGCTGTTACAGTGCCCAGCTGCTGCAAGAAATCAGCTTGAATGCTTCAGGGGATGGGGCATGGCCAACATGAGCCCCACACCAAAGGAGGGTGGAGGTGTTTAATGCGAACTAGGGGTCATCCAAGCACCGCAAAAGGCCGCCATGCCCTGCACGCCCCTTTTCTCTTTTCATATGCAGATGAGGGTTGAAGCCAACTTTGACCCACTGCTTGGATGACATCACCGTATGCAAATCCGTCTTCTGCAGAACCTACCCCAGGAATGCTTGCACTAGTTGTTGCATTTGGTTTGTTGTTTGGGGGTGCTTCAGTATTAGGCAGCCTTCTGCCCTCCCATGTTCATCTGAAAATATGTGTTCTCCCTGCAGTTGTTGTCCCCAAATGAGAGTTCCCTTGTGCTGCCTCAGTTAAATCTCCTTTACTTGACAGAGATGTGCATGAGCAGCGGCCCTCCCCAGCCCTATTCCAAATCATACTTATTTTGCATAGGAGATACCATGGTCATGAAGATTTTTCTCCCAGGGTGAGGTTCATTCATTGCATTTTGGGTATGCTGACCCCTGTGATTTCCCCAAATGTGGGAAACTCAACTGCATTATTTGTGGTAGTGGGGGACTGTGTTTGTGCTTTCCTCTGGTCAGCTCTGGTAAAAGTCAGATTTCTTTGTCTCAGATTTTCCTCTAGCCTTGTTCTTCTTTCGAGAGTTCCCTTGTGCTGCCTTAGTTGGATCTCCTTCACTTTACAGGGGGGTACCCGAGCAGCGACCCTCCCCAGCTCTAGCCCAACTCCTACTTACCTGCCAGGAGAGATACTATGATCATGAAGGTGCTTCTCCCAGGGCAAGGCTCACCCATTGCACTCTGGGTGTGCTGCTCCTGCGATTTCCCCAAATGTGGGAAACTTGACTGTATAATTTGTGTTTCCCCTGGTCGGCTCTCGTATAATTCAGATCTCTTTGTCTCAGGTCTCTCTCCAGCCTAGTTTGCTGTCTGTTTCCACTTCTCTTTTCTTGAGCCGCTCCCTTCTATGCCCTTGCGCACTATCCTGACTTCTCCTCCTGTCTGCTTACTTTGTGCCTTCCAACGCACAATGCGAACTACAGGTAGTGCTGCAGGGCCCACACCCTTTTACTTGCCTTACAGAGCAGCTCTGGAGCTGTTACAGTGCCCAGCTGCTGCAAGAAATCAGCTTGAATGCTTCAGGGGCTGGGGCATAGCCAACATGAGCCCCACACCAAAGGAGGGTGGAGGTGTTTAATGCAAACTAGGGGTCAGCCAAGCGCCGCAAAAGGCCACCATGCCCTGCACGCCCCTTTTCTCTTTTCATATGCAGACGAGGGTTGAAGCCAACTTTGACCCACTGCTTGGATGACATTACCATATGCAAATCCTTCTGCGGCAGGCCTTCCCCCAGGAATGTTTGCACTAGTTGTTGCATTTGGTTTGTTGTTTGGGGGTGCTTCAGTATTAGGCAGTCTTCTGCCCTCCCATGTTCATCTGAAAATATATGTTCTCCCTGCAGTTGTTGTCCCAAGATGAGAGTTCCCTTGTGCTGACTCAGTTGAATCTCCTTTACTTGACAGAGATGTGCATGAGCAGCGGCCCTCCCCAGCCCTATTCCAAATCATACTTATTTTGCATAGGAGATACCATGGTCATGAAGATTTTTCTCCCAGGGTGAGGTTCATTCATTGCATTTTGGGTATGCTGACCCCTGTGATTTCCCCAAATGTGGGAAACTTGACTGCATTATTTGTGGTAGTGGGAGACTGTGTTTGTGCTTTCCTCTGGTCAGCTCTGGTAAAAGTCAGATTTCTCTGTCTCAGATCTTCCTCTAGCCTTGTTCTTCTTTCGAGAGATCCCTGGTGCTGCCTCAGTTGGATCTCCTTCACTTCACAGGGGGGAACCCGAGCAGCGACCCTCCCCAGCTTTAGCCCAACTCCTACTTACCTGCCAGGTGAGATACTATGATCATGAAGGTGCTTCTCCCAGGGCAAGGCTCAACCATTGCACTCTGGGTGTGCTGCTCCTGCGATTTCCCCAAATGTGGGAAACTTGACTGCATAATTTGTGTTTCCCCTCGTCGGCTCTCGTATAATTCAGATCTCTTTGTCTCAGGTCTCTCTCCAGCCTAGTTTGCTGTCTGTTTCCACTTCTCTTTTCTTGAGCCGCTCCCTTCTATGCCCTTGCGCACTATCCTGACTTCTCCCGTCTGCTTACTTCGTGCCTTCCAACGCACAATGCGAACTACAGGTAGTGCTGCAGGGCCCACACCCTTTTACTTGCCTTACAGAGTAGCTCTGGAGCAGTTACAGTGCCCAGCTGCTGCAAGAAATCAGCTTGAATGCTTCAGGGGCTGGGGCATAGCCAACATGAGCCCCACACCGAAGGAGGGTGGAGGTGTGTAATGCGAACTAGGGGTCATCCAAGCGCTGCAAAAGGCCGCCATGCCCTGCACGCCCCTTTTCTCTTTTCATATGCAGACGAGGGTTGAAGCCAACTTTGACCCACTGCTTGGATGACATCACCATATGCAAATCCATCTGCTGCAGGCCTTCCCCCAGGAATGCTTGCACTAGTTGTTGCATTTGGTTTGTTGTTTGGGGGTGCTTCAGTATTAGGCAGCCTTCTGCCCTCACATGTTCATCTGAAAATATGTGTTCTCCCTGCAGTTGTTGTCCCCAGATGAGAGTTCCCTTGTGCTGCCTCAGTTGAATCTCCTTTACTTGACAGAGATGTGCCTGAGCAGCGGCCCTCCCCAGCCCTATCCCAAATCATACTTATTTTGCATAGGCGATACCATGGTCATGAAGATTGTTCTCCCAAGGTGAGGTTCATTCATTGCATTCAGGGTATGCTGACCCCCATGATTTCCCCAAATGTGGGAAACTCGACTGCATTATTTGTGGTAGTGGGGGACTGTGTTTGTGCTTTCCTCTGGTCAGCTCTGGAAAAAGTCAGATTTCTTTGTCTCAGATCTTCCTCTAGCCTTGTTCTTCTTTCGAGAGTTCCCTTGTGCTGCCTCAGTTGGATCTCTTTCACTTGACAGGGGGGTGCCCGAACAGCGACCCTCCCCAGCTTTAGCCCAACTCCTACTTACCTGCCAGGTGAGATACTATGATCATGAAGGTGCTTCTCCCAGGGCAAGGCTCAACCATTGCACTCTGGGTGTGCTGCTCCTGCGATTTCCCCAAATGTGGGAAACTTGACTGCATAATTTGTGTTTCCCCTCGTCGGCTCTCGTATAATTCAGATCTCTTTGTCTCAGGTCTCTCTCCAGCCTAGTTTGCTGTCTGTTTCCACTTCTCTTTTCTTGAGCCGCTCCCTTCTATGCCCTTGCGCACTATCCTGACTTCTCCCGTCTGCTTACTTCGTGCCTTCCAACGCACAATGCGAACTACAGGTAGTGCTGCAGGGCCCACACCCTTTTACTTGCCTTACAGAGTAGCTCTGGAGCAGTTACAGTGCCCAGCTGCTGCAAGAAATCAGCTTGAATGCTTCAGGGGCTGGGGCATAGCCAACATGAGCCCCACACCGAAGGAGGGTGGAGGTGTGTAATGCGAACTAGGGGTCATCCAAGCGCTGCAAAAGGCCGCCATGCCCTGCACGCCCCTTTTCTCTTTTCATATGCAGACGAGGGATGAAGCCAACTTTGACCCACTGCTTGGATGACATCACCATATGCAAATCCATCTGCTGCAGGCCTTCCCCCAGGAATGCTTGCACTAGTTGTTGCATTTGGTTTGTTGTTTGGGGGTGCTTCAGTATTAGGCAGCCTTCTGCCCTCACATGTTCATCTGAAAATATGTGTTCTCCCTGCAGTTGTTGTCCCCAGATGAGAGTTCCCTTGTGCTGCCTCAGTTGAATCTCCTTTACTTGACAGAGATGTGCCTGAGCAGCGGCCCTCCCCAGCCCTATCCCAAATCATACTTATTTTGCATAGGCGATACCGTGGTCATGAAGATTGTTCTCCCAAGGTGAGGTTCATTCATTGCATTCTGGGTATGCTGACCCCCATGATTTCCCCAAATGTGGGAAACTCGACTGCATTATTTGTGGTAGTGGGGGACTGTGTTTGTGCTTTCCTCTGGTCAGCTCTGGAAAAAGTCAGATTTCTTTGTCTCAGATCTTCCTCTAGCCTTGTTCTTCTTTCGAGAGTTCCCTTGTGCTGCCTCAGTTGGATCTCTTTCACTTGACAGGGGGGTGCCCGAACAGCGACCCTCCCCAGCTCTAGCCCAACTCCTACTTACCTGCCAGGTGAGATACTATGATCATGAAGGTGCTTCTCCCAGGGCAAGGCTCACCCATTGCACTCTGGGTGTGCTGCCCCTGCGATTTCCCCAAATGTGGGAAACTTGACTGCATAATTTGTGTTTCCCCTGGTCGGCTCTCGTATAATTCAGATCTCTTTGTCTCAGGTCTCTCTCCAGCCTAGTTTGCTGTCTGTTTCCACTTCTCTTTTCTTCAGCCGCTCCCTTCTATACCCTTGTGCACTATCCTGACTTCTCCTCCCGTCTGCTTACTTTGTGCCTTCCAATGCACAATGCAAACTACAGGTAATGCTGCAGGGCCCACACCCTTTTACTTGCCTTACAGAGCAGCTCTGGAGCTGTTACAGTGCCCAGCTGCTGCAAGAAATCAGCTTGAATGCTTCAGGGGATGGGGCATGGCCAACATGAGCCCCACACCAAAGGAGGGTGGAGGTGTTTAATGCGAACTAGGGGTCATCCAAGCACCGCAAAAGGCCGCCATGCCCTGCACGCCCCTTTTCTCTTTTCATATGCAGATGAGGGTTGAAGCCAACTTTGACCCACTGCTTGGATGACATCACCGTATGCAAATCCGTCTTCTGCAGAACTTCCCCCAGGAATGCTTGCACTAGTTGTTGCATTTGGTTTGTTGTTTGGGGGTGCTTCAGTATTAGGCAGCCTTCTGCCCTCCCATGTTCATCTGAAAATATGTGTTCTCCCTGCAGTTGTTGTCCCCAGATGAGAGTTCCCTTGTGCTGCCTCAGTTAAATCTCCTTTACTTGACAGAGATGTGCATGAGCAGCGGCCCTCCCCATCCCTATTCCAAATCATACTTATTTTGCATAGGAGATACCATGGTCATGAAGATTTTTCTCCCAGGGTGAGGTTCATTCATTGCATTTTGGGTATGCTGACCCCTGTGATTTCCCCAAATGTGGGAAACTCAACTGCATTATTTGTGGTAGTGGGGGACTGTGTTTGTGCTTTCCTCTGGTCAGCTCTGGTAAAAGTCAGATTTCTTTGTCTCAGATTTTCCTCTAGCCTTGTTCTTCTTTCGAGAGTTCCCTTGTGCTGCCTTAGTTGGATCTCCTTCACTTTACAGGGGGGTACCCGAGCAGCGACCCTCCCCAGCTCTAGCCCAACTCCTACTTACCTGCCAGGTGAGATACTATGATCATGAAGGTGCTTCTCCCAGGGCAAGGCTCACCCATTGCACTCTGGGTGTGCTGCTCCTGCGATTTCCCCAAATGTGGGAAACTTGACTGTATAATTTGTGTTTCCCCTGGTCGGCTCTCGTATAATTCAGATCTCTTTGTCTCAGGTCTCTCTCCAGCCTAGTTTGCTGTCTGTTTCCACTTCTCTTTTCTTGAGCCGCTCCCTTCTATGCCCTTGCGCACTATCCTGACTTCTCCTCCTGTCTGCTTACTTTGTGCCTTCCAACGCACAATGCGAACTACAGGTAGTGCTGCAGGGCCCACACCCTTTTACTTGCCTTACAGAGCAGCTCTGGAGCTGTTACAGTGCCCAGCTGCTGCAAGAAATCAGCTTGAATGCTTCAGGGGCTGGGGCATAGCCAACATGAGCCCCACACCAAAGGAGGGTGGAGGTGTTTAATGCAAACTAGGGGTCAGCCAAGCGCCGCAAAAGGCCACCATGCCCTGCATGCCCCTTTTCTCTTTTAATATGCAGACGAGGGTTGAAGCCAACTTTGACCCACTGCTTGGATGACATCACCATATGCAAATCCATCTGCGGCAGGCCTTCCCCCAGGAATGCTTGCACTAGTTGTTGCATTTGGTTTGTTGTTTGGGGGTGCTTCAGTATTAGGCAGCCTTCTGCCCTCCCATGTTCATCTGAAAATATATGTTCTCCCTGCAGTTGTTGTCCCAAGATGAGAGTTCCCTTGTGCTGCCTCAGTTGAATCTCCTTTACTTGACAGAGATGTGCATGAGCAGCGGCCCTCCCCAGCCCTATTCCAAATCATACTTATTTTGCATAGGAGATACCATGGTCATGAAGATTTTTCTCCCAGGGTGAGGTTCATTCATTGCATTTTGGGTATGTGGGAAACTTGACTGCATTATTTGTGGTAGTGGGAGACTGTGTTTGTGCTTTCCTCTGGTCAGCTCTGGTAAAAGTCAGATTTCTTTGTCTCAGATTTTCCTTTAGCCTTGTTCTTCTTTCGAGAGTTCCCTTGTGCTACCTCAGTTGGATCTCCTTCACTTTACAGGGGGGTACCCGAGCAGCGACCCTCCCCAGCTCTAGCCCAACTCCTACTTACCTGCCAGGTGAGATACTATGATCATGAAGGTGCTTCTCCCAGGGCAAGGCTCACCCATTGTACTCTGGGTGTGCTGCTCCTGCGATTTCCCCAAATGTGGGAAACTTGACTGCATAATTTGTGTTTCCCCTGGTCGGCTCTCGTATAATTCAGATCTCTTTGTCTCAGGTCTCTCTCCAGCCTAGTTTGCTGTCTGTTTCCACTTCTCTTTTCTTCAGCCGCTCCCTTCTATACCCTTGTGCACTATCCTGACTTCTCCTCCCGTCTGCTTACTTTGTGCCTTCCAATGCACAATGCAAACTACAGGTAGTGCTGCAGGGCCCACACCCTTTTACTTGCCTTACAGAGCAGCTCTGGAGCTGTTACAGTGCCAAGCTGCTGCAGGAAATCAGCTTGAATGCTTCAGGGGCTGGGGCATAGCCAACATGAGCCCCACACCGAAGGAGGGTGGAGGTGTTTAATGCAAACTAGGGGTCAGACAAGCGCCGCAAAAGGCCACCATGCCCTGCACGCCCCTTTTCTGTTTTCATATGCTTGGATGACATCACCATATGCAAATCCATCTGCGGCAGGCCTTCCCCCAGGAATGCTTGCACTAGTTGTTGCATTTGGTTTGTTGTTTGGGGGTGCTTCAGTATTAGTCAGCCTTCTGCTCCACCCTCCTTTGGTGTGGGGCTCATGTTGGCCATGTCCCATCCCCTGAAGCATTCAAGCAGATTTCTTGCAGCAGCTGGGGAAATCACAGGGGTCAGCATACCCAGAATGCAATGAATGAACCTCACCCTGGGAGAATAATCTTCATGACCATGGTATCTCCTATGCAAAATAAGTATGATTTGGGATAGAGCTGGGGAGGGCCGCTGCTCAGGCACATCTCTGTCAAGTTAAGGAGATTCAACTGAGGCAGCACAAGGGAACTCTCATCTGGGGACAACAACTGCAGGGAGAACACATATTTTCAGATGAACATGGGAGGGCAGAAGGCTGCCTAATACTGAAGCACCCCCAAACAACAAACCAAATGCAACAACTAGTGCAAGCATTCCTGGGGGAAGTTCTGCAGAAGACGGATTTGCATATGGTGATGTCATCCAAGCAGTGGGTCAAAGTTGGCTTCAACCCTCGTCTGCATATGAAAACAGAAAAGGGGCGTGCAGGGCATGGTGGCCTTTTGCGGCGCTTGTCTGACCCCTAGTTTGCATTAAACACCTCCACCCTCCTTCGGTGTGGGGCTCATGTTGGCTATGCCCCAGCCCCTGAAGCATTCAAGCTGATTTCTTGCAGCAGCTGGGCACTGTAACAGCTCCAGAGCTGCTCTGTAAGGCAAGTAAAAGGGTGTGGGCCCTGCAGCACTACCTGTAGTTTGCATTGTGCATTGGAAGGCACAAAGTAAGTAGACGGGAGGAGAAGTCAGGATAGTGCACAAGGGTATAGAAGGGAGCGGCTGAAGAAAAGAGAAGTGGAAACAGACAGCAAACTAGGCTGGAGAGAGACCTGAGACAAAGAGATCTGAATTATACGAGAGCCGACCAGGGGAAACACAAATTATGCAGTCAAGTTTCCCACATTTGGGGAAATCGCAGGAGCAGCACACCCAGAGTACAATGGGTGAGCCTTGCCCTGGGAGAAGCACCTTCATGATCATAGTATCTCACCTGGCAGGTAAGTAGGAGTTGGGCTAGAGCTGGGGAGGGTCGCTGCTCGGGTACCCCCCTGTAAAGTGAAGGAGATCCAACTGAGGCAGCACAAGGGAACTCTCGAAAGAAGAACAAGGCTAAAGGAAAATCTGAGACAAAGAAATCTGACTTTTACCAGAGCTGACCAGAGGAAAGCACAAACACAGTCTCCCACTACCACAAATAATGCAGTCAAGTTTCCCACATTTGGGGAAATCACAGGGGTCAGCATACCCAAAATGCAATGAATGAACCTCACCCTGGGAGAAAATCTTCATGACCATGGTATCTCCTATGCAAAATAAGTATGATTTGGAATAGGGCTGGGGAGGGCCGCTGCTCATGCACATCTCTGTCAAGTAAAGGAGATTCAACTGAGGCAGCAAAAGGGAACTCTCATCTGGGGACAACAACTGCAGGGAGAACATATATTTTCAGATGAACATGGGAGGGCAGAAGGCTGCCTAATACTGAAGCACCCCCAAACAACAAACCAAATGCAACAACTAGTGCAAGCATTCCTGGGGGAAGGCCTGCCGCAGATGGATTTGCATATGGTGATGTCATCCAAGCAGTGGGTCAAAGTTGGCTTCAACCCTCGTCTGCATATGAAAAGAGAAAAGGGGCGTGCAGGGCATGGTGGCCTTTTACGGCGCTTGGCTGACCCCTAGTTTGCATTAAACACCTCCACCCTCCTTTGGTGTGGGGCTCATGTTGGCTATGCCCCAGCCCCTGAAGCATTCAAGCTGATTTCTTGCAGCAGCTGGGCACTGTAACAGCTCCAGAGCTGCTCTGTAAGGCAAGTAAAAGGGTGTGGGCCCTGCAGCACTACCTGTAGTTCGCATTGTGCGTTGGAAGGCACAAAGTAAGCAGACAGGAGGAGAAGTCAGGATAGTGCGCAAGGGCATAGAAGGGAGCGGCTCAAGAAAAGAGAAGTGGAAACAGACAGCAAACTAGGCTGGAGAGAGACCTGAGACAAAGAGATCTGAATTATACGAGAGCCGACCAGGGGAAACACAAATTATGCAGTCAAGTTTCCCACATTTGGGGAAATCGCAGGAGCAGCACACCCAGAGTGCAATGGGTGAGCCTTGCCCTGGGAGAAGCACCTTCATGATCATAGTATCTCACCTGGCAGGTAAGTAGGAGTTGGGCTAGAGCTGGGGAGGGTTGCTGCTCGGGTACCCCCCTGTAAAGTGAAGGAGATCCAACTGAGGCAGCACAAGGGAACTCTCGAAAGAAGAACAAGGCAAGAGGAAAATCTGAGACAAAGAAATCTGACTTTTACCAGAGCTGACCAGAGGAAAGCACAAACACAGTCCCCCACTACCACAAATAATGCAGTTGAGTTTCCCACATTTGGGGAAATCACAGGGGTCAGCATACCCAAAATGCAATGAATGAACCTCACCCTGGGAGAACAATCTTCATGACCATGGTATCTCCTATGCAAAATAAGTATGATTTGGAATAGGGCTGGGGAGGGCCGCTGCTCATGCACATCTCTGTCAAGTAAAGGAGATTCAACTGAGGCAGCACAAGGGAACTCTCATCTGGGGACAACAACTGCAGGGAGAACACATATTTTCAGATGAACATGGGAGGGCAGAAGGCTGCCTAATACTGAAGCACCCCCAAACAACAAACCAAATGCAACAACTAGTGCAAGCATTCCTGGGGGAAGTTCTGCAGAAGACGGATTTGCATACGGTGATGTCATCCAAGCAGTGGGTCAAAGTTGGCTTCAACCCTCATCTGCATATGAAAAGAGAAAAGGGGCGTGCAGGGCATGGCGGCCTTTTGCGGTGCTTGGATGACCCCTAGTTCGCATTAAACACCTCAACCCTCCTTTGGTGTGGGGCTCATGTTGGCCATGCCCCATCCCCTGAAGCATTCAAGCAGATTTCTTGCAGCAGCTGGGCACTGTAACAGCTCCAGAGCTGCTCTGTAAGGCAAGTAAAAGGGTGTGGGCCCTGCAGCACTACCTGTAGTTTGCATTGTGCATTGGAAGGCACAAAGTAAGCAGACGGGAGGAGAAGTCAGGATAGTGCACAAGGGTATAGAAGGGAGCGGCTGAAGAAAAGAGAAGTGGAAACAGACAGCAAACTAGGCTGGAGAGAGACCTGAGACAAAGAGATCTGAATTATACGAGAGCCGACCAGGGGAAACACAAATTATGCAGTCAAGTTTCCCACATTTGGGGAAATCGCAGGGGCAGCACACCCAGAGTGCAATGGGTGAGCCTTGCCCTGGGAGAAGCACCTTCATGATCATAGTATCTCACCTGGCAGGTAAGTAGGAGTTGGGCTAGAGCTGGCGAGGGTCTCTGCTCGGGCACCCCCCTGTCAAGTGAAGGAGATCCAACTGAGGCAGCACAAGGGAACTCTCAAAAGAAGAACAAGGCTCTGAAACAAAGAAATCTGACTTTTACCAGAGCTGACCAGAGGAAAACACAAACACAGTCCCCCACTACCACAAATAAAGCAGTCGAGTTTCCCACATTTGGGGAAATCACAGGGGTCAGCATACCCAGAATGCAATGAATGAACCTCACCCTGGGAGAATAATCTTCATGACCATGGTATCTCCTATGCAAAATAAGTATGATTTGGGATAGAGCTGGGGAGGGCCGCTGCTCAGGCACATCTCTGTCAAGTTAAGGAGATTCAACTGAGGCAGCACAAGGGAACTCTCATCTGGGGACAACAACTGCAGGGAGAACACATATTTTCAGATGAACATGGGAGGGCAGAAGGCTGCCTAATACTGAAGCACCCCCAAACAACAAACCAAATGCAACAACTAGTGCAAGCATTCCTGGGGGAAGGCCTGCCGCAGATGGATTTGCATATGGTGATGTCATCCAAGCAGTGGGTCAAAGTTGGCTTCAACCCTCGTCTGCATATGAAAACAGAAAAGGGGCGTGCAGGGCATGGTGGCCTTTTGCGGCGCTTGTCTGACCCCTAGTTTGCATTAAACACCTCCACCCTCCTTCGGTGTGGGGCTCATGTTGGCTATGCCCCAGCCCCTGAAGCATTCAAGCTGATTTCTTGCAGCAGCTTGGCACTGTAACAGCTCCAGAGCTGCTCTGTAAGGCAAGTAAAAGGGTGTGGGCCCTGCAGCACTACCTGTAGTTTGCATTGTGCATTGGAAGGCACAAAGTAAGCAGACGGGAGGAGAAGTCAGGATAGTGCACAAGGGTATAGAAGGGAGCGGCTGAAGAAAAGAGAAGTGGAAACAGACAGCAAACTAGGCTGGAGAGAGACCTGAGACAAAGAGATCTGAATTATACGAGAGCCGACCAGGGGAAACACAAATTATGCAGTCAAGTTTCCCACATTTGGGGAAATCGCAGGAGCAGCACACCCAGAGTACAATGGGTGAGCCTTGCCCTGGGAGAAGCACCTTCATGATCATAGTATCTCACCTGGCAGGTAAGTAGGAGTTGGGCTAGAGCTGGGGAGGGTCGCTGCTCGGGTACCCCCCTGTAAAGTGAAGGAGATCCAACTGAGGCAGCACAAGGGAACTCTCGAAAGAAGAACAAGGCTAAAGGAAAATCTGAGACAAAGAAATCTGACTTTTACCAGAGCTGACCAGAGGAAAGCACAAACACAGTCTCCCACTACCACAAATAATGCAGTCAAGTTTCCCACATTTGGGGAAATCACAGGGGTCAGCATACCCAAAATGCAATGAATGAACCTCACCCTGGGAGAATAATCTTCATGACCATGGTATCTCCTATGCAAAATAAGTATGATTTGGAATAGGGCTGGGGAGTGCCGCTGCTCATGCACATCTCTGTCAAGTAAAGGAGATTCAACTGAGGCAGCACAAGGGAACTCTCATCTGGGGACAACAACTGCAGGGAGAACACATATTTTCAGATGAACATGGGAGGGCAGAAGGCTGCCTAATACTGAAGCACCCCCAAACAACAAACCAAATGCAACAACTAGTGCAAGCATTCCTGGGGGAAGTTCTGCAGAAGACGGATTTGCATACGGTGATGTCATCCAAGCAGTGGGTCAAAGTTGGCTTCAACCCTCATCTGCATATGAAAAGAGAAAAGGGGCGTGCAGGGCATGGCGGCCTTTTGCGGTGCTTGGATGACCCCTAGTTCGCATTAAACACCTCAACCCTCCTTTGGTGTGGGGCTCATGTTGGCCATGCCCCATCCCCTGAAGCATTCAAGCAGATTTCTTGCAGCAGCTGGGCACTGTAACAGCTCCAGAGCTGCTCTGTAAGGCAAGTAAAAGGGTGTGGGCCCTGCAGCACTACCTGTAGTTTGCATTGTGCATTGGAAGGCACAAAGTAAGCAGACGGGAGGAGAAGTCAGGATAGTGCACAAGGGTATAGAAGGGAGCGGCTGAAGAAAAGAGAAGTGGAAACAGACAGCAAACTAGGCTGGAGAGAGACCTGAGACAAAGAGATCTGAATTATACGAGAGCCGACCAGGGGAAACACAAATTATGCAGTCAAGTTTCCCACATTTGGGGAAATCGCAGGGGCAGCACACCCAGAGTGCAATGGGTGAGCCTTGCCCTGGGAGAAGCACCTTCATGATCATAGTATCTCACCTGGCAGGTAAGTAGGAGTTGGGCTAGAGCTGGCGAGGGTCTCTGCTCGGGCACCCCCCTGTCAAGTGAAGGAGATCCAACTGAGGCAGCACAAGGGAACTCTCAAAAGAAGAACAAGGCTCTGAAACAAAGAAATCTGACTTTTACCAGAGCTGACCAGAGGAAAACACAAACACAGTCCCCCACTACCACAAATAAAGCAGTCGAGTTTCCCACATTTGGGGAAATCACAGGGGTCAGCATACCCAGAATGCAATGAATGAACCTCACCCTGGGAGAATAATCTTCATGACCATGGTATCTCCTATGCAAAATAAGTATGATTTGGGATAGAACTGGGGAGGGCCGCTGCTCAGGCACATCTCTGTCAAGTTAAGGAGATTCAACTGAGGCAGCACAAGGGAACTCTCATCTGGGGACAACAACTGCAGGGAGAACACATATTTTCAGATGAACATGGGAGGGCAGAAGGCTGCCTAATACTGAAGCACCCCCAAACAACAAACCAAATGCAACAACTAGTGCAAGCATTCCTGGGGGAAGGCCTGCCGCAGATGGATTTGCATATGGTGATGTCATCCAAGCAGTGGGTCAAAGTTGGCTTCAACCCTCGTCTGCATATGAAAACAGAAAAGGGGCGTGCAGGGCATGGTGGCCTTTTGCGGCGCTTGTCTGACCCCTAGTTTGCATTAAACACCTCCACCCTCCTTCGGTGTGGGGCTCATGTTGGCTATGCCCCAGCCCCTGAAGCATTCAAGCTGATTTCTTGCAGCAGCTTGGCACTGTAACAGCTCCAGAGCTGCTCTGTAAGGCAAGTAAAAGGGTGTGGGCCCTGCAGCACTACCTGTAGTTTGCATTGTGCATTGGAAGGCACAAAGTAAGCAGACGGGAGGAGAAGTCAGGATAGTGCACAAGGGTATAGAAGGGAGCGGCTGAAGAAAAGAGAAGTGGAAACAGACAGCAAACTAGGCTGGAGAGAGACCTGAGACAAAGAGATCTGAATTATACGAGAGCCGACCAGGGGAAACACAAATTATGCAGTCAAGTTTCCCACATTTGGGGAAATCGCAGGAGCAGCACACCCAGAGTACAATGGGTGAGCCTTGCCCTGGGAGAAGCACCTTCATGATCATAGTATCTCACCTGGCAGGTAAGTAGGAGTTGGGCTAGAGCTGGGGAGGGTCGCTGCTCGGGTACCCCCCTGTAAAGTGAAGGAGATCCAACTGAGGCAGCACAAGGGAACTCTCGAAAGAAGAACAAGGCTAAAGGAAAATCTGAGACAAAGAAATCTGACTTTTACCAGAGCTGACCAGAGGAAAGCACAAACACAGTCTCCCACTACCACAAATAATGCAGTCAAGTTTCCCACATTTGGGGAAATCACAGGGGTCAGCATACCCAAAATGCAATGAATGAACCTCACCCTGGGAGAATAATCTTCATGACCATGGTATCTCCTATGCAAAATAAGTATGATTTGGAATAGGGCTGGGGAGGGCCGCTGCTCATGCACATCTCTGTCAAGTAAAGGAGATTCAACTGAGGCAGCACAAGGGAACTCTCATCTTGGGACAACAACTGCAGGGAGAACATATATTTTCAGATGAACATTGGAGGGCAGAAGGCTGCCTAATACTGAAGCACCCCCAAACAACAAACCAAATGCAACAACTAGTGCAAGCATTCCTGGGGGAAGGCCTGCCGCAGATGGATTTGCATATGGTGATGTCATCCAAGCAGTGGGTCAAAGTTGGCTTCAACCCTCGTCTGCATATGAAAAGAGAAAAGGGGCGTGCAGGGCATGGTGGCCTTTTGCGGCGCTTGGCTGACCCCTAGTTTGCATTAAACACCTCCACCCTCCTTTGGTGTGGGGCTCATGTTGGCTATGCCGCAGCCCCTGAAGCATTCAAGCTGATTTCTTGCAGCAGCTGGGCACTGTAACAGCTCCAGAGCTGCTCTGTAAGGCAAGTAAAAGGGTGTGGGCCCTGAAGCACTACCTGTAGTTCGCATTGTGCGTTGGAAGGCACAAAGTAAGCAGACAGGAGGAGAAGTCAGGATAGTGCGCAAGGGCATAGAAGGGAGCGGCTCAAGAAAAGAGAAGTGGAAACAGACAGCAAACTAGGCTGGAGAGAGACCTGAGACAAAGAGATCTGAATTATACGAGAGCCGACCAGGGGAAACACAAATTATACAGTCAAGTTTCCCACATTTGGGGAAATCGCAGGAGCAGCACACCCAGAGTGCAATGGGTGAGCCTTGCCCTGGGAGAAGCACCTTCATGATCATAGTATCTCACCTGGCAGGTAATTAGGAGTTGGGCTAGAGCTGGGGAGGGTCGCTGCTCGGGTACCCCCCTGTAAAGTGAAGGAGATCCAACTGAGGCAGCACAAGGGAACTCTCGAAAGAAGAACAAGGCTAGAGGAAAATCTGAGACAAAGAAATCTGACTTTTACCAGAGCTGACCAGAGGAAAGCACAAACACAGTCCCCCACTACCACAAATAATGCAGTTGAGTTTCCCACATTTGGGGAAATCACAGGGGTCAGCATACCCAAAATGCAATGAATGAACCTCACCCTGGGAGAAAAATCTTCATGACCATGGTATCTGCTATGCAAAATAAGTATGATTTGGAATAGGGATGGGGAGGGCCGCTGCTCATGCACATCTCTGTCAAGTAAAGGAGATTCAACTGAGGCAGCACAAGGGAACTCTCATCTGGTGACAACAACTGCAGGGAGAACACATATTTTCAGATGAACATGGGAGGGCAGAAGGCTGCCTAATACTGAAGCACCCCCAAACAACAAACCAAATGCAACAACTAGTGCAAGCATTCGTGGGGGAAGTTCTGCAGAAGACGGATTTGCATACGGTGATGTCATCCAAGCAGTGGGTCAAAGTTGGCTTCAACCCTCATCTGCATATGAAAAGAGAAAAGGGGCGTGCAGGGCATGGCGGCCTTTTGCGGTGCTTGGATGACCCCTAGTTCGCATTAAACACCTCCACCCTCCTTTGGTGTGGGGCTCATGTTGGCCATGCCCCATCCCCTGAAGCATTCAAGCTGATTTCTTGCAGCAGCTGGGCACTGTAACAGCTCCAGAGCTGCTCTGTAAGGCAAGTAAAAGGGTGTGGGCCCTGCAGCACTACCTGTAGTTTGCATTGTGCATTGGAAGGCACAAAGTAAGCAGACGGGAGGAGAAGTCAGGATAGTGCACAAGGGTATAGAAGGGAGCGGCTGAAGAAAAGAGAAGTGGAAACAGACAGCAAACTAGGCTGGAGAGAGACCTGAGACAAAGAGATCTGAATTATACGAGAGCCGACCAGGGGAAACACAAATTATGCAGTCAAGTTTCCCACATTTGGGGAAATCGCAGGGGCAGCACACCCAGAGTGCAATGGGTGAGCCTTGCCCTGGGAGAAGCACCTTCATGATCATAGTATCTCACCTGGCAGGTAAGTAGGAGTTGGGCTAGAGCTGGCGAGGGTCTCTGCTCGGGCACCCCCCTGTCAAGTGAAGGAGATCCAACTGAGGCAGCACAAGGGAACTCTCAAAAGAAGAACAAGGCTCTGAAACAAAGAAATCTGACTTTTACCAGAGCTGACCAGAGGAAAACACAAACACAGTCCCCCACTACCACAAATAAAGCAGTCGAGTTTCCCACATTTGGGGAAATCACAGGGGTCAGCATACCCAGAATGCAATGAATGAACCTCACCCTGGGAGAATAATCTTCATGACCATGGTATCTCCTATGCAAAATAAGTATGATTTGGGATAGAGCTGGGGAGGGCCGCTGCTCAGGCACATCTCTGTCAAGTTAAGGAGATTCAACTGAGGCAGCACAAGGGAACTCTCATCTGGGGACAACAACTGCAGGGAGAACACATATTTTCAGATGAACATGGGAGGGCAGAAGGCTGCCTAATACTGAAGCACCCCCAAACAACAAACCAAATGCAACAACTAGTGCAAGCATTCCTGGGGGAAGGCCTGCCGCAGATGGATTTGCATATGGTGATGTCATCCAAGCAGTGGGTCAAAGTTGGCTTCAACCCTCGTCTGCATATGAAAACAGAAAAGGGGCGTGCAGGGCATGGTGGCCTTTTGCGGCGCTTGTCTGACCCCTAGTTTGCATTAAACACCTCCACCCTCCTTCGGTGTGGGGCTCATGTTGGCTATGCCCCAGCCCCTGAAGCATTCAAGCTGATTTCTTGCAGCAGCTTGGCACTGTAACAGCTCCAGAGCTGCTCTGTAAGGCAAGTAAAAGGGTGTGGGCCCTGCAGCACTACCTGTAGTTTGCATTGTGCATTGGAAGGCACAAAGTAAGCAGACGGGAGGAGAAGTCAGGATAGTGCACAAGGGTATAGAAGGGAGCGGCTGAAGAAAAGAGAAGTGGAAACAGACAGCAAACTAGGCTGGAGAGAGACCTGAGACAAAGAGATCTGAATTATACGAGAGCCGACCAGGGGAAACACAAATTATGCAGTCAAGTTTCCCACATTTGGGGAAATCGCAGGAGCAGCACACCCAGAGTACAATGGGTGAGCCTTGCCCTGGGAGAAGCACCTTCATGATCATAGTATCTCACCTGGCAGGTAAGTAGGAGTTGGGCTAGAGCTGGGGAGGGTCGCTGCTCGGGTACCCCCCTGTAAAGTGAAGGAGATCCAACTGAGGCAGCACAAGGGAACTCTCGAAAGAAGAACAAGGCTAAAGGAAAATCTGAGACAAAGAAATCTGACTTTTACCAGAGCTGACCAGAGGAAAGCACAAACACAGTCTCCCACTACCACAAATAATGCAGTCAAGTTTCCCACATTTGGGGAAATCACAGGGGTCAGCATACCCAAAATGCAATGAATGAACCTCACCCTGGGAGAATAATCTTCATGACCATGGTATCTCCTATGCAAAATAAGTATGATTTGGAATAGGGCTGGGGAGTGCCGCTGCTCATGCACATCTCTGTCAAGTAAAGGAGATTCAACTGAGGCAGCACAAGGGAACTCTCATCTGGGGACAACAACTGCAGGGAGAACACATATTTTCAGATGAACATGGGAGGGCAGAAGGCTGCCTAATACTGAAGCACCCCCAAACAACAAACCAAATGCAACAACTAGTGCAAGCATTCCTGGGGGAAGTTCTGCAGAAGACGGATTTGCATACGGTGATGTCATCCAAGCAGTGGGTCAAAGTTGGCTTCAACCCTCATCTGCATATGAAAAGAGAAAAGGGGCGTGCAGGGCATGGCGGCCTTTTGCGGTGCTTGGATGACCCCTAGTTCGCATTAAACACCTCAACCCTCCTTTGGTGTGGGGCTCATGTTGGCCATGCCCCATCCCCTGAAGCATTCAAGCAGATTTCTTGCAGCAGCTGGGCACTGTAACAGCTCCAGAGCTGCTCTGTAAGGCAAGTAAAAGGGTGTGGGCCCTGCAGCACTACCTGTAGTTTGCATTGTGCATTGGAAGGCACAAAGTAAGCAGACGGGAGGAGAAGTCAGGATAGTGCACAAGGGTATAGAAGGGAGCGGCTGAAGAAAAGAGAAGTGGAAACAGACAGCAAACTAGGCTGGAGAGAGACCTGAGACAAAGAGATCTGAATTATACGAGAGCCGACCAGGGGAAACACAAATTATGCAGTCAAGTTTCCCACATTTGGGGAAATCGCAGGGGCAGCACACCCAGAGTGCAATGGGTGAGCCTTGCCCTGGGAGAAGCACCTTCATGATCATAGTATCTCACCTGGCAGGTAAGTAGGAGTTGGGCTAGAGCTGGCGAGGGTCTCTGCTCGGGCACCCCCCTGTCAAGTGAAGGAGATCCAACTGAGGCAGCACAAGGGAACTCTCAAAAGAAGAACAAGGCTCTGAAACAAAGAAATCTGACTTTTACCAGAGCTGACCAGAGGAAAACACAAACACAGTCCCCCACTACCACAAATAAAGCAGTCGAGTTTCCCACATTTGGGGAAATCACAGGGGTCAGCATACCCAGAATGCAATGAATGAACCTCACCCTGGGAGAATAATCTTCATGACCATGGTATCTCCTATGCAAAATAAGTATGATTTGGGATAGAACTGGGGAGGGCCGCTGCTCAGGCACATCTCTGTCAAGTTAAGGAGATTCAACTGAGGCAGCACAAGGGAACTCTCATCTGGGGACAACAACTGCAGGGAGAACACATATTTTCAGATGAACATGGGAGGGCAGAAGGCTGCCTAATACTGAAGCACCCCCAAACAACAAACCAAATGCAACAACTAGTGCAAGCATTCCTGGGGGAAGGCCTGCCGCAGATGGATTTGCATATGGTGATGTCATCCAAGCAGTGGGTCAAAGTTGGCTTCAACCCTCGTCTGCATATGAAAACAGAAAAGGGGCGTGCAGGGCATGGTGGCCTTTTGCGGCGCTTGTCTGACCCCTAGTTTGCATTAAACACCTCCACCCTCCTTCGGTGTGGGGCTCATGTTGGCTATGCCCCAGCCCCTGAAGCATTCAAGCTGATTTCTTGCAGCAGCTTGGCACTGTAACAGCTCCAGAGCTGCTCTGTAAGGCAAGTAAAAGGGTGTGGGCCCTGCAGCACTACCTGTAGTTTGCATTGTGCATTGGAAGGCACAAAGTAAGCAGACGGGAGGAGAAGTCAGGATAGTGCACAAGGGTATAGAAGGGAGCGGCTGAAGAAAAGAGAAGTGGAAACAGACAGCAAACTAGGCTGGAGAGAGACCTGAGACAAAGAGATCTGAATTATACGAGAGCCGACCAGGGGAAACACAAATTATGCAGTCAAGTTTCCCACATTTGGGGAAATCGCAGGAGCAGCACACCCAGAGTACAATGGGTGAGCCTTGCCCTGGGAGAAGCACCTTCATGATCATAGTATCTCACCTGGCAGGTAAGTAGGAGTTGGGCTAGAGCTGGGGAGGGTCGCTGCTCGGGTACCCCCCTGTAAAGTGAAGGAGATCCAACTGAGGCAGCACAAGGGAACTCTCGAAAGAAGAACAAGGCTAAAGGAAAATCTGAGACAAAGAAATCTGACTTTTACCAGAGCTGACCAGAGGAAAGCACAAACACAGTCTCCCACTACCACAAATAATGCAGTCAAGTTTCCCACATTTGGGGAAATCACAGGGGTCAGCATACCCAAAATGCAATGAATGAACCTCACCCTGGGAGAATAATCTTCATGACCATGGTATCTCCTATGCAAAATAAGTATGATTTGGAATAGGGCTGGGGAGGGCCGCTGCTCATGCACATCTCTGTCAAGTAAAGGAGATTCAACTGAGGCAGCACAAGGGAACTCTCATCTTGGGACAACAACTGCAGGGAGAACATATATTTTCAGATGAACATTGGAGGGCAGAAGGCTGCCTAATACTGAAGCACCCCCAAACAACAAACCAAATGCAACAACTAGTGCAAGCATTCCTGGGGGAAGGCCTGCCGCAGATGGATTTGCATATGGTGATGTCATCCAAGCAGTGGGTCAAAGTTGGCTTCAACCCTCGTCTGCATATGAAAAGAGAAAAGGGGCGTGCAGGGCATGGTGGCCTTTTGCGGCGCTTGGCTGACCCCTAGTTTGCATTAAACACCTCCACCCTCCTTTGGTGTGGGGCTCATGTTGGCTATGCCGCAGCCCCTGAAGCATTCAAGCTGATTTCTTGCAGCAGCTGGGCACTGTAACAGCTCCAGAGCTGCTCTGTAAGGCAAGTAAAAGGGTGTGGGCCCTGAAGCACTACCTGTAGTTCGCATTGTGCGTTGGAAGGCACAAAGTAAGCAGACAGGAGGAGAAGTCAGGATAGTGCGCAAGGGCATAGAAGGGAGCGGCTCAAGAAAAGAGAAGTGGAAACAGACAGCAAACTAGGCTGGAGAGAGACCTGAGACAAAGAGATCTGAATTATACGAGAGCCGACCAGGGGAAACACAAATTATACAGTCAAGTTTCCCACATTTGGGGAAATCGCAGGAGCAGCACACCCAGAGTGCAATGGGTGAGCCTTGCCCTGGGAGAAGCACCTTCATGATCATAGTATCTCACCTGGCAGGTAATTAGGAGTTGGGCTAGAGCTGGGGAGGGTCGCTGCTCGGGTACCCCCCTGTAAAGTGAAGGAGATCCAACTGAGGCAGCACAAGGGAACTCTCGAAAGAAGAACAAGGCTAGAGGAAAATCTGAGACAAAGAAATCTGACTTTTACCAGAGCTGACCAGAGGAAAGCACAAACACAGTCCCCCACTACCACAAATAATGCAGTTGAGTTTCCCACATTTGGGGAAATCACAGGGGTCAGCATACCCAAAATGCAATGAATGAACCTCACCCTGGGAGAAAAATCTTCATGACCATGGTATCTCCTATGCAAAATAAGTATGATTTGGAATAGGGATGGGGAGGGCCGCTGCTCATGCACATCTCTGTCAAGTAAAGGAGATTCAACTGAGGCAGCACAAGGGAACTCTCATCTGGTGACAACAACTGCAGGGAGAACACATATTTTCAGATGAACATGGGAGGGCAGAAGGCTGCCTAATACTGAAGCACCCCCAAACAACAAACCAAATGCAACAACTAGTGCAAGCATTCGTGGGGGAAGTTCTGCAGAAGACGGATTTGCATACGGTGATGTCATCCAAGCAGTGGGTCAAAGTTGGCTTCAACCCTCATCTGCATATGAAAAGAGAAAAGGGGCGTGCAGGGCATGGCGGCCTTTTGCGGTGCTTGGATGACCCCTAGTTCGCATTAAACACCTCCACCCTCCTTTGGTGTGGGGCTCATGTTGGCCATGCCCCATCCCCTGAAGCATTCAAGCTGATTTCTTGCAGCAGCTGGGCACTGTAACAGCTCCAGAGCTGCTCTGTAAGGCAAGTAAAAGGGTGTGGGCCCTGCAGCACTACCTGTAGTTTGCATTGTGCATTGGAAGGCACAAAGTAAGCAGACGGGAGGAGAAGTCAGGATAGTGCACAAGGGTATAGAAGGGAGCGGCTGAAGAAAAGAGAAGTGGAAACAGACAGCAAACTAGGCTGGAGAGAGACCTGAGACAAAGAGATCTGAATTATACGAGAGCCGACCAGGGGAAACACAAATTATGCAGTCAAGTTTCCCACATTTGGGGAAATCGCAGGGGCAGCACACCCAGAGTGCAATGGGTGAGCCTTGCCCTGGGAGAAGCACCTTCATGATCATAGTATCTCACCTGGCAGGTAAGTAGGAGTTGGGCTAGAGCTGGGGAGGGTCGCTGTTCGGGCACCCCCCTGTCAAGTGAAAGAGATCCAACTGAGGCAGCACAAGGGAACTCTCGAAAGAAGAACAAGGCTAGAGGAAGATCTGAGACAAAGAAATCTGACTTTTTCCAGAGCTGACCAGAGGAAAGCACAAACACAGTCCCCCACTACCACAAATAATGCAGTCGAGTTTCCCACATTTGGGGAAATCACAGGGGTCAGCATACCCAGAATGCAATGAATGAACCTCACCTTGGGAGAACAATCTTCATGACCATGGTATCGCCTATGCAAAATAAGTATGATTTGGGATAGGGCTGGGGAGGGCCGCTGCTCAGGCACATCTCTGTCAAGTAAAGGAGATTCAACTGAGGCAGCACAAGGGAACTCTCATCTGGGGACAACAACTGCAGGGAGAACACATATTTTCAGATGAACATGTGAGGGCAGAAGGCTGCCTAATACTGAAGCACCCCCAAACAACAAACCAAATGCAACAACTAGTGCAAGCATTCCTGGGGGAAGGCCTGCAGCAGATGGATTTGCATATGGTGATGTCATCCAAGCAGTGGGTCAAAGTTGGCTTCAACCCTCGTCTGCATATGAAAAGAGAAAAGGGGCGTGCAGGGCATGGCGGCCTTTTGCAGTGCTTGGATGACCCCTAGTTCGCATTACACACCTCCACCCTCCTTCGGTGTGGGGCTCATGTTGGCTATGCCCCAGCCCCTGAAGCATTCAAGCTGATTTCTTGCAGCAGCTGGGCACTGTAACTGCTCCAGAGCTACTCTGCAAGGCAAGTAAAAGGGTGTGGGCCCTGCAGCACTACCTGTAGTTCGCATTGTGCGTTGGAAGGCACGAAGTAAGCAGACGGGAGAAGTCAGGATAGTGCGCAAGGGCATAGAAGGGAGCGGCTCAAGAAAAGAGAAGTGGAAACAGACAGCAAACTAGGCTGGAGAGAGACCTGAGACAAAGAGATCTGAATTATACGAGAGCCGACGAGGGGAAACACAAATTATGCAGTCAAGTTTCCCACATTTGGGGAAATCGCAGGAGCAGCACATCCAGAGTGCAATGGTTGAGCCTTGCCCTGGGAGAAGCACCTTCATGATCATAGTATCTCACCTGGCAGGTAAGTAGGAGTTGGGCTAGAGCTGGGGAGGGTCGCTGCTCGGGTTCCCCCCTGTGAAGTGAAGGAGATCCAACTGAGGCAGCACCAGGGAACTCTCGAAAGAAGAACAAGGCTAGAGGAAGATCTGAGACAAAGAAATCTGACTTTTACCAGAGCTGACCAGAGGAAAGCACAAACACAGTCTCCCACTACCACAAATAATGCAGTCAAGTTTCCCACATTTGGGGAAATCACAGGGGTCAGCATACCCAAAATGCAATGAATGAACCTCACCCTGGGAGAAAAATCTTCATGACCATGGTATCTCCTATGCAAAATAAGTATGATTTGGAATAGGGCTGGGGAGGGCCGCTGCTCATGCACATCTCTGTCAAGTAAAGGAGATTCAACTGAGGCAGCACAAGGGAACTCTCATCTTGGGACAACAACTGCAGGGAGAACATATATTTTCAGATGAACATGGGAGGGCAGAAGACTGCCTAATACTGAAGCACCCCCAAACAACAAACCAAATGCAACAACTAGTGCAAGCATTCCTGGGGGAAGGCCTGCCGCAGATGGATTTGCATATGGTGATGTCATCCAAGCAGTGGGTCAAAGTTGGCTTCAACCCTCGTCTGCATATGAAAAGAGAAAAGGGGCGTGCAGGGCATGGTGGCCTTTTGCGGCGCTTGGCTGACCCCTAGTTTGCATTAAACACCTCCACCCTCCTTTGGTGTGGGGCTCATGTTGGCTATGCCCCAGCCCCTGAAGCATTCAAGCTGATTTCTTGCAGCAGCTGGGCACTGTAACAGCTCCAGAGCTGCTCTGTAAGGCAAGTAAAAGGGTGTGGGCCCTGCAGCACTACCTGTAGTTCGCATTGTGCGTTGGAAGGCACAAAGTAAGCAGACAGGAGGAGAAGTCAGGATAGTGCGCAAGGGCATAGAAGGGAGCGGCTCAAGAAAAGAGAAGTGGAAACAGACAGCAAACTAGGCTGGAGAGAGACCTGAGACAAAGAGATCTGCATTATACGAGAGCCGACGAGGGGAAACACAAATTATGCAGTCAAGTTTCCCACATTTGGGGAAATCGCAGGAGCAGCACATCCAGAGTGCAATGGTTGAGCCTTGCCCTGGGAGAAGCACCTTCATGATCATAGTATCTCACCTGGCAGGTAAGTAGGAGTTGGGCTAGAGCTGGGGAGTGTCGCTGCTCGGGTTCCCCCCTGTGAAGTGAAGGAGATCCAACTGAGGCAGCACCAGGGAACTCTCGAAAGAAGAACAAGGCTAGAGGAAGATCTGAGACAAAGAAATCTGACTTTTACCAGAGCTGACCAGAGGAAAGCACAAACACAGTCTCCCACTACCACAAATAATGCAGTCAAGTTTCCCACATTTGGGGAAATCACAGGGGTCAGCATACCCAAAATGCAATGAATGAACCTCACCCTGGGAGAAAAATCTTCATGACCATGGTATCTCCTATGCAAAATAAGTATGATTTGGAATAGGGCTGGGGAGGGCCGCTGCTCATGCACATCTCTGTCAAGTAAAGGAGATTCAACTGAGGCAGCACAAGGGAACTCTCATCTTGGGACAACAACTGCAGGGAGAACATATATTTTCAGATGAACATGGGAGGGCAGAAAACTGCCTAATACTGAAGCACCCCCAAACAACAAACCAAATGCAACAACTAGTGCAAGCATTCCTGGGGGAAGGCCTGCCGCAGATGGATTTGCATATGGTGATGTCATCCAAGCAGTGGGTCAAAGTTGGCTTCAACCCTCGTCTGCATATGAAAAGAGAAAAGGGGCGTGCAGGGCATGGTGGCCTTTTGCGGCGCTTGGCTGACCCCTAGTTCGCATTAAACACCTCCACCCTCCTTTGGTGTGGGGCTCATGTTGGCTATGCCCCAGCCCCTGAAGCATTCAAGCTGATTTCTTGCAGCAGCTGGGCACTGTAACAGCTCCAGAGCTGCTCTGTAAGGCAAGTAAAAGGGTGTGGGCCCTGCAGCACTACCTGTAGTTCGCATTGTGCGTTGGAAGGCACAAAGTAAGCAGACGGGAGGAGAAGTCAGGATAGTGCACAAGGGTATAGAAGGGAGCGGCTGAAGAAAAGAGAAGTGGAAACAGACAGCAAACTAGGCTGGAGAGAGACCTGAGACAAAGAGATCTGATTTATACGAGAGCCGACCAAGGGAAACACAAATTATGCAGTCAAGTTTCCCACATTTGGGGAAATCGCAGGGGCAGCTCACCCAGAGTGCAATGGGTGAGCCTTGCCCTGGGAGAAGCACCTTCATGATCATAGTATCTCACCTGGCAGGTAAGTAGGAGTTGGGCTAGAGCTGGTGAGGGTCGCTGTTCGGGCACCCCCCTGTCAAGTGAAAGAGATCCAACTGAGGCAGCACAAGGGAACTCTCGAAAGAAGAACAAGGCTAGAGGAAGATCTGAGACAAAGAAATCTGACTTTTTCCAGAGCTGGCCAGAGGAAAGCACAAACACAGTCCCCCACTACCACAAATAATGCAGTTGAGTTTCCCACATTTGGGGAAATCACAGGGGTCAGCATACCCAAAATGCAATGAATGAACCTCACCCTCGGAGAACAATCTTCATGATAATGGTATCTCCTATGCAAAATAAGTATGATTTGGGATAGGGCTGGGGAGGGCCGCTGCTCAGGCACATCTCTGTCAAGTAAAGGAGATTCAACTGAGGCAGCACAAGGGAACTCTCATCTGGGGACAACAACTGCAGGGAGAACACATATTTTCAGATGAACATGGGAGGGCAGAAGGCTGCCTAATACTGAAGCACCCCCAAACAACAAACCAAATGCAACAACTTGTAAAAGCATTCCTGGGAGAAGGTCTGCAGAAGACGGATTTGCATACGGTGATGTCATCCAAGCAGTGGGCCAAAGTTGGCTGGAACCCTCATCTGCATATGAAAAGAGAAAAGGGTTAAGCAGGGCATGGCGGCCTTTTGCGGCGCTTGGATGACCCCTAGTTCGCATTAAACACCTCCATTCTCCTTCGGTGTGGGGCTCATGTTGGCTATGCCCCAGCCCCTGAAGTATTCAAGCTGATTTCTTGCAGCAGCTGGGCACTGTAACAGCTCCAGAGCTGCTCTGTAAGGCAAGTAAAAGGGTGTGGGCCCTGCAGCACTACCTGTAGTTCGCATTGTGCGTTGGAAGGCACAAAGTAAGCAGACGGGAGAAGTCAGGATAGTGCACAAGGGCATAGAAGGGAGCGGCTCAAGAAAAGAGAAGTGGAAACAGGCAGCAAACTAGGCTGGAGAGAGACCTGAGACAAAGAGATCTAAATTATACGAGAGCCGACCAGGGGAAACACAAATTATGCAGTCAAGTGTCCCACATTTGGGGAAATCGCAGGAGCAGCATACCCAGAGTGCAATGGGTGAGCCTTGCCCTGGGAGAAGCACCTTCATGATCATAGTATCTCACCTGGCAGGTAAGTAGGAGTTGGGCTAGAGCTGGGGAGGGCTGCTGCTCGGGTACCCCCCTGTCAAGTGAAGGAGATCCAACTGAGGCAGCACAAGGGAACTCTCGAAAGAAGAACAAGGCTAGAGGAAAATCTGAGACAAAGAAATCTGACTTTTACCAGAGCTGACAAGAGGAAAGCACAAACACAGTCCCCCACTACCACAAATAATGCAGTCGAGTTTCCCACATTTGGGGAAATCACAGGGGTCAGCATACCCAAAATGCAATGAATGAACCTCACCCTCGGAGAACAATCTTCATGACCATGGTATCTCCTATGCAAAATAAGTATGATTTGGGATAGGGCTGGGGAGGGCCGCTGCTCAGGCACATCTCTGTCAAGTAAAGGAGATTCAACTGAGGCAGCACAAGGGAACTCCCATCTGGGGACAACAACTGCAGGGAGAACACATATTTTCAGATGAACATGGGAGGGCAGAAGGCTGCCTAATACTGAAGCACCCCCAAACAACAAACCAAATGCAACAACTAGTACAAGCATTCCTGGGGGAAGTTCTGCAGAAGACGGATTTGCATACGGTGATGTCATCCAAGCAGTGGGCCAAAGTTGGCTGGAACCCTCATCTGCATATGAAAAGAGAAAAGGGGTATGCAGGGCATGGCGGCCTTTTGCGGCGCTTGGATGACCCTTAGTTCGCATTAAACACCCCCACCCTCCTTCGGTGTGGGGCTCATGTTGGCTATGCCCCAGCCCCTGAAGCATTCAAGCTGATTTCTTGCAGCAGCTGGGCACTGTAACAGCTCCAGAGCTGCTCTGTACGGCAAGTAAAAGGGTGTGGGCCCTGCAGCACTACCTGTAGTTTGCATTGTGCATTGGAAGGCACTTAAGAATAGAGAAGTGGAAACAGACAGCAAACTAGGCTGGAGAGAGACCTGAGACAAAGAGATCTGAATTATACGAGAGCCGACCAGGGGAAACACAAATTATGCAGTCAAGTTTCCCACATTTGGGGAAATCGCAGGGGCAGCACATCCAGAGTGCAATGGGTGAGCCTTGCCCTGGGAGAAGCACCTTCATGATTATAGTATCTCACCTGGCAGGTAAGTAGAAGTTGGGCTAGAGCTGGGGAGGGTCGCTGCTCGGGCACCCCCCTGTCAAGTGAAGGAGATCCAACTGAGGCAGCACAAGGGAACTCTCGAATGAAGAACAAGGCTAGAGGAAGAACTGAAACAAAGAAATCTGACTTTTACCAGAGCTGACCAGAGGAAAGCACAAACACAGTCCCCCACTACCACAAATAATGAAGTTGAGTTTCCCACATTTGGGGAAATCACAGGGGTCAGCATACCCAGAATGCAATGAATGAACCTCACCCTGGGAGAACAATCTTCAAGACCATGGTCTCTCCTATGCAAAATAAGTATGATTTGGGATAGGGCTGGGGAGGGCCGCTGCTCAGGCACATCTCTGTCAAGTAAAGGAGATTCAACTGAGGCAGCACAAGGGAACTCTCATCTGGGGACAACAACTGCAGGGAGAACACATATTTTCAGATGAACATGGGAGGGCAGAAGGCTGCCTAATACTGAAGCACCCCCAAACAACAAACCAAATGCAACAACTAGTGCAAGCATTCCTGGGGGAAGGCCTGCAGCAGATGGATTTGCATATGGTGATGCCATCCAAGCAGTGGGTCAAAGTTGGCTTCAACCCTCGTCTGCATATGAAAAGAGAAAAGGGGCGTGCAGGGCATGGCGGCCTTTTGCGGCGCTTGGATGATCCCTAGTTCGCATTACACACCTCCACCCTCCTTCGGTGTGGGGCTCATGTTGGCTATGCCCCAGCCCCTGAAGCATTCAAGCTGATTTCTTGCAGCAGCTGGGCACTGTAACTGCTCCCGAGCTGCTCTGTAAGGCAAGTAAAAGGGTGTGGGCCCTGCAGCACTACCTGTAGTTTGCATTGTGCGTTGGAAGGCACGAAGTAAGCAGACGGGAGAAGTCAGGATAGTGCGCAAGGGCATAGAAGGGAGCGGCTCAAGAAAAGAGAAGTGGAAACAGACAGCAAACTAGGCTGGAGAGAGACCTGAGACAAAGAGATCTGAATTATACGAGAGCCGACCAAGGGAAACACAAATTATGCAGTCAAGTTTCCCACATTTGGGGAAATCACAGGGGCAGCACAACCAGAGTGCAATGGGTGAGCCTTGCCCTGGGAGAAGCACCTTCATGATCATAGTATCTCACCTGGCAGGTAAGTAGGAGTTGGGCTAGAGCTGGGGAGGGTCGCTGCTCGGGCACCCCCCTGTCAAGTGAAAGAGATCCAACTGAGGCAGCACAAGGGAACTCTCGAAAGAAGAACAAGGCTAGAGGAAGATCTGAGATAAAGAAATCTGATTTTTACCAGAGCTGACCAGAGGAAATCACAAACACAGTCCCCCACTACCACAAATAATGCAGTCGAGTTTCCCACATTTGGGGAAATCACAGGGGTCAGCATACCCAGAATGCAATGAATGAACCTCACCCTGGGAGAACAGTCTTCATGACCATGGTATCGCCTATGCAAAATAAGTATGATTTGGGATAGGGCTGGGGAGGGCCGCTGCTCAGGCACATCTCTGTCAAGTAAAGGAGATTCAACTGAGGCAGCACAAGGGAACTCTCATCTGGGGACAACAACTGCAGGGAGAACACATATTTTCAGATGAACATGGGAGGGCAGAAGGCTGCCTAATACTGAAGCACCCCCAAACAACAAACCAAATGCAACAACTAGTGCAAGCATTACTGGGGGAAGGCCTGCAGCAGATGGATTTGCATATGGTGATGTCATCCAAACAGTGGGTCAAAGTTGGCTTCAACCCTCGTCTGCATATGAAAAGAGACAAGGGGCGTGCAGGGCATGGCGGCCTTTTGCGGCGCTTGGATGACCATTAGTTCGCATTACACACCTCCACCCTCCTTCGGTGTGGGGCTCATGTTGGCTATTCCCCAGCCCCTGAAGCATTCAAGCTGATTTCTTGCAGCAGCTGGGCACTGCAACTGCTCCAGAGACGCTCTGTAAGGCAAGTAAAAGGGTGTGGGTCCTGCAGCACTACCTGTAGTTTGCATTGTGCGTTGGAAGGCACGAAGTAAGCAGACGGGAGAAGTCAGGATAGTGCGCAAGGGCATAGAAGGGAGCGGCTCAAGAAAAGAGAAGTAGAAACAGACAGCAAACTAGGCTGGAGAGAGACCTGAGACAAAGAGATCTGAATTATACGAGAGCCGACCAGGGGAAACACAAATTATGCAGTCAAGTTTCCCACATTTGGGGAAATCGCAGAAGCAGCACACCCAGAGTGCAATGGGTGAGCCTTGCCCTGGGAGAAGCACCTTCATGATCATAGTATCTCACCTGGCAGGTAAGTAGGAGTTGGGCTAGAGCTGGGGAGGGTCGCTGCTCGAGCATCCCCCTGTCAAGTAAAGGAGATTCAACTGAGGCAGCACAAGGGAACTCTCATCTGGGGACAACAACTGCAGGGAGAACACATATTTTCAGATAAAAATCTTGGTCATGCTCTGGTTTCTCTTCAGAACGAACAAATCTTTCGCCTTTTACTAAAGATTTCCGTGGAGAGGAGCAAAACCGAGTTTTATCTCAATTTTTGCATGCCCCATCTTTTTGGGGTTTCTTTTATCGGTTTAAAGATAGAATGAGTGTGCTTTAATGTAAGCTCATTTGCATAGAAATTACAGTAAATGTTTGTTTCTTTTCAAACAGAACTTTCTTGACCATGCTATTTGCTTGAAAGATCTGGGAGCACATGGAATACAGTACAAACCATGCTTATAGCAAGGAGAAGACAGGTGAGAAATCTGCTTTCTTTCAAATTGGGCGCTCACTTTGATCTGAATGAGGACTGCTGGCACGGCACTCAGGCGACAGGTGGAATCTTGGTCATGCTCTGGTTTCTCTTCAGAACGAACAAATCTTTCGCCTTTTACTAAAGATTTCCGTGGAGAGTAGCAAAACTGAGTTTTATCTCAATTTTTGTATGCCCCATATTATTGGGGTTTCTTTTATCGGATTAAAGACAGAACGAGTGTGCTTTCTTGTTAGCTTTAATGTAAGTTTATTTGCATAACAATGACAATAAATGTCTGTTTCTTTTCAAGCAGAACTTTCTTGACCATACTAATTGCTTGAAAGATCTGGGAGCACATGGAAAAGAGTACAAACCATGCTTATAGCAAGGGGAAGCCTGGTGAGAAATCTGCTTTCTTTCTTTCAAATTGGGTGCTCACTTTGAGCTGAATGAGGACTGCTGGCATGGCACTCAGGCGACAGGTGGAATCTTGGTCATGCTCTGGTTTCTCTTCAGAACGAACAAATCTTTCGCCTTTTACTAAAGATTTCCGTGGAGAGGAGCAAAACTGAGTTTTATCTCAATTTTTGCATGCCCCGTCTTATTGGGGTTTCTTTTATCAGTTTAAAGATAGAACGAGTGTGCTTTAATGTAAGCTCATTTGCGTAGAAATGACAGTAAATGTTTGTTTCTTTTCAAACAGAACTTTCTTGACTATACTAATTGCTTGAAAGATCTGGGAGCACATGGAAAAGAGTACAAACCATGTTTATAGCAAGGGGAAGCCTGGTGAGAAATCTGCTTTCTTTCTTTCAAATTGGGTGCTCACTTTGAGCTGAATGAGGACTGCTGGCATGGCACTCAGGCGACAGGTAGAATCTTGGTCATGCTGTGGTTTCTCTTCAGAACGAACAAATCTTTCGCCTTTTACTAAAGATTTCCGTGGAGAGGAGCAAAACTGAGTTTTATCTCAATTTTTGCATGCCCCATCTTATTGGGGTTTTATTTTATTGGTTTAAAGATAGAATGAGTGTGCTTTAATGTAAGCTCATTTGCATAGAAATGACAGTAAATGTTTGTTTCTTTTCAAACAGAACTTTCTTGACCACACTAATTGTTTGAAAGATCTGGGAGCACATGGAAAAGAGTACAAACCATGTTTATAGCAAGGGGAAGCCTGGTGAGAAATCTGCTTTCTTTCATTCAAATTGGGTGCTCACTTTGAGCTGAATGAGAACTGCTGGCATGGCACTCAGGCGACAGGTGGAATCTTGGTCATGCTCTGGTTTCTCTTCAGAACTAACAAATATTTCGCCTTTTATTAAAGATTTCCGTGGAGAGGAGCAAAACTGAGTTTTATCTCAATTTTTGCATGCCCCATATTATTGGGGTTTCTTTTATCAGTTTAAAGACAGAACGAGTGTGCTTTCTTGTTAGCTTTAATGTAAGTTTATTTGCATAACAATGACAGTAAATGTTTGTTTCTTTTCAAACAGAACTTTCTTGACCATGCTACTTGCTTGAAAGATCTGGGAGCACATGGAAAACAGTACAAACCATGCAGTATCACAAGAGCCTTTATTTGATCTTTCATGAAGATTAGGAAAACAGAGGCTCTGTTTGTCCTGTATGCTCCCAACATGATTGGGTGTCCTGCTTCCATGCAGACCATTATGCGCTGGATCTGTGGTAAGATTCAGCATGCTCATTCCACGGCAGGATTGCCGTTACTGAATTAGGTGAAGACACATTCTACTAGAAAGGTGGGTTCATCCTGGGCAGCTGGTCGGGGAGTCTCGGCATTGCAACTTTGCCGAGCAGCTATTTAGTAAACACTTTTGCTAAGTTTTACAAGTTTGATACCTTGGCTGATGATAACCTCAAGTTGGGTCATTCGGTGCTGCAGAGTCGTACGCACTCTCCCACCCGTTCAAGAGCTTTGGTATAACCCCATGGTTCTTAATGTGACCCCAGCATCCTCTAGGTCGTATGAGAAAATAGGATTTTAATACCTACCGGTAAATCCTTTTCTCTTAGTACGTAGAGGATGCTGGGCACCCGTCCCAGTCCATACTGTGTCTGCAGTTATTACTTGTGGTTATACACATGTTGTGTTACGGTTCTGGTCAGCTTTTTGCTGCAATTGCTCATGCCGTTGGCTTGTGTTCTGTTGAATGCCACGTTCTGCGGCATGCTTAAGGTGTGAGCTGGTAAGATGCTCACCTTAGTTTAACAATAAATCCTTTCCTCGAAATGTCCGTCTCCCTGGGCACAGTTCCTATAACTGGAGTCTGGAGGAGGGGCATAGAGGGAGGAGCCAGTTCACACCCTTTGAAAGTCTTAAAGTGCCCATGTCTCTTGCGGATCCCGTCTATACCCCATGGTTCTTAATGTGACCCCAGCATCCTCTACGGACTAAGAGAAAAGGATGCCCTTGTGTACTATCCTGACTTCTCCTCCCGTCTGCTTACTTTGTGCCTTCCAACGCACAATGCGAACTACAGGTGGTGCTGCAGGGCCCACACCCTTTTACTTGCCTTACAGAGCAGCTCTGGAGCTGTTACAGTGCCCAGCTGCTGCAAGAAATCAGCATGAATGCTTCAGGGGATGGGGCATGGCCAACATGAGCCCCACACCAAAGGAGGGTGGGGGTGTTTAATGCGAACTAGGGGTCATCCAAGCACTGCAAAAGGCCGCCATGCCCTGCATGCCCCTTTTCTCTTTTTATATGCAGATGAGGGTTCCAGCCAACTTTGGCCCACTGCTTGGATGACATCACCGTATGCAAATCCGTCTGCTGCAGACCTTCCCCCAGGAATGCTTGTACTAGTTGTTGGATATGGTTTGATATTTGATGGTGCTTCAGTATTAGGCAGCCTTCCGCCCTCCCATGTTCATCTGAAAAGATGTGGTCTCCCTGCAGTTGTTGTCCCCAGACGAGAGTTCCCTTGTGCTTCCTCAGTTGAATCTCCTTAACTTGACGGGGGAGGGGCTGCCCGAGCTGCCACCCTCCCCAGCCCTATCCCAACTCATACTTATTTTACATATTAGATCTCTTGATCATGAAGATTGTTCTCACAGGGTGAGGTTCATCCATTATATTTTAAAATAGGAAGGTACAAATTACATATTTGAATTGCATCTATGTGCTGGATTCAAATGTCCCCCCCCCCCCTTCCTTTCTCAATTGTGCCCGTCAGCAGCTATTCTAAGGTTGCTGCCAATGGGTGTGACACATTAATTTCTTCTGTGGGGTACACTGGACTCCACAAGGATTCACATTGGGGTGTAGAGTAGGATCTTGATCTGAGGCACCAACCGGCTCAAAGCTTTTGACTGTTCCCAAGAAGCTCAGTGCATTCTCCTCTATAACCCCGCTTCCATGAACAGGGAGCTCAGTTTGTAGTTGGTGCCTTCAGTAGCAGGCCAATTAACAGGGGCCTGCCTCAGGCAGCCTATTCTTAGCTATTAATTTTGACAAGAAAAGAAGAACTTGTTTTATGAGAATCTACAAGGGCTGCAGCAGGCTAGGTCTAATAGACATCTTTACTGCAGCTTCATCACTCCCAGCGGCGCTGTATACTCCCGTGCCCTGGTTGCTGGGTCACTGCAGCGGAGGCTCCGGTTTCATCCTAAGGTCAGTCACACACACACCACCCTTCCGGATCACGAGGCCGCTGATGAAGGGGAGCGAGGCCGTAGGGGGTGGGCCGTGTGCGCACTGCGGTGGACACTGATTACTGGGCAGCCGCTCCACTAGCCACCAGGTACAGTTAAGGAGCACAGGTCTGGGGGTTTTTCTCCTATATTAACCCAATTTTGTACTGCCCGCAGCGCATTGTGATAGGTAATAGGGCCTGATTCAGGTTGGATTGCAATCACAATAAGCGATCCAACTGCAAAAATTGCTAAGAGCATACGCATGTGCCTGCATTTTCTGCGGCACCCCGCAGAGAATGTGATCGCCTCTGCCTGTCAATCGGGGCGGGGAAGGGGGGGAGAGGTGGGTCAGCAACACTCCATTTCCAAGTCAGGGATGGAGCGGTGCGGGGGCAAGGCTTCAAAATGGGGTCTGCAACGGAGGAGACACAGGGGGCGTGGTCACAGCGGCTGTATGACATCACATTCAGCCGCTGTGATCACAAAAATGGTGGCGGCTTCCTGCGCGCACATACAGTCTGCACCAGCAGGAGCCTACACCATTTTTTATGATCACGCTGAACTGCAGTGCGACTGCAATTACAGCATGGTCAAGAAGGGAGGCATCATGCTGGGTGGCCATGCCCTGTCACTGTGCAGGAGCCAGCACCGCTCACACACTAGTCCCCGGGTGCAGCCCCCAACCCCCGGGACACCCGGAGCAACAAAATGTAGATTCAGGCCACCAGGCCACGCCCCTACCTATGAAACCATGCCTCCTTTTTACCATTGCGCTGCTTATCTGCGCGCACTGCATTACAATCTCCCTCGCCACCTCTCTGGGTGTCACCAGTGATAGTGACACTTCTGCCATGCTTGTAGCAGCTGGTCCTAAGATCTACGCCTCAAACCCTGAGTGTTTGCCCTTGTGACTTGTTGATCATCATAGCGAAGCAGATGCTTACAGAAAACTGCAGGGGCTTAGATTGAAAATAAAAAAATTGATGGGTATAAGGTAGAGAGGAGCGGGTTCGGTTCTCCGAGAACCGAATTCCCCACGAACTCCACGTGGTTTACACTGGTCCGAGGCAGGCTCGGTTGTTCCCGCCTGACTCGGAAAACCTGAACAAGGGAAAATGTCATCATCCCGCTGTCGGATTCTCGCGAGATTCGGATTCCATATAAAGAGCTGCGCGTTGCTGCCATTTTTACTCGTGCATTGAAGAGAGAGCGGAGAGGACGTGGCTATGTTCTCTCAGTGGAAATCTCAATATCAGTGCTCAGTATCAGTGGTTACTTATTGCTGCTCAGTAATACTAGTAGTGTGTCTCTCCTGCTCAGTGTCAGTTCTCAGTAGTATCCTCATCAGTGCTCAGTATCACTGCTCATTGTCTTGTGCTGCATTGTGGTGCTCAGCATACTACAGTACATTACTAATAGTCCAGTGCTGCATCTTGCTGCTCAGTGTCAGTTCTAGTATCCTCATCAGTGCTCACTATCACTGCTCATTGCATTGTGGTGTTCTGTATACTACAATAACATAGTAATATAGTAACATAGTTTTTGAGGTTGAATAGAGGCAAATTGCCCATCGTGTTCAACCTGTTTTAAGTTGTGATGATTCTACATACTTGCTGAATAATGTTTTATGACTAGTTAGCTACTATAACTCATGTTACCCCCGGATTAACCATGTTGATATTTTAAGTATTATAACCTTGGATAGCTTTTTCATTCAGAAATGTATCCATTCCTTTTTTAAATCCAATTACAGAGTCCGCCATTACCACCTTCCCTGGCAGGGAATTCCACATCCTGATTGCCCTAACAGTGAAGAAACCTTTCCTCCATTGCGTTCTGAACTTTCCTCCAGTCGCAGCGAGTGACCACGTGTTCTTTTAATAAATAATTCCTCTGATAACTTTTTGTTATGTATCTTTACATATTTGAAGATATTAATAATATCTCCTCTTAGGCACCTCTTTTCTAGTGTATAAATATTCAGCCTAGTAAGTCTTTCCTTATAGTCCAGTACTTTTAGGCCTTTAATCAATTTAGTCTTCAGGATCTCTTACACTTCCATGAGCAGCAGAGTAGTGCAATGGAAGCATGCTGGGCCCATAACCCAGAGGTCGATTGATCGAAACTATTCTCTGCTATGTGCATTTTTTTTTTTATAATTAAAGTAATCAAAAACTGGGATTGATATTTTGGCTCTTTTATTTTTACTTAAAGTACAATAACTTTTATCATTTTAATTTGTTTTAATAGTATATTGACAGCATTGTTTTCTTTAAAAAATCCACTTAATTTTCTTTACCCTATTACTGAAATGGTAATTGACAAAAACAAACTACATTGTCACCAGAAGAGCAATGCAAAATGTACAAGTGATATATGAAAATCATCTTCCATCTTGAATTTCAATGATGCATTGGGACAACAATTTGTGAGAAACATCTTCACCCATAAAGAAAGATTTTCTTAATTCCTTACCTGTGTGCTGATTAGATATCACCTTGTTTTCACATTAAACAGACTTCCCCGTGAGGAAGCAGCAAGGATGCAGTGACGTTTCCTGGTGTCAACCTGTATTATTTCAGTAGACATTGAAATGAGGATGCATCTTTGATGCCTTTCCAATGAAGCAAGTTTATTTCAGTAATAGGTGAAAAACCATTCCTACAAAGGTGTTAATCAGAGACTTGGCTTTGTGGACACTTTTCAGAGAGCAAATTTGTTAGCATAAACATAAAATCAGAAAATGAAGAGCTGTTTAATCACTCAATTGGACTTTTCTGCCAGCATATTTTTTTTTCTCTGCAACCCACTGCTAAATTGTGCTTCCTAGCTGTTTTTTTTATAAAATCACTTAATCAAATCTAACTCTGATTACATCAGAGAAGGCCAGGTACCCTACACCATAAGGGGGGTTTTTGAAATTTTGACTTGTCTACTTAAAGATCACCAAAATCTGATTACAAGGTCAATTACATCCCTGGGTGGGATTGAACCACCAACCTTTTGGTTAATAGCCAAACATGCTAACCGATTGCGCCACAGAGACACCTTGCAAAAGTCAATACTGGATACAGAATGATTTGGTGGGTGTGGAAGAGCCCACATCTTACCAAATAGAAGAAATTCCTATATTTGGAGCACTCTTTTGATGATTAATGATGTGAAAAAGATGAAAACTGTCTATAATTAAAACTTAGCTTTTATTTATCCAATACTCAACTAAAATAAAATAACAGGGGTATATTAGACGTATCAATTACTTATTCCCCTTTTAAACAGTGGTAAAAATATGAATAATTCAAAAAAGAGCAAATATCATCATCTTAAAATTATTTGTATATTTTGCTCAACAATGGATGATAAGAAAAATGATAGTAATCTATCAAACTTATCCAATGAACAGCAGTAATCACAGAAATTAATGACAAAAAATGATAGTAATCTATCAAAAAGTGGCAACAGGGTCCGCCTAACACCACATACGGCTTCTCAGGCTGCCGTCCGCTGCCTTTCTTTCCACGGCACAACCCACGATCCCACTCTCATCTGTCCTCCGCTCCAATGATGAGGTCAGACAGCAGATGGGATCAGTGAACTGGAGTGCCGACTATCCTTTGCCCTCAGAGTTACAGTCACAGTCTCACACTTGACCAGTTACCTGCAGGTAATTTTGATAAAATAACAAGTACCAACGCATACAAAAACATGGCAATAAACAAGGCGCAATTATTGGGGATATAAACACCTGTGATTTTGTTTTAACTTGTGCCTATTAAGATAATATCAATTGTTACCTAGCAACAGCAATGTTTTTTATTAGGAGCAGGTCTGTTTTGTGCAATCTCATTGCACAATAAATGTTGTTAAATGATGCAGTGTTATTAACACAATTGTGATTTAGTCTATTACTGTGGGCCTTTTTATTTCATTTTCGGACTCTGGCTCAGACCCAAGTGGCGCATTTAGGACCCTGCAAGGCTCATAAGCATCAGGGCCCATCTAACACCACGTTGGGGTCTCTAGCCAGTGTGCCAGTTCTATCTTTTTTCTGTGACACAGTCGACGGTCCTACTCTCATCTTTCCTCCGCTCATGGATGAGGTTAGACAGCAGATGGGACTAGCAGACTAGAGTGTCACTATCTAATTTTCTACTATCCATGCCAGCATAATCTTGTTTTTTCTTTATTTGCATTTGTTACATACCTGACAAACAACACTAATGTGTCAGTTTTTCATTCAAGATACAAATGAATCATTTTGGAGACAGAATGTTGCAGTAAAACCCAATTGTAACTATGTATTCTCTAACAGACATGGATATTATTTTCTCTTTAACATGGAAGAGATGTTAAAACACAGATTTACTCTGTGAAATATGGGGAGAAGCTGATCTCACATACACAGCAGTATTTTTCTGCAAGGTGTAATTAATTATATCACCAATATCATCTCTGCTGCTCACAGGATATTTTTGATAGATTACTATCATTTTTTGTCATTAATTTCTGTGATTACTGCTGTTCATTGGATAAGTTTGATAGATTACTATCATTTTCTTATCATCCATTGTTGAGCAAAATATACAAATAATTTTAAGATGATGATATTTGCTCTTTTTTGAATTATTCATATTTTTACCACTGTTTAAAAGGGGAATAAGTAATTGATACGTCTAATATACCCCTGTTATTTTATTTTAGTTGAGTATTGGATAAATAAAAGCTAAGTTTTAATTATAGACAGTTTTCATCTTTTTCACATCATTAATCATCAAAAGAGTGCTCCAAATATAGGAATTTCTTCTATTTGGTAAGATGTGGGCTCTTCCACACCCACCAAATCATTCTGTATCTGGTACACTATTCCTGGGAGCACCTCCAACGTCAGAATAGTTGCCCACTTGGGCTTGATATATTTTTTCTGTTTAGTTGGTTGTTTGAGATTTAGTCATTCAATTATAACCAGTCTGGTGCAGGGTAAACCAAGTTTTGCCACATACTGTTTTCTGAGTTCTTTACTCAGCTCTCCACCCTAGCACAGACATAACAATTCTTCTCAGATCGGACAGACCATTCTATGAAAAACGTTCCTTAGCTGTCTGTTTCTCTAATCTTGACCACTTCACCAGATAGATATGTCTCAGTTCAAACTTCTCTCGGAACTAACATCGAAACGTAAAATAGATGATTTGGATAGTATTTTTTCCAGCTCTGTCAGCGTTTCTGAACCAGAACCAAACTGGGAAGGGGACTTTCAAAAACTAAAAAGACTGTTACAGAAACAAATCCGAACCAACTGGGACCTAACGAGTTTGGAGAATTATATCAAACACAAAATCGTCCCAAGGGGTCTACGCCCAAAAACCTTCCCGGCTTTTGAGTTAGCAACGGAGAACTTAAAACAGGAGTGGGAAAAAGCTCTCCTGAAATGTTCATCAGAACTGATCGGGATCCTCATTAAGCACGACCATTTGGCCCTTGAAGAATGCCAAAAAGAGATTAACATCCTGGGCAAGAAATTAGAAACCTGGGAACAAAACAAGAATTTTCAGAAGTGCTTTGAGGACCAGAAAAAGGAACTGGAACAATACGAAGATACTATCATAGAGAGAAAAAGAACAAAGTTTGCACGAGACACAAGAGATTTTGTCAACAATAAAGTGTTCAGATGGCATAAGATATCAGATCAACAACCTAGAAGGCATAGAGAGGACTCTTATATATCATCTGAAATTGACTCCTCAGGCAGTGAGGATACAGGTGATCACACATCTTCAAGCACTGCTAGCCACAAAGGAGAATTGGATCAAAGACTCTCTTTTTTAGAGGACGGCAGGACACGTCGGGGACAAGCCACAAGAGGAAGACGAGACGTGGCCGTAAGAAAAAACAAAAACAGACAGAGATGGGAATCACCCCCACCGGGGAGATATCCAATTCGAACGTACAAGAAAAAATGAGCGATAGTGACACACTCAATATTATCAACCTCTCTGAACGGATCCTTACAGAAGATCATATCAATATATTCAGGAAGGGCCTATCTTTTTCACCCTCTAAGCCTTTTAATAGGTTTTTGTGGGAGAAAAACCTACGCCTTTTTGGAAGAAAACTTCTTTTAAAGAAGTTCTTCTCGATGAAATCAGATGATAATCTTTCTCTTCCACACTCCTCAGGTCAGGGAATAAGCCCAGAAGAAGGGGACAATATTCCATCATGGTCCTCTCAAGAAGAGGAAGCTCTGGAGTCCCTTGAGGAACTATCCAGGAATGAATCACAATCCCTGGATAACTCTATTACTACCAGAAAAATTTGCAAAAAAAGATCAACATTTATTCCTCAGGAATCTATTAGTCCAGAAACCACGGTTTTCCTAAATTTGGTGTCCAGAGAATTTGACAATATTTACAAGAAATCTGGACATAACAGACGGACAGGTAACCTGAACCAGAAGGAAAGATCGGCCGTAGCAGAGATAAAGGAATGGGATGATGTCATAATCAAACCCTCGGATAAAGGGGGCAACACCGTTTTGTGGCCCAAAGTTATGTACATGAGGGAAGCTTCAAGACAGCTAAATGATACAACATGCTATCAAAAACTTATACTCAACCCTACCCAAAACTATATGGAGTTGTATAACAACATGATAAACCGGGCTTTCACAAATGGTACGATCCTTAAGGAAGAACGTGATTTTCTATATATGACCAATCCAAAAATCCCAACATTTTATCTACTCCCAAAAGTTCATAAGGATCTACAGGAACCGCCAGGACGCCCTATAGTGTCCGGAATAGGTGGACTCTCGGAAAAGGCCAGTATTTTTCTGGACACCCATCTCAGAACACATGTAACACAGCTAGCCTCATATGTTAAAGACACACCAGATGTCCTGAGAAGACTAAATGATGTCCACCTAGAGTCCAGACACATCTTAGTCAGTATGGACGTCGAGTCTCTTTATACGTGCATATCCCATGATCTTGGGTTAAAAGCAGTTGAATATTTCCTACGCATGGAAGGAATGGGTGATTTTCAACTCTTTTTGCTGAAATTATTAAAATTTGTACTGCACAGAAATTATTTTGTCTTCAATGACCACTACTACCTTCAGGTTAGAGGGACGGCTATGGGGGCGGCATGTGCGCCCACATATGCCAACCTCTTCCTGGGGTGGTGGGAAAGAGAACATGTTTTTTCTGACATCAATGATCAACATACACAGCATATTATCACCTGGCTGCGTTATATAGATGACGTTCTCGTCATCTGGGATGGTTCTGAAAGTGAACTGTTTGATTTTCTAACAGATCTTAATAAGAACAACCTCAATTTGAGACTAACGATGAATCATAGCAGTCAGGAAATCTCCTTTCTTGATCTAAAAATCTATAGGGATGGAGGAAACATGTTAGCTACAGAGCTACATCGTAAGGAGACAGCTACAAATAGCATTCTCCATAATTCCAGCTCACATTTCCCTCCCACTATAGCGAACATCCCCAAAGGGGAGTTCCTAAGATTAAAGAGGAACTGTTCGGATGAGGCAACCTACCGACACAAAAGTGAGGAGGTAGCGGCCCGTCTCAAGGAACGAGGCTACAGCAATAGATCCATTAAAAAGGCACGGAACTCCCTTTTGAAAACAACTAGGAATTCCCTCATCTTCCAAGAAAAGAAAGTGAAGGATCAAGATGACCTGAGATTTGTGGGAGACTTCTGTCAGGAGTGGAGACAACTTAAAGAAGGTATACAAAAACACTGGCATGTTCTGTTGTCTGACTCAGACCTAGCAACTAGCCTGGGAGACAAGGTCTCGATGAGCTGGAGAAGGTCACCCAACCTAAAGGACTATTGGGTACAAAGTCATTACCAACGACTCCCTTCCGTCTCTCCTTCAGTAAGAGGCACATACCCTTGTGGGACCTGCAGGGCCTGTGACTATATGAAGCCAACACAAGAAATCACAGACAAATTTGGTAACCAACACAGGATCTCCGATTACTTCAACTGCAAAACAACCAATGTGGTGTATTGCCTACAGTGCCTGTGTGGCAAAAGATATGTGGGAATAACCACACGGATGTTTAAACAACGGATTTTGGAACATGCAGGAACAATCCGAAACGTGGATAGGGATATGCAGAACTTCCGACAAATAACCACGGTGGCCAGACATTTTCATCTCCACCATAATGACAACACCCATCGAATGCAAGCTTTTGGCCTGGAAAAGGTCAAACTTGGAATCAGAGGGGGCGATGTAATGCAGGAACTACTCAAAAAGGAGAGCCAGTGGACCTACCTATTGGGAAGTTTAGCTCCATCAGGTCTCAACGAACACATAAACTATACGGTGTTCCTATGATGATTATTTACATGTGATATTGAGACACGCCATTTAGATCTCGATGGCGCCAATGTATGCGCTCTCTCTCTTTCTCTCTTTCCCCTTTCTTAACTCAACCTTTCCTTAGGCTCCAACAAATTCGTGCTACCCCGGCCTGCAAGACCTATTTTCATTACATGCTGTGTATCAGGCCACTTTTCATTAGATGTATCAACATAATAATTGCAATAGCAAATTAAATCACCAGTATATTTCAACAATATACAACTATTACCCCAATTTTTAACCTACTCCCCCCTTGGTGTCCTCCTTGACTCACCGTCCTTTCCCTTTCCTCCCCACTTTTCACCAGTTCTATTATTATCATTATTTTTATTTCTATAATTCTTACACATTCTGTACTCACTAGTATTCTTATTATTTGAATATACACACTCTTTAGACCGTTTTGAACAACAACTAGGTACACTTTTTGACATTACCTATCAAGGTAACATCTTTATCACCCACAAACATTTGTTTTGTGTTTTCTCACATGTGCACTTTTAATTTTGTGTTTAATGTCACTTTTTTCAATTTTGTCACTTTTATTCACATATTTTTCATCTCTGATACCACAACCATCAGGTCACAATTACATCTGCTCGATGATTTTTCGAGCAGACCTACACATAGAACCTAAATTAATCACCTGCAGTCAATTTCTACACAATCAGGTTTCATAACATTCACAATACAGAGCACCAACACTAATGATACACAACAACCAAACAAGCCTCCCCTGCACTGTAGTCACCCATTTCCCATTATTTAACCCTTTTTTTCCCCATTCTGTCATCCCTTCCCCCTCCCCTTCCAATTTTCCCTTCCCTCAATTACACCCCCCTTTTCTCCTCCCCCTTTTGTTTTCACTTCCCTCCCCCCCCCTCCCCCTTTCCCCCCTCTTTCCCCCCCCCCCCCCCCCTCCCTTTTCCTCCCCCCCCCCCTCCCCCGCTTTTTTCCCCCTGGTCCCTCCATACCCATTTCCCCCCCCCCCCCCTCCCAAACCCCCGCCCCCCCCCCACCCCCCTTTTATAAAAAATTTTTTTTTTTATATTTATATTTATCTTTATAATCTCTAATCCTTAATTTTCATGTTTCATTTTTAATTTCTAATTTTATATTTATATTTATTCTTATTTTTACATTCTTTATATTTATTTTTATTTTACAGTTATATTTATTGTCTTATCTATACCTATCTCATACCCATTTACATTTATCATTATTATTACTATTATTTTCAAATTTATACTCATTTTTATTCTTATTTATTATTTTTTATTATTATCATTATTACTTTTATTTATTTTGCATTTTTCTCTCCTCCGTATTTCCCCAAATTTCAACTTCGTATTCATCAGTGCATAATTTTACTCTATACGGACTTTGGCGGGAAAGCCTAAACTTTAAGGTTATATTATCAAAGATGAATATTCGGCGAGGATAATGCACAATATTTCCATCTCCAGAACAAGATTTGTTCCTCTAAATAGAGTTTTATGTATTTATTATTTATCATAACCGTCTATTAATTAGTAAATTACAGTCACTTTTATCTTACTTACGACGATTGGGTCACCAACCTCTGTCACTGGCATATTTTGATTAACAGGTCGGTCATGTTTATATCTATTTTCATTATTTTTTATTATTATTTCCTATTATCCCTATTATGATTATTACTTTTATTTTGATATCACTATTATTATTAGTATTATCACAGGAGATATTTCCTCTTACTAATCAATTAATTTCTGCATTAAGAATGTCATAGCTTAAATCTCCTGAAACATATTGTCGATTCTAATTATGTTAAATGTATGTTTAGAAAACGCACATTGTCTTTAATCTTATTTTTCTGTTGGATTTTCAGCTTATATAACTGTGATTTGATTAACCATTATCCTCCATAAAAAAATTCTGTTTATTAATTAAACCGTTATTCGATATTTTTGATCTAACACACCATACGCTTTGAACATTACTTTAATTGATTCCATTGTGATCCACATATATTAACTTTCATTTATGGAGGTTTAATAGAATAAGCACTGCCTGGTGGATAGAATTGTTTAACAAAAATTATGCCATAATTAGTGGTCTACGTATATTAACTATTACTTATGGAGCTTCAATAGAATAAGCACAGCCAGGTGGATGGAAGCGCTGAACAAACCTATGCCATAATTAGGCAATTAAGAACTCAGGAAAGGGATTGGTTGATGATCCCCTTTTTAAATGCACCATCTGAACACCACCATAGGCTGCCAGGTGAGCAAGCCCAGGTGGTGAAACGTACGTCCAACTAACGGCCTCACGCACGGACTCCTCACTGCAGGAGGAGCCGTGACCAACAGCAGTCATTCAGAACGGCTGAGCGGCAATGATCCATCGAGTTCGGGGAGATCGCGAGTGGTAATGTACAATAACCTACGGGTCAGACTCACTCACCCGACACTCCCCACACACTCTCTCTCTTCCTGTCAACTTTCACTTTCACGGACAGACACCCGGTCTCCGGTGGCGCATCCGGACCCTGCAAGGCAAGTGGCAACAGGGTCCGCCTAACACCACATACGGCTTCTCAGGCTGCCGTCCGCTGCCTTTCTTTCCACGGCACAACCCACGATCCCACTCTCATCTGTCCTCCGCTCCAATGATGAGGTCAGACAGCAGATGGGATCAGTGAACTGGAGTGCCGACTATCCTTTGCCCTCAGAGTTACAGTCTCACACTTGACCAGTTACCTGCAGGTAATTTTGATAAAATAACAAGTACCAACGCATACAAAAACATGGCAATAAACAAGGCGCAATTATTGGGGATATAAACACCTGTGATTTTGTTTTAACTTGTGCCTATTAAGATAATATCAATTGTTACCTAGCAACAGCAATGTTTTTTATTAGGAGCAGGTCTGTTTTGTGCAATCTCATTGCACAATAAATGTTGTTAAATGATGCAGTGTTATTAACACAATTGTGATTTAGTCTATTACTGTGGGCCTTTTTATTTCATTTTCGGACTCTGGCTCAGACCCAAGTGGCGCATTTAGGACCCTGCAAGGCTCATAAGCATCAGGGCCCATCTAACACCACGTTGGGGTCTCTAGCCAGTGTGCCAGTTCTATCTTTTTTCTGTGACACAGTCGACGGTCCTACTCTCATCTTTCCTCCGCTCATGGATGAGGTTAGACAGCAGATGGGACTAGCAGACTAGAGTGTCACTATCTAATTTTCTACTATCCATGCCAGCATAATCTTGTTTTTTCTTTATTTGCATTTGTTACATACCTGACAAACAACACTAATGTGTCAGTTTTTCATTCAAGATACAAATGAATCATTTTGGAGACAGAATGTTGCAGTAAAACCCAATTGTAACTATGTATTCTCTAACAGACATGGATATTATTTTCTCTTTAACATGGAAGAGATGTTAAAACACAGATTTACTCTGTGAAATATGGGGAGAAGCTGATCTCACATACACAGCAGTATTTTTCTGCAAGGTGTAATTAATTATATCACCAATATCATCTCTGCTGCTCACAGGATATTTTTGATAGATTACTATCATTTTTTGTCATTAATTTCTGTGATTACTGCTGTTCATTGGATAAGTTTGATAGATTACTATCATTTTTCTTATCATCCATTGTTGAGCAAAATATACAAATAATTTTAAGATGATGATATTTGCTCTTTTTTGAATTATTCATATTTTTACCACTGTTTAAAAGGGGAATAAGTAATTGATACGTCTAATATACCCCTGTTATTTTATTTTAGTTGAGTATTGGATAAATAAAAGCTAAGTTTTAATTATAGACAGTTTTCATCTTTTTCACATCATTAATCATCAAAAGAGTGCTCCAAATATAGGAATTTCTTCTATTTGGTAAGATGTGGGCTCTTCCACACCCACCAAATCATTCTGTATCTGGTACACTATTCCTGGGAGCACCTCCAACGTCAGAATAGTTGCCCACTTGGGCTTGATATATTTTTTCTGTTTAGTTGGTTGTTTGAGATTTAGTCATTCAATTATAACCAGTCTGGTGCAGGGTAAACCAAGTTTTGCCACAAAAGTCAATACTGACAAAGGCTAATAATCATTCATCTAGAACGTTTCCTAGAAAAACTTTAAAAAGTCAATAATCTGGAGAATTTTTGTAAGAAACACATTGGTACTTTCCCATGATGAGTGAGTGCTTCAGGATTTCTTGCACTTACATGGGCTATTAACCAAAAGGTTGGTGGTTCAATCCCACCCAGGGATGTAATTGACCTTGTCATCAGATTTTGGTGATCTTTAAGTAGACAAGTCAAAATTTCAAACCCCCTCTTATGGTGTAGGGTACCTGGCCTTCTCTGACGTAATCAGAGTTAGATTTAATTAAGTGATTTTATAAAAAACAGCTAGGAAGCACAATTTAGCAGTGGGTTGCAGAGAAAAAAATAACATTTTAAACCTATCGGTAATTTTTTTTTTCTCGTAGTCCGTAGAGGATGATGGGGACTCCGTAAGGACCATGGGGGATAGACGGGCTCCGCAGCAGACATGGGCACTTTAAGAAAGACTTTAGATCTGGGTGTGCACTGGCTCCTCCCTCTATGCCCCTCCTCCATACCTCAGTTAGAGAAACTGTGCCCAGAGGAGACGGACAGTACGAGGAAAGGATTTTTGTTAATCCAAGGTCAAGATTCATACCAGCCACACCAATCACACCGTATAACTTGTGATATACTACCCAGTTAACAGTATGAATCAAATCTAACTCTGATTACATCAGAGAAGGCCAGGTACCCTACACCATAGCAGGGGTTTTCGAAATTTTGACTTGTCTACTTAAAGATCAACAAAATCTGATAATAAGTTCAATTACATCCCTGGGTGGGATTGAACCACCAACCTTTTGGTTAATAGTCGTATACACTAACTGATTGCGCCACAGCGAAACTTTGCAAAAGTCCATACTGACAAAGGCTAATAAGCATTCATCTAGAACGTTTCCTATAAAAACTTTAAATAGTCAATAATCTGGAGAGTTTTTGTAAGATGTTTCTTCCATCAACCAATGAAGAAACACATTGGTACTTTCCCATGATGAGTGAGTGCTTCAGGATCTCTTGCACTTACATGTGCAGCAGAGTACTGTAATGGAAGCATGCTGGGTCCATAACCCAGAGGTAGGCAGATTGAAACTATCCTCTGCTATATGACTTGTCTACTTAAATATTACCAAAATTTGATCACAAGGTCAATTACGTCCCTGGATGGGATTGAACCACCAACCTTTTGATTAATAGCTGAACACACTAACCGATTGCGCCACAGAGACACTTTGCAAAAAGTACATACTGACAAAGACTAATAAGCATTCATCTAGAACGTTTCCTAGAAAAACTTTAAAAAGTCAATAACCTGGAGAGTTTTTGTAAGATGTTTCTTCCAGCAACCAATGAAGAAACACATTGGTACTTTCCCATGATGAGTGAGTGCTTCAGGATCTCTTGCACTTACATGTGCAGCAGAGTACTGCAATGGAAGCATGCTGGGCCCATAACCCAGAGGTAGGCAGATTGATACTATCCTTTGCTATATGCATTTTTTTTGTTCATTAAAGTAATCCAAAACTGGGATTGATATTTTAGCTTTTATTTTTACTTAAAGTACAATAACTTTTACCATTTTAATTTGTTTTAATAGTATATTGACAGTGTTGTTTTCTTTCAAAAATCCAATTAATTTTCTTTACCCGATTATTAAAATGGTAAGTGACAAAAACAAACTACATTGTCACCAGAAGAGCAATACAAAATGTACAAGTGATATATTAAAATCATCTTTCCAGCTTGAATTTCAATGATGCATTGGGGCAACGATTTTGTGAGAAACATCTTCACCCTTAAATAAAGATTTTCTTAATTCCTTACCTGTGTGCTAATTAGATATCACCTTGTTTTCACATTAAACAGACTTCCACATGAGAAAGCAGCAAGGATGCAGTGGCGTTAATGTTTCCTGGTGTCAACCTGTATTATTTCAGTAGATATTGAAATGAGGATGCATCTTGCTGCCTTTCCAATGAAGCAAGTTTAATTTAGTAATAGGTGAAAAACCATCCCTACAAATATGTTAATCAGATACTTGGCTTTGTGGACACTTTTCAGAGAACAAATTAGTTAGCATAAAAATAAAGCCAGAAAATGAAGAGCTGTTTAATCACTCAATTGGATTTTTCTGCCAGCATATTTCTTTTTCTCTGCAACCCACTGCTAAATTGTGCTTCCTAGCTGTTTTTTTATAAAATCACTGATTCAAATCTAACTCTGATTACATCAGAGTAGGCCAGGTACCCTACACCATAAGAAGGGGGTTTGAAATTTTGACTTGTCTACTTAAAGATCACCAAAATCTGATAACAAGGTCAATTACATCGCTGGGTGGGATTGAACCACCAACCCTTTGATTAATAACCAAACACACTAACCGATTGCGCCACAGAGACACTTTACAAACATGCATACTGACAAAGGCTAATAAGCATTCATCTAGAACGTTTCCTAGAAAAACTTTAAAAAGTCAATAATCTGGAGAGTTTTTGTAAGATGTTTCTTCCATCAACCAACGAAGAAACACATTGGTACTTTCCCATGATGAGTGAGTGCTTCAGGATCTCTTGCACTTACATGTGCAGCAGAGTACTGCAATGGAAACATGCTGGGCCCATAACCCAGAGGTAGGCAGATTGAAACTATCCTCTGCTATATGCATTTTTTTTGGTTAATTAAAGTAATCCAAAACTGGGATTGATATTTTTGCTCTTTTATTTTTACTTAAAGTACAATAACTTTTACCATTTTAATTTGTTTTAATAGTATATTGACAGTATTGTTTTCTTTCAAAAATCCACTTAATTTTCTTTACCCTATTATTAAAATGGTAATTGACAAAAACAAACTACATTGTCACCAGAAGAGCAATACAAAATGTACAAGTGATATATTAAAATCATCTTTCCAGCTTGAATTTCAATGATGCATTGGGGCAACGATTTTGTGAGAAACACCTTCACCCTTAAATAAAGATTTTCTTAATTCCTTACCTGTGTGCTAATTAGATATCACCTTGTTTTCACATTAAACAGACTTCCACATGCGAAAGCAGCAAGGATGCAGTGGCGTTAATGTTTCCTGGTGTCAACCTGTATTATTTCAGTAGACATTGAAATGAGGATGCATCTTGCTGCCTTTCCAATGAAGCAAGTTTAATTCAGTAATAGGTGAAAAACCATTCCTACAAAGGTGTTAATCAGAGACTTGGCTTTGTGGACACTTTTCAGAGAGCAAATTTGTTAGCATAAACATAAAATCAGAAAATGAAGAGCTGTTTAAACAGCTACTGCCTGAGGGTCTCTTGACCTGGTGCAATACCTCTGTAGCTTTTTGTTGAGGCGGGACGCCATCATGTCTATCTGGAACAGTCCCCACCGACTTGCAATCTGTGCGAAGACTTCCTGATGGAGTCCCCACTCTCCTGGATGTAGGTTGTGTCTGCTGAGGAAGTCTGCTTCCCAGTTGTCCACTCCCGGAATGAACACTGCTGACAGTGCGCTTACATGATTCTCCACCCAGCGAAGAATTCTGGTGGCTTCCGCCATCGCCACTCTGCTCCTTGTGCCGCCTTGGCGGTTTACATGAACTACTGCGGTGACGTTGTCTGACTGGATCAGAACTGGTTGGTCGCGAAGTAAGGTCTCCGCTTGACATAGGGCGTTGTATATGGCCCTTAGCTCCAGGATGTTGATGTGAAGACAAGTCTCCTGACTTGACCAAAGACCTTGGAAATTTCTTCCCTGTGTGGCTGCTCCCCAACCTCGGAGGCTCGCGTTCGTGGTCACCAGGATCCAGTCCTGAATGCTGAACCTGCGGCCCTCTAGAAGGTGAGCACTCTGCAGCCACCACAGGAGAGATACCCTGGCCCTGGGGGACAGGGTGATCAACTGATGAATCTGTAGATGTGACCCGGACCACTTGTCCAGTAGGTCCCATTGCAAGATCCTCGCATGGAACCTGCCGAAGGGAATGGCCTCGTATGATGCCACCATCATTCCCAGGACTCGAGTGCAGTGATGCACTGACACCTGTTTTGGTTTCAATAGGTTCCTGACCAGAGTCATGAGTTCCTGGGCCTTTTCTATCGGAAGATAAACCCTTTTCTGGTCCGTATCCAGAATAATGCCCAAGCAAAGTCAGACGAGTCGTAGGAACCAACTGCGACTTCGGGATATTGAGAATCCAGCCGTTTTGCTGTAACACCTTCAATGAAAGTTATACGCTGTTCAGCAACTGCTCTCTTGATCTCGCTTTTATGAGGAGATCGTTCAAGTACGGGATAATTGTGACACCTTGCTTTCGCAGGAGCACCATAATTTCTGTCATTACCTTGGTGAAAATTCTCGGAGAAAATTCTGGAGAGACCAAACGGCAACGTCTGAAATTGGTAATGACAATACTGTACCGCAAATCTTAGGTACGCCTGATGAGGTGGATAAATGAGTACATGAAGGTATGCATCCTTTATGTCCAGAGATATCATAAAATCCCCCCCTTCTAGGCTGGCGATGACCGCTCTTAGCGATTCCATCTTGAACTTGAACCTTTTCAAGTATAGGTTCAGGGATTTTAAATTTAATATGGGTCTGACCAAACCGTCCGGTTTTGGGACTACAAACAGGGTCGAATAATTTCCCTTTCCTTGTTGAAGCAGGGGAACCTTGACCACCACCTGTTGAAGATACAATTTGTGAATTGCATTTAACACTATCTCCCTTTCCTGGGGAGAAGATGGTAGGGCCGATTTGAAAAACCGGCGAGGAGGCACCTCTTCGAATTTCAGCTTGTAGCCCTGAGAAACAATTTCTATTGCCTAGGGATCCACCTGCGAATGAACCCAGATGTGGCTGAAAACTCGAAGACGTGCCCCCAACTGGGCGGACTCCTTTAGCGGAGCCCCAGCGTCATGCGGTGGATTTTGTAGAGGCCGGGGAGGACTTCTGTTCCTGGGAACTAGCTGTGTTGTGCAGCTTCTTCCCTCTGCCCTTACCTCTGGCAAGAAAGGACGCACCTCGTACTTTCTTGTTTCTCTGTGATCGAAAGGACTGCATTTGATAATGTGGTGCTTTCTTAGGCTGTGAGGGAATATAAGGCAAAAAATTTGATTTACCAGCTGTAGCTGTGGAGACAAGGTCCGAGAGACCTTCCCCAAACAATTCCTCACCCCTGTAAGGTAAAACCTCCATATGCCTTTTTGAGTCGGCATCACCTGTCTATTGCCGGGTCCATAGGACTCGTCTAGCAGAAATCGACATAGCGTTTATTCTAGAACCCAGTAGACTAATGTCACTTTGAGCATCTCTCATATATAGGACAGCATCTTTTATATGCCCTATGGTCAATAACATAGCATCCTTATCTAGGGTCTCAATCTCTGCTGATAAGGTATCTGTCCATGCTGCCACCGGGCTACAACCTCGGCCGACGCAATTGCCGGTCTGAGTAAGGTACCAGAATGTGTGTAAATGGACTTTAGGGTAACCTCCTGCTTGCGGTCAGCAGGGTCCCTGATGGTAGCCGTATCCTGGGATGGCAGCGCTACCTTTTTGGATAAGCGTGTCAATGCTTTATCCACCCTAGGGGAGGATTCCCACCGTATCCTGTCCATTGGCGGGAAAGGATACGCCATAAGAATCCTTTTGGGAATCTGCAGCTTTTTGTCTGGAGATTCCCAAGCTTTTTCACATAATTCGTTCAACTCATGTGAGGGGGGAAAGGTTATCTCAGGTTTCTTTCCCTTATACATGTGTACCCTCGTGTCAGGGACAGGGGACTCTGTGATGTGCAAAACATCTTTTATTGCAATAATCATATATCGAATACATTTAGCCAATTTTGGTTGTAACTTTGCATCATCGTAGTCGACACTGGAGTCAGAATCCGTGTCGGTATCTGTGTCAACTATTTGGGATAGTGGGCGCTTTTGAGACCCCGAAGGTCCCTGCGACATAGGGACAGGCATGGGTTGACTCCCTGACTGTTCCCTAGCTTCAGCTTTGTCTAATCTCTTGTGTAATAAGTTTACATTAGCACTTAAAACATTCCACATATCCATCCAGTCAGGTGTCGGCGTTGTCGATGGAGACACCACATTAATTTGCTCCTGCTCCTCTCTAGGAGAGCCTTCTACCTCAGACATGTCGACACACGTGTACCGACACACCATACACTCAGGGAATCCTCTTATCTGAGGACAGTTCCCCAACAAGGCCCTTTGGAGAGACAGAGAGAGAAAGTATGCCAGCACACACCCCAGCGCTATATGACCCAGGAAAAAAACACAATCATTTTATGTTTACCCAGTAGCGCTGTATTTCCATATATATATGCGCCTAATTATGTGCCCTCTCTTCTTTAAGACCCTCTTTCTACCGTGGTATAAGCAGGGGAGAGTCCATGGAGCTTCCCCTCAGCGGTGCTGTGGAGAAAATGGCGCTGGTGAGTGCTGAGGGAGAAGCCCCACCCCCTCAGCGACGGGCTTCTGTCCCGCTCAAATATAGTAAAAAAATGGCGGGGGCTCTTATATATATATACAGTGCCTAGCTGCATATATATTTATTTTGCCAAAGAGAGGTCTATATTGCTGCCCAGGGCGTCCCCCCTGCGCCCTTCACCCTTACACTGACTGCCGTGTGTGAGGTGTATGGGAGCAATGGAGCACAGCTTTACTGCTGTGCGTTACCTCAGTGAAGATCATGAAGTCTTCCGCCGCCTCTGAAGTCTTCTTTTCTTCTCATACTCACCCGGCTTCTATCTTCCGGCTCTGCGAGGGGGACGGCGGCGCGGCTCTGGGACGGACGGCGAGGGTGAGACCTGCGTACCGATCCCTCTGGAGCTAATGCTGTACAGTAGCCTAAGAAGCAGAGCCTATCAACTCACAGAAGTAGGTGTGCATCTCTCCCCTCCGCCCCTCGATGCAGGGAGTCTGTTGCCAGCAGGCTCCCTGAAAATAAAAAAATCTAACAAATATACTTTCTGTCAGGAAACTCAGGAGAGCTCCCTGAAAAGCACCCAGTCTCCTCTGGGCACAGTAGTAAACTGAGGTCTGGAGGAGGGGCATAGAGGGAGGAGCCAGTGCACACCCAGATCTAAAGTCTTTCTTAAAGTGCCCATGTCTCCTGCGGAGCCCGTCTATCCCCCATGGTCCTTACGGAGTCCCCAGCATCCTCTAGGACGTAAGAGAAAAATTATGCTGGCAGAAAAGTCCAATTGAGTGATTAAACAGCTCCAGAGCTGCTCTGTAAGGCAAGTAAAAGGGTGTGGGCCCTGCAGCACTACCTGTAGTTTGCATTGTGCATTGGAAGCCTAGTTTGCTGTCTGTTTCCACTTCTTTTTTCTTGAGCCCCTCCCGTCTATACCCTTGTGCACTATCCTGACTTCTCCTCCCGTCTGCTTACTTTGTGCCTTCCAATGCACAATGCAAACTACAGGTAGTGCTGCAGGGCCCACACCCTTTTACTTGCCTTACAGAGCAGCTCTTGAGCTGTTACAGTGCCCAGCTGCTGCAAGAAATCAGCGTGAATGCTTCAGGGGCTGGGGCATGGCCAACATGAGCCCCACACCGAAGGAGGGTGGGGGTGTTTAATGCCAACTAGGGGTCTCGCACAATGCGAACTACAGGTAGTGCTGCAGGGCCCACACCCTTTTACTTGCATTACAGAGCAGCTCTGGAGCTGTTACAGTGCCCAGCTGCTGCAAGAAATCAGCTTGAATCCTTCAGGGGCTGGGGCATAGCCAACATGAGCCCCACACCGACGGAGGGTGGAGGTGTTTAATGCGAACTAGGGGTCATCCAAGTGCCGCAAAAGGCCGCCATGCCCTGCACGCCCCTTTTCTCTTTTCATATGCAGACGAGGGTTGAAGCCAACTTTGACCCACTGCTTGGATGACATCGCCATATGCAAATCCATCTGCTGCAGGCCTTCCCCCAGGAATGCTTGCACTAGTTGTTGCATTTGGTTTGTTGTTTGGGGGTGCTTCAGTATTAGGCAGCCTTCTGCCCTCCCATGTTCATCTGAAAATATGTGTTCTCCCTGCAGTTGTTGTCCCCAGATGAGAGTTCCCTTGTGCTGCCTCAGTTGAATCTCCTTTACTTGACAGAGATGTGCCTGAGCAGCGGCCCTCCCCAGCCCTATCCCAAATCATACTTATTTTGCATAGGAGATACCATGGTCATGAAGACTGTTCTCCCAGGGTGCGGTTCATTCATTGCATTCTGGGTATGCTGACCCCTGTGATTTCCCCAAATGTGGGAAACTCGACTGCATTATTTAATGCGAACTAGGGGTCATCCAAGCACCGCAAAAGGCCGCCATGCCCTGCATACCCCTTTTCTCTTTTCATAAGCAGACGAGGTTTGAAGCCAAAATTGACCCACTGCTTGGATGACATCACTTGCTGCCTTTCCAATGAAGCAAGTTTAATTTAATAATAGGTGAAAAACCATCCCTACAAAGGTGTTAATCAGATACTTGGCTTTGTGGACACTTTTCAGAGCACAAATTTGTTAGCATAAAAATAAAGCCAGAAAATGAAGAGCTGTTTAATCACTCAATTGGATTTTTCTGCCAGCATATTTCTTTTTCTCTGCAACCCACTGCTAAATTGTGCTTTGTGGCTGTTTTTTTTATAAAATCACTTAATCAAATCTAACTCTGATTACATCAGAGAAGGCCAGGTACCCTACACCATAAGAGGTGGTTTGAAATTTTTACTTGTCTACTTAAAGATCACCAAAATCTGATAACAAGGTCAATTACGTCCCTAGGTGGGATTGAACCACCAACCTTTTGGTTAACAACTGAACACGCTAACTGTTTGTGCCTCAGAGACACTTTGCGAAAGTACATACTGACAAAGGCTAATAAGCATTCATCTAGAACGTTTCCTAGAAAAACTTTAAAAAGTCAATAATCTGGAGAGTTTTTGTAAGATGTTTCTTCCATCAACCAATGAAGAAACACATTGGTACTTTCCCATGATGAGTGAGTGCTTCAGGATCTCTTGCACTTACATGTGCAGCAGAGTACTGTAATGGAAGCATGCTGGGTCCATAACCCAGAGGTAGGCAGATTGAAACTATCCTCTGCTATATGCATTGTTTTTTGTTAATTAAAGTAATCCAAAACTGGGATTGATATTTTTGCTCTTTTATTTTTACTTAAAGTACAATAACTTTTACCATTTTAATTTGTTTTAATAGTATATTGACAGTATTGTTTTCTTTCAAAAATCCACTTAATTTTCTTTACCCTATTATTAAAATGGTAATTGACAAAAACAAACTACATTGTCACCAGAAGAGCAGTACAAAATATACAAGTGATATATTAAAATCATCTTTCCAGCTTTAATTTCAATGATGCCTTGGTGCAACAATTTTGTGAGAAACATCTTCACCCATAAAGAAAGATTTTCTTAATTCCTTACCTGTGTGCTGATTAGATATCACCTTGTTTTCACATTAAACAAACTTCCCCTTGAGGAAGCAGCAAGGATGCAGTGACGTTTATGTTTCCTGGTGTCAACCTGTATTATTTCAGTAGACATTGAAATGAGGATGCATCTTGCTGCCTTTCCAATGAAGCAAGTTTAATTCAGTAATAGGTGAAAAACCATTCCTACTAAAGGTGTTAATCAGAGACTTGGCTTTGTGGACACTTTTCAGAGAGCAAATTTGTTAGCATAAACATAAAATCAGAAAATGAAGAGCTGTTTAATCACTCAATTGGACTTTTCTGCCAGCATAATTTTTTTTCTCAGCAACCCACTGCTAAATTGTGCTTCCTAGCTGTTTTTTATAAAATCACTTAATCAAATCTAACTCTGATTACATCAGAGAAGGCCGGGTACCCTACACCATAAGAGGGGGTTTGAAATTTTGACTTGTCTACTTAAAGATCACCAAAATCTGATAACAAGGTCAATTACGTCCCTGGGTGGGATTGAATCACCAACCTTTAGGTTAATAGCCATACACACTAACTGATTGCGCCATAGCGACACTTTGCGAAAGTACATACTGACAAAGGCTAATAAGCATTCATCTAGAACGTTTCCTAGAAAAACTTTAAAAAGTCAATAATCTGGAGAATTTTTGTAAGAAACACATTGGTACTTTCCCATGATGAGTGAGTGCTTCAGGATCTCTTGCACTTACATGGGCTATTAACCAAAAGGTTCCCACCCAGTGATGTAATTGACCTTGTGATCAGATTTTGGTGATCTTTAAGTAGACAAGTCAAAATTTCAAACCCCCTCTTATGGTGTAGGGTACCTGGCCTTCTCTGACGTAATCAGAGTTAGATTTAATTAAGGTGCGCAAGGGCATAGAAGGGAGCGGTTTAAGAAAAGAGAAGTGGAAACAGACAGCAAACTAGGCTGGAGAGAGACCTGAGACAAAGAGATCTGAATTATACGAGAGCCGACCAGGGGAAACACAAATTATGCAGTCAAGTTTCCCACATTTGGGGAAATCGCAGGAGCAGCACACCCAGAGTGCAATGGGTGAGCCTTGCCCTGGGAGAAGCACCTTCATGATCATAGTATCTCACCTGGCAGGTAAGTAGGAGTTGGGCTAGTGCTGGGGAGGGTCGCTGCTCGGGTACGCCCCTGTCAAGTGAAGGAGATCCAACTGAGGCAGCACAAGGGAACTCTCGAAAGAAGAACAAGGCTAGAGGAAGATCTGAGACAAAGAAATCTGACTTTTGCCAGAGCTGACCAGAGGAAAGCACAAACACAGTACCCCACTACCACCAGGAAACATTAACGCCACTGCATCCTTGCTGCTTTCTCATGTGGTAGTCTATTTAATGTGAAAACAAGGTGATATCTAATTAGCACACAGAAAAGAAAATTAAGTGAATTTTTGAAAGAAAACAATACTGTCAATATACTATTAAAACAAATTAAAATGGTAAAAGTTATTGTACTTTAAGTAAAAATAAAAGAGCAAAAATGTCAATCCCAGTTTTGGATTACTTTAATTAACAAAAAAAATGCATATAGCAGAGGATAGTTTCAATCTGCCTACCTCTGGGTTATGGACCCAGCATGCTTCCATTACAGTACTCTGCTGCACATGTATGTGCAAGAGATCCTGAAGCACTCACTCATCATGGGAAAGTACCAATGTGTTTCTTCATTGGTTGATGGAAGAAACATCTTACAAAAACTCTCCACATTATTGACTTTTTAAAATGTTTCTAGGAAACGTTCTAGATGAATGCTTATTAGCCTTTTTCAGTATATGCTTTTGCAAAGTGTCGCTGTGGCGCAATCAGTTAGTGTGTAAGGCTATTAACCAAAAGGTTGGTGGTTCAATCCCACCCAGGGACGTAATTGACCTTGTTATCAGATTTTGGTGATCTTTATGTAGACAAGTCAAAATTTCAAACCCCCTCTTATGGTGTAGGGTACCTGGCCTTCTCTGATGTAATCAGAGTTAGATTTGATTCAGTGATTTTATAAAAACAGCTAGGAAGCACAATTTAGCAGTGGGTTGCAGAGAAAAAGAAATATGCTGGCAAAAAAATCCAATTGAGTGATTAAACAGCTCTTCATTTTCTGGCTTTATTTTTATGCTAACAAATTTGTTCTCTGAAAAGTGTCCACAAAGCCAAGTCTCTGATTAACACCTTTGTTGGGATGGTTTTTCACCTATTACTAAATTAAACTTGCTTCATTGGAAAGGCAGCAAGATGCATCCTCATTTCAATATCTACAGAAATAATACAGGTTGACACCAGGAAACATTAACGCCACTGCATCCTTGCTGCTTTCTCATGTGGAAGTCTGTTTAATGTGAAAACAAGGTGATATCTAATTAGCACACAGGTAAGGAATTAAGAAAATCTTTATTTAAGGGTGAAGATGTTTCTCACAAAATCGTTGCCCCAATGCATCATTGAAATTCAAGCTGGAAAGATGATTTTAATATATCACTTGTACATTTTGTATTGCTCTTCTGGTGACAATGTAGTTTGTTTTTGTCAATTACCATTTTAATAATCGGGTAAAGAAAATTAATTGGATTTTTGAAAGAAAACAATACTGTCAATATACTATTAAAACAAATTAAAATGGTAAAAGTTATTGTACTTTAAGTAAAAATAAAAGAGCAAAAATATCAATCCCAGTTTTGGATTACTTTAATTAACAAAAAAAATGCATATAGCAAAGGATAGTTTCAATCTGCCTACCTCTGGGTTATGGACCCAGCATGCTTCCATTACAGTACTCTGCTGCACATGTAAGTGCAAGAGGTCCTGAAGCACTCACTTATCATGGGAAAGTACCAATGTGTTTCTTCATTGGTTGATGGAAGAAACATCTTACAAAAACTCTCCACATTATTGACTTTTTAAAATGTTTCTAGGAAACGTTCTAGATATATGCTTATTAGCCTTTGTCAGTATGTACTTTTGCAAAGTGTCGCTGTGGCGCAATCAGTTAGTGTGTATGGTTATTAACCAAAAGGTTGGTGGTTCAATCCCACCCAGGGACGTAATTGACCTTGTTATCAGATTTTGGTGATCTTTAAGTAGACAAGTCAAAATTTCAAACCCCCTGTTATGGTGTAGGGTACCTGGCCTTCTCTGATGTAATCAGAGTTAGATTTGATTCAGTGATTTTATAAAAACAGCTAGGAAGCACAATTTAGCAGTGGGTTGCAGAGAAAAAGAAATATGCTGGCAAAAAAATCCAATTGAGTGATTAAACAGCTCTTCATTTTCTGGCTTTATTTTTATGCTAACAAATTTGTTCTCTGAAAAGTGTCCACAAAGCCAAGTCTCTGATTAACACCTTTGTAGGGATGGTTTTTCACCTATTACTAAATTAAACTTGCTTCATTGGAAAGGCAGCAAGATGCATCCTCATTTCAATGTCTACTGAAATAATACAGGTTGACACCAGGAAACATTAACGCCACTGCATCCTTGCTGCTTTCGCATGTGGAAGTCTGTTTAATGTGAAAACAAGGTGATATCTAATTAGCACACAGGTAAGGAATTAAGAAAATCTTTATTTAAGGGTGAAGGTGTTTCTCACAAAATCGTTGCCCCAATACATCATTGAAATTCAAGCTGGAAAGATGATTTTAATATATCACTTGTACATTTTGTATTGCTCTTCTGGTGACAATGTCGTTTGTTTTTGTCAATTACCATTTTAATAATAGGGTAAAGAAAATTAAGTGGATTTTTGAAAGAAAACAATACTGTCAATATACTATTAAAACAAATTAAAATGGTAAAAGTTATTGTACTTTAAGTAAAAATAAAAGAGCAAAAATATCAATCCCAGTTTTGGATTACTTTAATTAACAAAAAAAAATGCATATAGCAGAGGATAGTTTCAATCTGCCTACCTCTGGGTTATGGGCCCAGCATTTTTCCATTGCAGTACTCTGCTGCACATGTAAGTGCAAGAGATCCTGAAGCACTCACTCATCATGGGAAAGTACCAATGTGTTTCTTCGTTGGTTGATGGAAGAAACATCTTACAAAAACTCTCCAGATTATTGACTTTTTAAAGTTTTTCTAGGAAACGTTCTAGATGAATGCTTATTAGCCTTTGTCAGTATGTACGTTTGTAAAGTGTCTCTGTGGCGCAATCTGTTAGTGTGTTTGGTTATTAATCAAAGGGTTGGTGGTTCAATCCCACCCAGGGATGTAATTGACCTTGTTATCAGATTTTGGTGATCTTTAAGTAGACAAGTCAAAATTTCAAACCCCCTTCTTATGGTGTAGGGTACCTGGCCTACTCTGATGTAATCAGAGTTAGATTTGAATAAGTGATTTTATAAAAAAAACAGCTAGGAAGCACAATTTAGCAGTGGGTTGCAGAGAAAAAGAAATATGCTGGCAGAAAAATCCAATTGAGTGATTAAACAGCTCTTCATTTTCTGGCTTTATTTTTATGCTAACGAATTTGTTCTCTGAAAAGTGTCCACAAAGCCAAGTATCTGATTAACATATTTGTAGGGATGGTTTTTCACCTATTACTAAATTAAACTTGCTTCATTGGAAAGGCAGCAAGATGCATCCTCATTTCAATATCTACTGAAATAATACAGGTTGACACCAGGAAACATTAACGCCACTGCATCATTGCTGCTTTCTCATGTGGAAGTCTGTTTAATGTGAAAACAAGGTGATATCTAATTAGCACACAGGTAAGGAATTAAGAAAATCTTTATTTAAGGGTGAAGATGTTTCTCACAAAATCGTTGCCCCAATGCATCATTGAAATTCAAGCTGGAAAGATGATTTTAATATATCACTTGTACATTTTGTATTGCTCTTCTGGTGACAATGTAGTTTGTTTTTGTCAATTACCATTTTAATAATCGGGTAAAGAAAATTAATTGGATTTTTGAAAGAAAACAATACTGTCAATATACTATTAAAACAAATTAAAATGGTAAAAGTTATTGTACTTTAAGTAAAAATAAAAGCTAAAATATCAATCCCAGTTTTGGATTACTTTAATGAACAAAAAAAAATGCATATAGCAAAGGATAGTTTCAATCTGCCTACCTCTGGGTTATGGGCCCAGCATGCTTCCATTGCAGTACTCTGCTGCACATGTAAGTGCAAGAGATCCTGAAGCACTCACTCATCATGCGAAAGTACCAATGTGTTTCTTCATTGGTTGCTGGAAGAAACATCTTACAAAAACTCTCCAGATTATTGACTTTTTAAAGTTTTTCTAGGAAACGTTCTAGATGAATGCTTATTAGTCTTTGTCAGTATGTACTTTTCGCAAAGTGTCTCTGTGGCGCAATCGGTTAGTGTGTTCAGCTATTAATCAAAAGGTTGGTGGTTCAATCCCATCCAGGGACGTAATTGACCTTGTGATCAGATTTTGGTAATATTTAAGTAGACAAGTCAAAATTGCAAACCCCCTCTTATGGTGTAGGGTACCTGGCCTTCTCTGATGTAATCAGAGTTAGATTTCATTAAGTGATTTTATAAAAAAACAGCTAGGAAGCACAATTTAGCAGTGGGTTGCAGAGAAAAAGAAAAATGCTGGCAGAAAAATCCAATTGAGTGATTAAACAGCTCTTCATTTTCTGGCTTTATTTTTATGATAACAAATTTGTTCTCTGAAAAGTGTCCACAAAGCCAAGTATCTGATTAACATCTTTGTAGGGATGGTTTTTCACCTATTACTAAATTAAACTTGCTTCATTGGAAAGGCAGCAAGATGCATCCTCATTTCAATATCTACGGAAATAATACAGGTTGACACCAGGAAACATTAACGCCACTGCATCTTTGCTGTTTTCTCATGTGGAAGTCTGTTTAATGTGAAAACAAGGTGATATCTAATTAGCACACAGGTAAGGAATTAAGAACATCTTTATTTAAGGGTGAAGATGTTTCTCACAAAATCGTTGCCCCAATGCATCATTGAAATTCAAGCTGGAAAGATGATTTTAATATATCACTTGTACATTTTGTATTGCTCTTCTGGTGACAATGTAGTTTGTTTTTGTCAATTACCATTTTAATAATCGGGTAAAGAAAATTAATAGGATTTTTGAAAGAAAACAATACTGTCAATATACTATTAAAACAAATTAAAATGGTAAAAGTTATTGTACTTTAAGTAAAAATAAAAGAGCAAAAATATCAATCCCAGTTTTGGATTACTTTAATTAACAAAAAAAATGCATATAGCAGAGGATAGTTTCAATCTGCCTACCTCTGGGTTATGGACCCAGCATGCTTCCATTACAGTACTCTGCTGCACATGTAAGTGCAAGAGATCCTGAAGCACTCACTCATCATGGGAAAGTACCAATGTGTTTCTTCATTGGTTGATGGAAGAAACATCTTACAAAAACTCTCCACATTATTGACTTTTTAAAATGTTTCTAGGAATCGTTCTAGATGAATGCTTATTAGCCTTTGTCAGTATGTTCTTTTGCAAAGTGTCGCTGTGGCGCAATCAGTTAGTGTGTAAGGCTATTAACCAAAAGGTTGGTGATTCAATCCCACCAAGGGACTTAATTGACCTTGTTATCAGATTTTGGTGATCTTTAAGTAGACAAGTCAAAATTTCAAACCCCCTATTATGGTGTAGGGTACCTGGCCTTCTCTAATGTAATCAGAGTTAGATTTGATTCAGTGATTTTATAAAAACAGCTAGGAAGAACAATTTAGCAGTGGGTTGCAGAGAAAAAGAAATATGCTGGCAGAAAAATCCAATTGAGTGATTAAACAGCTCTTCATTTTCTGGCTTTATTTTTATACTAACAAATTTGTTCTCTGAAAAGTGTCCACAAAGCCAAGTCTCTGATTAACACCTTTGTAGGGATGGTTTTTCACCTATTACTAAATTAAACTTGCTTCATTGGAAAGGCAGCAAGATGCATCTTCATTTCAATGTCTACTGAAATAATACAGGTTGACACCAGGAAACATTAACGCCACTGCATCCTTGCTGCTTTCGCATGTGGAAGTCTGTTTAATATGAAAACAAGGTGATATCTAATTAGCACACAGGTAAGGAATTAAGAAAATCTTTATTTAAGGGTGAAGATGTTTCTCACAAAATCGTTGCCCCAATGCATCATTGAAATTCAAGCTGGAAAGATGATTTTAATATATCACTTGTACATTTTGTATTGCTCTTCTGGTGACAATGTAGTTTGTTTTTGTCAATTACCATTTTAATAATCGGGTAAAGAAAATTAAGTGGATTTTTGAAAGAAAACAATACTGTCAATATACTATTAAAACAAATTAAAATGGTAAAAGTTATTGTACTTTAAGTAAAAATAAAAGAGCAAAAATATCAATCCCAGTTTTGGATTACTTTAATTAACAAAAAAAAATGCATATAGCAGAGGATAGTTTCAATCTGCCTACCTCTGGGTTATGGACCCAGCATGCTTCCATTACAGTACTCTGCTGCACATGTAAGTGCAAGAGGTCCTGAAGCACTCACTTATCATGGGAAAGTACCAATGTGTTTCTTCATTGGTTGATGGAAGAAACATCTTACAAAAACTCTCCACATTATTGACTTTTTAAAATGTTTCTAGGAATCGTTCTAGATGAATGCTTATTAGCCTTTGTCAGTATGGACTTTTGCAAAGTGTAGCTGTGGCGCAATCAGTTAGTGTGTAAGGCTATTAACCAAAAGGTTGGTTATTCAATCCCACCCAGGGACTTAATTGACCTTGTTATCAGATTTTGGTGATCTTTAAGTAGACAAGTCAACATTTCAAACCCCCTGTTATGGTGTAGGGTACCTGTCCTTCTCTGATGTAATCAGAGTTAGATTTGATTCAGTGATTTTATAAAAACAGCTAGGAAGCACAATTTGGCAGTGGGTTGCAGAGAAAAAGAAATATGCTGGCAGAAAAATCCAATTGAGTGATTAAACAGCTCTTCATTTTCTGGCTTTATTTTTATGCTAACTAATTTGTTCTCTGAAAAGTGTCCACAAAGCCAAGTATCTGATTAACATATTTGTAGGGATGGTTTTTCACCTATTACTAAATTAAACTTGCTTCATTGGAAAGGCAGCAAGATGCATCCTCATTTCAATATCTACTGAAATAATACAGGTTGACACTAGGAAACATTAACGCCACTGCATCCTTGCTGCTTTCTCATGTGGAAGTCTGTTTAATGTGAAAACAAGGTGATATCTAATTAGCACACAGGTAAGGAATTAAGAAAATCTTTATTTAAGGGTGAAGATGTTTCTCACAAAATCGTTGCCCCAATGCATCATTGAAATTCAAGCTGGAAAGATGATTTTAATATATCACTTGTACATTTTGTATTGCTCTTATGGTGACAATGTAGTTTGTTTTTGTCAATTACCATTTTAATAATAGAGTAAAGAAAATTAAGTGGATTTTTGAAAGAAAACAATACTGTCAATATACTATTAAAACAAATTAAAATGGTAAAAGTTATTGTACTTTAAGTAAAAATAAAAGCTAAAATATCAATCCCAGTTTTGGATTACTTTAATGAACAAAAAAAAAATTTCATATAGCAAAGGATAGTTTCAATCTGCCTACCTCTGGGTTATGGGCCCAGCATGCTTCCATTGCAGTACTCTGCTGCACATGTAAGTGCAAGAGATCCTGAAGCACTCACTCATCATGCGAAAGTACCAATGTGTTTCTTCATTGGTTGCTGGAAGAAACATCTTACAAAAACTCTCCAGATTATTGACTTTTTAAAGTTTTTCTAGGAAACGTTCTAGATGAATGCTTATTAGTCTTTGTCAGTATGTGCTTTTTGCAAAGTGTCTCTGTGGCGCAATCGGTTAGTGTGTTCAGCTATTTATCAAAAGGTTGGTGGTTCAATCCCACCCAGGGACGTAATTGACCTTGTGATCAGATTTTGGTGATATTTAAGTAGACAAGTCAAAATTGCAAACCCCCTCTTATGGTATAGGGTACCTGGCCTTCTCTGATGTAATCAGAGTTAGATTTGATTAAGTGATTTTATAAAAAAACAGCTAGGAAGCACAATTTAGCAGTGGGTTGCAGAGAAAAAGAAAAATGCTGGCAGAAAAATCCAATTGAGTGATTAAACAGCTCTTCATTTTCTGGCTTTATTTTTATGATTACAAATTTGTTCTCTGAAAAGTGTCCACAAAGCCAAGTATCTGATTAACATCTTTGTAGGGATGGTTTTTCACCTATTACTAAATTAAACTTGCTTCATTGGAAAGGCAGCAAGATGCATCCTCATTTCAATATCTACGGAAATAATACAGGTTGACACCAGGAAACATTAACGCCACTGCATATTTGCTGTTTTCGCATGTGAAAGTCTGTTTAATGTGAAAACAAGGTGATATCTAATTAGCACACAGGTAAGGAATTAAGAAAATCTTTATTTAAGGGTGAAGGTGTTTCTCACAAAATCGTTGCCCCAATGCATCATTGAAATTCAAGCTGGAAAGATGATTTTAATATATCACTTGTACATTTTGTATTGCTCTTCTGGTGACAATGTAGTTTGTTTTTGTCAATTACCATTTTAATAATCGGGTAAAGAAAATTAATAGGATTTTTGAAAGAAAACAATACTGTCAATATACTATTAAAACAAATTAAAATGGTAAAAGTTATTGTACTTTAAGTAAAAATAAAAGAGCAAAAATATCAATCCCAGTTTTGGATTACTTTAATTAACAAAAAAAAATGCATATAGCAGAGGATAGTTTCAATCTGCCTACCTCTGGGTTATGGGCCCAGCATTTTTCCATTGCAGTACTCTGCTGCACATGTAAGTGCAAGAGATCCTGAAGCACTCACTCATCATGGGAAAGTACCAATGTGTTTCTTCGTTGGTTGATGGAAGAAACATCTTACAAAAACTCTCCAGATTATTGACTTTTTAAAGTTTTTCTAGGAAACGTTCTAGATGAATGCTTATTAGCCTTTGTCAGTATGTACGTTTGTAAAGTGTCTCTGTGGCGCAATCTGTTAGTGTGTTTGGTTATTAATCAAAGGGTTGGTGGTTCAATCCCACACAGGGATGTAATTGACCTTGTTATCAGATTTTGGTGATCTTTAAGTAGACAAGTCAAAATTTCAAACCCCCTTCTTATGGTGTAGGGTACCTGGCCTACTCTGATGTAATCAGAGTTAGATTTGAATAAGTGATTTTATAAAAAAAACAGCTAGGAAGCACAATTTAGCAGTGGGTTGCAGAGAAAAAGAAATATGCTGGCAGAAAAATCCAATTGAGTGATTAAACAGCTCTTCATTTTCTGGCTTTATTTTTATGCTAACGAATTTGTTCTCTGAAAAGTGTCCACAAAGCCAAGTATCTGATTAACATATTTGTAGGGATGGTTTTTCACCTATTACTAAATTAAACTTGCTTCATTGGAAAGGCAGCAAGATGCATCCTCATTTCAATATCTACTGAAATAATACAGGTTGACACCAGGAAACATTAACGCCACTGCATCCTTGCTGCTTTCTCATGTGGAAGTCTGTTTAATGTGAAAACAAGGTGATATCTAATTAGCACACAGGTAAGGAATTAAGAAAATCTTTATTTAAGGGTGAAGATGTTTCTCACAAAATCGTTGCCCCAATGCATCATTGAAATTCAAGCTGGAAAGATGATTTTAATATATCCCTTGTACATTTTGTATTGCTCTTCTGGTGACAATGTAGTTTGTTTTTGTCAATTACCATTTTAATAATCGGGTAAAGAAAATTAATTGGATTTTTGAAAGAAAACAATACTGTCAATATACTATTAAAACAAATTAAAATGGTAAAAGTTATTGTACTTTAAGTAAAAATAAAAGCTAAAATATCAATCCCAGTTTTGGATTACTTTAATGAACAAAAAAAAAATGCATATAGCAAAGGATAGTTTCAATCTGCCTACCTCTGGGTTATGGGCCCAGCATGCTTCCACTGCAGTACTCTGCTGCACATGTAAGTGCAAGAGATCCTGAAGCACTCACTCATCATGCGAAAGTACCAATGTGTTTCTTCATTGGTTGCTGGAAGAAACATCTTACAAAAACTCTCCAGATTATTGACTTTTTAAAGTTTTTCTAGGAAACGTTCTAGATGAATGCTTATTAGTCTTTGTCAGTATGGACTTTTCGCAAAGTGTCTCTGTGGCGCAATCGGTTAGTGTGTTCAGCTATTAATCAAAAGGTTGGTGGTTCAATCCCATCCAGGGACGTAATTGACCTTGTGATCAGATTTTGGTAATATTTAAGTAGACAAGTCAAAATTGCAAACCCCCTCTTATGGTGTAGGGTACCTGGCCTTCTCTGATGTAATCAGAGTTAGATTTGATTAAGTGATTTTATAAAAAAACAGCTAGGAAGCACAATTTAGCAGTGGGTTGCAGAGAAAAAGAAAAATGCTGGCAGAAAAATCCAATTGAGTGATTAAACAGCTCTTCATTTTCTGGCTTTATTTTTATGATAACAAATTTGTTCTCTGAAAAGTGTCCACAAAGCCAAGTATCTGATTAACATCTTTGTAGGGATGGTTTTTCACCTATTACTAAATTAAACTTGCTTCATTGGAAAGGCAGCAAGATGCATCCTCATTTCAATATCTACGGAAATAATACAGGTTGACACCAGGAAACATTAACGCCACTGCATCTTTGCTGTTTTCTCATGTGGAAGTCTGTTTAATGTGAAAACAAGGTGATATCTAATTAGCACACAGGTAAGGAATTAAGAACATCTTTATTTAAGGGTGAAGATGTTTCTCACAAAATCGTTGCCCCAATGCATCATTGAAATTCAAGCTGGAAAGATGATTTTAATATATCACTTGTACATTTTGTATTGCTCTTCTGGTGACAATGTAGTTTGTTTTTGTCAATTACCATTTTAATAATCGGGTAAAGAAAATTAATAGGATTTTTGAAAGAAAACAATACTGTCAATATACTATTAAAACAAATTAAAATGGTAAAAGTTATTGTACTTTAAGTAAAAATAAAAGAGCAAAAATATCAATCCCAGTTTTGGATTACTTTAATTAACAAAAAAAATGCATATAGCAGAGGATAGTTTCAATCTGCCTACCTCTGGGTTATGGACCCAGCATGCTTCCATTACAGTACTCTGCTGCACATGTAAGTGCAAGAGATCCTGAAGCACTCACTCATCATGGGAAAGTACCAATGTGTTTCTTCATTGGTTGATGGAAGAAACATCTTACAAAAACTCTCCACATTATTGACTTTTTAAAATGTTTCTAGGAATCGTTCTAGATGAATGCTTATTAGCCTTTGTCAGTATGTTCTTTTGAAAAGTGTCGCTGTGGCGCAATCAGTTAGTGTGTAAGGCTATTAACCAAAAGGTTGGTGGTTCAATCCCACCAAGGAACTTAATTGACCTTGTTATCAGATTTTGGTGATCTTTAAGTAGACAAGTCAAAATTTCAAACCCCCTGTTATGGTGTAGGGTACCTGGCCTTCTCTAATGTAATAAGAGTTAGATTTGATTCAGTGATTTTATAAAAACAGCTAGGAAGAACAATTTAGCAGTGGGTTGCAGAGAAAAAGAAATATGCTGGCAGAAAAATCCAATTGAGTGATTAAACAGCTCTTCATTTTCTGGCTTTATTTTTATACTAACAAATTTGTTCTCTGAAAAGTGTCCACAAAGCCAAGTCTCTGATTAACACCTTTGTAGGGATGGTTTTTCACCTATTACTAAATTAAACTTGCTTCATTGGAAAGGCAGCAAGATGCATCTTCATTTCAATGTCTACTGAAATAATACAGGTTGACACCAGGAAACATTAACGCCACTGCATCTTTGCTGTTTTCTCATGTGGAAGTCTGTTTAATGTGAAAACAAGGTGATATCTAATTAGCACACAGGTAAGGAATTAAGAAAATCTTTATTTAAGGGTGAAGATGTTTCTCACAAAATCGTTGCCCCAATGCATCATTGAAATTCAAGCTGGAAAGATGATTTTAATATATCACTTGTACATTTTGTATTGCTCTTCTGGTGACAATGTAGTTTGTTTTTGTCAATTACCATTTTAATAATCGGGTAAAGAAAATTAAGTGGATTTTTGAAAGAAAACAATACTGTCAATATACTATTAAAACAAATTAAAATGGTAAAAGTTATTGTACTTTAAGTAAAAATAAAAGAGCAAAAATATCAATCCCAGTTTTGGATTACTTTAATTAACAAAAAAAATGCATATAGCAGAGGATAGTTTCAATCTGCCTACCTCTGGGTTATGGACCCAGCATGCTTCCATTACAGTACTCTGCTGCACATGTAAGTGCAAGAGGTCCTGAAGCACTCACTTATCATGGGAAAGTACCAATGTGTTTCTTCATTGGTTGATGGAAGAAACATCTTACAAAAACTCTCCACATTATTGACTTTTTAAAATGTTTCTAGGAATCGTTCTAGATGAATGCTTATTAGCCTTTGTCAGTATGTACTTTTGCAAAGTGTAGCTGTGGCGCAATCAGTTAGTGTGTAAGGCTATTAACCAAAAGGTTGGTTGTTCAATCCCACCCAGGGACTTAATTGACCTTGTTATCAGATTTTGGTGATCTTTAAGTAGACAAGTCAAAATTTCAAACCCCCTGTTATGGTGTAGGGTACCTGGCCTTCTCTGATGTAATCAGAGTTAGATTTGATTCAGTGATTTTATAAAAACAGCTAGGAAGCTCAATTTGGCAGTGGGTTGCAGAGAAAAAGAAATATGCTGGCAGAAAAATCCAATTGAGTGATTAAACAGCTCTTCATTTTCTGGCTTTATTTTTATGCTAACTAATTTGTTCTCTGAAAAGTGTCCACAAAGCCAAGTATCTGATTAACATATTTGTAGGGATGGTTTTTCACCTATTACTAAATTAAACTTGCTTCATTGGAAAGGCAGCAAGATGCATCCTCATTTCAATATCTACTGAAATAATACAGGTTGACACCAGGAAACATTAACGCCACTGCATCCTTGCTGCTTTCTCATGTGGAAGTCTGTTTAATGTGAAAACAAGGTGATATCTAATTAGCACACAGGTAAGGAATTAAGAAAATCTTTATTTAAGGGTGAAGATGTTTCTCACAAAATCGTTGCCCCAATGCATCATTGAAATTCAAGCTGGAAAGATGATTTTAATATATCACTTGTACATTTTGTATTGCTCTTATGGTGACAATGTAGTTTGTTTTTGTCAATTACCATTTTAATAATAGGGTAAAGAAAATTAATTGGATTTTTGAAAGAAAACAATACTGTCAATATACTATTAAAACAAATTAAAATGGTAAAAGTTATTGTACTTTAAGTAAAAATAAAAGAGCAAAAATATCAATCCCAGTTTTGGATTACTTTAATTAACAAAAAAAAATGCATATAGCAGAGGATAGTTTCAATCTGCCTACCTCTGGGTTATGGACCCAGCATGCTTCCATTACAGTACTCTGCTGCACATGTAAGTGCAAAAGATCCTGAAGCACTCACTCATCATGGGAAAGTACCAATGTGTTTCTTCATTGGTTGATGGAAGAAACATCTTACAAAAACTCTCCACATTATTGACTTTTTAAAATGTTTCTAGGAATCGTTCTAGATGAATGCTTATTAGCCTTTGTCAGTATGTACTTTTGCAAAGTGTCGCTGTGGCGCAATCAGTTAGTGTGTAAGGCTATTAACCAAAAGGTTGGTGGTTCAATCCCACCCAGGGACTTAATTGACCTTGTTATCAGATTTTGGTGATCTTTAAGTAGACAAGTCAAAATGTCAAACCCCCTGTTATGGTGTAGGGTACCTGGCCTTCTCTGATGTAATCAGAGTTAGATTTGATTCAGTGATTTTATAAAAACAGCTAGGAAGCACAATTTAGCAGTGGGTTGCAGAGAAAAAGAAATATGCTGGCAGAAAAATCCAATTGAGTGATTAAACAGCTCTTCATTTTCTGGCTTTATTTTTATGCTAACAAATTTGTGCTCTGAAAAGTGTCCACAAAGCCAAGTATCTGATTAACACCTTTGTAGGGATGGTTTTTCACCTATTATTAAATTAAACTTGCTTCATTGGAAAGGCAGCAAGTGATGTCATCCAAGCAGTGAGTCAAAGTTGGCTTCAAACCTCGTCTGCTTATGAAAAGAGAAAAGGGGTATGCAGGGCATGGCGGCCTTTTGCGGTGCTTGGATGACCCCTAGTTCGCATTAAATAATGCAGTCGAGTTTCCCACATTTGGGGAAATCACAGGGGTGAGCATACCCAGAATGCAATGAATGAACCGCACCCTGGGAGAACAGTCTTCATGACCATGGTATCTCCTATGCAAAATAAGTATGATTTGGGATAGGGCTGGGGAGGGCCGCTGCTCAGGCACATCTCTGTCAAGTAAAGGAGATTCAACTGAGGCAGCACAAGGGAACTCTCATCTGGGGACAACAACTGCAGGGAGAACACATATTTTCAGATGAACATGGGAGGGCAGAAGGCTGCCTAATACTGAAGCACCCCCAAACAACAAACCAAATGCAACAACTAGTGCAAGCATTCCTGGGGGAAGGCCTGCAGCAGATGGATTTGCATATGGCGATGTCATCCAAGCAGTGGGTCAAAGTTGGCTTCAACCCTCGTCTGCATATGAAAAGAGAAAAGGGGCGTGCAGGGCATGGCGGCCTTTTGCGGCACTTGGATGACCCCTAGTTCGCATTAAACACCTCCACCCTCCGTCGGTGTGGGGCTCATGTTGGCTATGCCCCAGCCCCTGAAGGATTCAAGCTGATTTCTTGCAGCAGCTGGGCACTGTAACAGCTCCAGAGCTGCTCTGTAAGGCAAGTAAAAGGGTGTGGGCCCTGCAGCACTACCTGTAGTTCGCATTGTGCGAGACCCCTAGTTCGCATTAAACACCCCCACCCTCCTTCGGTGTGGGGCTCATGTTGGCCATGCCCCAGCCCCTGAAGCATTCACGCTGATTTCTTGCAGCAGCTGGGCACTGTAACAGCTCAAGAGCTGCTCTATAAGGCAAGTAAAAGGGTGTGGGCCCTGCAGCACTACCTGTAGTTTGCATTGTGCATTGGAAGGCACAAAGTAAGCAGACGGGAGGAGAAGTCAGGATAGTGCACAAGGGTATAGACGGGAGGGGCTCAAGAAAAAAGAAGTGGAAACAGACAGCAAACTAGGCTTCCAATGCACAATGCAAACTACAGGTAGTGCTGCAGGGCCCACACCCTTTTACTTGCCTTACAGAGCAGCTCTGGAGCTGTTTAATCACTCAATTGGATTTTTCTGCCAGCATAATTTTTCTCTTACGTCCTAGAGGATGCTGGGGACTCCGTAAGGATAGACGGGCTCCGCAGGAGACATGGGCACTTTAAGAAAGACTTTAGATCTGGGTGTGCACTGGCTCCTCCCTCTATGCCCCTCCTCCAGACCTCAGTTTACTACTGTGCCCAGAGGAGACTGGGTGCTTTTCAGGGAGCTCTCCTGAGTTTCCTGACAGAAAGTATATTTGTTAGATTTTTTTATTTTCAGGGAGCCTGCTGGCAACAGACTCCCTGCATCGAGGGGCGGAGGGGAGAGATGCACACCTACTTCTGTGAGTTGATAGGCTCTGCTTCTTAGGCTACTGTACAGCATTAGCTCCAGAGGGATCGGTACGCAGGTCTCACCCTCGCCGTCCGTCCCAGAGCCGCGCCGCCATCCCCCTCGCAGAGCCGGAAGATAGAAGCCGGGTGAGTATGAGAAGAAAAGAAGACTTCAGAGGCGGCGGAAGACTTCATGATCTTCACTGAGGTAACGCACAGCAGTAAAGCTGTGCTCCATTGCTCCAATACACCTCACACACGGCAGTCAGTGTAAGGGTGAAGGGCGCAGGGGGGACGCCCTGGGCAGCAATATAGACCTCTCTTTGGCAAAATAAATATATATGCAGCTAGGCACTGTATATATATATAAGAGCCCCCGCCATTTTTTTACTATATTTCAGCGGGACAGAAGCCCGTCGCTGAGGGGGTGGGGCTTCTCCCTCAGCACTCACCAGCGCCATTTTCTCCACAGCACCGCTGAGGGGAAGCTCCACGGACTCTCCCCTGCTTATACCACGGTAGAAAGAGGGTCTTAAAGAAGAGGGGGGCACATAATTAGGCGCATATATATATGGAAATACAGCGCTACTGGGTAAACATAAAATTATTGTGTTTTTTTCCTGGGTCATATAGCGCTGGGGTGTGTGCTGGCATACTCTCTCTCTCTGTCTCTCCAAAGGGCCTTGTTGGGGAACTGTCCTCAGATAAGAGGATTCCCTGAGTGTATGGTGTGTCGGTACACGTGTGTCGACATGTCTGAGGTAGAAGGCTCTCCTAGAGAGGAGCAGGAGCAAATTAATGTGGTGTCTCCATCGACAACGCCGACACCTGACTGGATGGATATGTGGAATGTTTTAAGTGCTAATGTAAACTTATTACACAAGAGATTAGACAAAGCTGAAGCTAGGGAACAGTCAGGGAGTCAACCCATGCCTGTCCCTATGTCGCAGGGACCTTCGGGGTCTCAAAAGCGCCCACTATCCCAAATAGTTGACACAGATACCGACACAGATTCTGACTCCAGTGTCGACTACGATGATGCAAAGTTACAGCCAAAATTGGCTAAATGTATTCGATATATGATTATTGCAATAAAAGATGTTTTGCACATCACAGAGTCCCCTGTCCCTGACACGAGGGTACACATGTATAAGGGAAAGAAACCTGAGATAACCTTTCCCCCCTCACATGAGTTGAACGAATTATGTGAAAAAGCTTGGGAATCTCCAGACAAAAAGCTGCAGATTCCCAAAAGGATTCTTATGGCGTATCCTTTCCCGCCAATGGACAGGATACGGTGGGAATCCTCCCCTAGGGTGGATAAAGCATTGACACGCTTATCCAAAAAGGTAGCGCTGCCATCCCAGGATACGGCTACCATCAGGGACCCTGCTGACCGCAAGCAGGAGGTTACCCTAAAGTCCATTTACACACATTCTGGTACCTTACTCAGACCGGCAATTGCGTCGGCCGGGGTTGTAGCGCGGTGGCAGCATGGACAGATACCTTATCAGCAGAGATTGAGACCCTAGATAAGGATGCTATGTTATTGACCATAGGGCATATAAAAGATGCTGTCCTATATATGAGAGATGCTCAAAGTGACATTAGTCTACTGGGTTCTAGAATAAACGCTATGTCGATTTCTGCTAGACGAGTCCTATGGACCCGGCAATGGACAGGTGATGCCGACTCAAAAAGGCATATGGAGGTTTTACCTTACAGGGGTGAGGAATTGTTTGGGAAAGGTCTCTCGGACCTAGTCTCCACAGCTACAGCTGGTAAATCAAATTTTTTGCCTTATATTCCCTCACAGCCTAAGAAAGCACCACATTATCAAATGCAGTCCTTTCGATCACAGAGAAACAAGAAAGTACGAGGTGCGTCCTTTCTTGCCAGAGGTAAGGGCAGAGGGAAGAAGCTGCACAACACAGCTAGTTCCCAGGAACAGAAGTCCTCCCCGGCCTCTACAAAATCCACCGCATGACGCTGGGGCTCCGCTAAAGGAGTCCGCCCAGTTGAGGGCACGTCTTCGAGTTTTCAGCCACATCTGGGTTCATTCGCAGGTGGATCCCTAGGCAATAGAAATTGTTTCTCAGGGTTACAAGCTGAAATTCGAAGAGGTGCCTCCTCGCCGGTTTTTCAAATCGGCCCTACCATCTTCTCCCCAGGAAAGGGAGATAGTGTTAAATGCAATTCACAAATTGTATCTTCAACATATGCAGATGAGGGTTCCAGCCAACTTTGGCCCACTGCTTGGATGACATCACCGTATGTAAATCCGTCTTCTGCAGACCTTCTCCCAGGAATGCTTGTACTAGTTGTTGCATTTGGTTTGTTGTTTGGGCGTGCTTCAGTATTAGGCAGCCTTCTGCCCTCCCATGTTCATCTGAAAATATGTGTTCTCCCGGCAGTTGTTGTCCCCAGATGAGAGTTCCCTTGTGCTGCCTCAGTTGAATCTCCTTTACTTGACAGAGATGTGCCTGAGCAGCGGCCCTCCCCAGCCCTATCTCAAATCATACTTATTTTGCATAGGAGATACCATGGTCATAAAGATTGTTCTCCCAGGGTGAGGTTCATTCATTGCATTCTGGGTATGCTGACCCCTGTGATTTCCCCAAATGTGGGAAACTCAACTGCATTATTTGTGGTAGTGGGGGACTGTGTTTGTGTTTTCCTCTTGTCAGCTCTGGTAAAAGTCAGATTTCTTTGTCTCAGATCTTCCTCTAGCCTTGTTCTTCTTTCGAGAGTTCCATTGTGCTGCCTCAGTTTGATCTCCTTCACTTGACAGGGGGGTACCCGAGCAGCGACCCTCCCCAGCTCTAGCCCAACTCCTACATACCTGCCAGGTGAGATACTATGATCATGAAGGTGCTTCTCCCAGGGCAAGGCTCACCCATTGCACTCTGGGTGTGCTGCTCCTGCGATTTCCCCAAATGTGGGAAACTTGACTGCATAATTTGTGTTTCCCCTGGTCGGCTCTCGTATAATTCAGATCTCTTTGTCTCAGGTCTCTCTCCAGCCTAGTTTGCTGTCTGTTTCCACTTCTGTTTTCTTGAGCCGCTCCCTTCTATGCCCTTGCGCACTATCCTGACTTCTCCCGTCTGCTTACTTTGTGCCTTCCAACGCACAATGCGAACTACAGGTAGTGCTGCAGGGCCCACACCCTTTTACTTGCCGTACAGAGCAGCTCTGGAGCTGTTACAGTGCCCAGCTGCTGCAAGAAATCAGCTTGAATGCTTCAGGGGCTGGGGCATAGCCAACATGAGCCCCACACCGAAGGAGGGTGGAGGTATTTAATGCGAACTAGGGGTCATCCAAGCACCGCAAAAGGCCGCCATGCCCTGCATAACCCTTTTCTCTTTTCATATGCAGATGAGGGTTCCAGCCAACTTTGGCCCACTGCTTGGATGACATCACTGTATGCAAATCCGTCTTCTGCAGACCTTCTCCCAGGAATGCTTTTACTAGTTGTTACATTTGGTTTGTTGTTTGGGGGTGCTTCAGTATTAGGCAGCCTTCTGCCCTCCCATGTTCATCTGAAAATATGTGTTCTCCCTGCAGTTGTTGTCCCCAGATGAGAGTTCCCTTGTGCTGCCTCAGTTGAATCTCCTTTACTTGACAGAGATGTGCCTGAGCAGCGGCCCTCCCCAGCCCTATCCCAAATCATACTTATTTTGCATAGGAGTTTCCATGGTCATGAAGATTGTTCTCCCAGGGTGAGGTTCATTCATTGCATTCTGGGTATGCTGACCCCTGTGATTTCCCCAAATGTGGGAAACTCGACTGCATTAATTGTGGTAGTGGGGGACTGTGTTTGTGCTTTCCTCTGGTCAGCTCTGGTAAAAGACAGATTTCTTTGTCTCAGATCTTCCTCTAGCCTTGTTCTTTTTTCGAGAGTTTCCTTGTGCTGCCTCAGTTGGATCTCCTTCACTTGACAGGGGGGTGCCCGAGCAGCGACCCTCCCCATCTCTAGCCCAACTCCTACTTACCTGCCAGGTGAGATACTATGATCATGAAGGTGCTTCTCCCAGGGCAAGGCTCACCCATTGCACTCTGGGTGTGCTGCTCCTACGATTTCCCCAAATGTGGGACACTTGACTGCATAATTTGTGTTTCCTCTAGTCGGCTACTCGTATAATTCAGATCTCTTTGTCTCAGGTCTCTCTCCAGCCTAGTTTGCTGTCTGTTTCCACTTCTCTTTTCTTGAGCCGCTGCCTTCTATGCCCTTGTGCACTCTCCTGACTTCTCCTGTCTGCTTACTTTGTGCCTTCCAACGCACAATGCAAACTACAGGTAGTGCTGCAGGGCCCACACCCTTTTACTTGCCTTTCAGAGCAGCTCTGGAGCTGTTACAGTGCCCAGCTGCTGCAAGAAATCAGCTTGAATGCTTCAGGGGCTGGGGCATAGCCAACATGAGCCCCACACCGACGGAGGGTGGAGGTGTTTAATGCGATCTAAGGGTCATCCAGGCGCCGCAAAAGGCCGCCATGCCCTGCATACCCCTTTTCTCTTTTCATATGCAGATGAGGGTTCCAGCCAACTTTGGCCCACTGCTTGGATGACATCACCGTATGCAAATCCGTCTTCTGCAGACCTTCCCCCAGGAATGCTTGTACTAGTTGTTGCATTTGGTTTGTTGTTTGGGGTGCTTCAGTATTAGGCAGCCTTCTGCTCTCCCATGTTCATCTGAAAATATGTGTTCTCCCTGCAGTTGTTGTCCCCAGATGAGAGTTCCCTTGTGCTGCCTCAGTTGAATCTCCTTTACTTGACAGAGATGTGCCTGAGCAGCGGCCCTCCCCAGCCCTATCCCAAATCATACTTATTTTGCATAGGAGATACCATGGTCATGAAGATTGTTCTCCCAGGGTGAGGTTCATTCATTGCATTCTGGGTATGCTGACCCCTGTGATTTCCCCAAATGTGGGAAACTCGACTGCATTATTTGTGGTAGTGGGGGACTGTGTTTGTGCTTTCCTCTGGTCAGCTCTGGTAAAAGTCAGATTTCTTTGTCTCAGATCTTCCTCTAGCCTTGTTTTTTTTCGAGAGTTTCCTTGTGCTGCCTCAGTTGGATCTCCTTCACTTGACAGGGGGGTATCCGAGCAGCGACCCTCCCCAGCTCAAGCCCAACTCCTACTTACCTGCCAAGTGAGATACTATGATCAGGAAGGTGCTTCTACCAGGGCAAGGCTCACCCATTGCACTCTGGGTGTGCTGCTCCTACGATTTCCCCAAATGTGGGACACTTGACTGCATAATTTGTGTTTCCTCTGGTCGGCTACTCGTATAATTCAGATCTCTTTGTCTCAGGTCTCTCTCCAGCCTAGTTTGCTGTCTGTTTCCACTTCTCTTTTCTTGAGCCCCTGCCTTCTATGCCCTTGTGCACTCTCCTGACTTCTCCTGTCTGCTTACTTTGTGCCTTCCAACGCACAATGCAAACTACAGGTAGTGCTGCAGGGCCAACACCCTTTTACTTGCCTTACAGAGCAGCTCTGGAGCTGTTACAGTGCCCAGCTGCTGCAAGAAATCAGCTTGAATGCTTCAGGGGCTGGGGCATAGCCAACATGAGCAGCAAGATGCAGCACTGGACTATTAGTAATGTACTGTTGTATGCTGAGCACCACAATGCAGCACAAGACAATGAGCAGTGATACTGAGCACTGATGAGGATACTACAGAGAACTGACACTGAGCAGGAGAGACACACTACTAGTATTACTGAGCAGCAATAAGTAACCACTGATACTGGGCACTGATATTGAGATTTCCACTGAGAGAACATAGCCACATCCTCTCCGCTCTCTCTTCAATGCACGAGTAAAAATGGCGGCAACGCGCAGCTCTTTATATGGAATCCGAATCTCGCGAGAATCCGACAGCGGGATGATGACATTTTCCCTTGTTCAGGTTTTCCGAGTCAGGCGGGAACAACCGAGCCTGCCTCGGACCAGTGTAAACCACGTGGAGTTCGTCAGGAATTCGGTTCTCGGAGAACCGAACCCGCTCCTCTATATATACTATATTACTATGTTACTGTAGTATACAGAACACCACAATGCAATGAGCAGTGATAGTGAGCACTGATGAGGATACTAGAACTGACACTGAGCAGCAAGATGCAGCACTGGACTATTAGTAATGTACTGTAGTATGCTGAGCACCACAATGCAGCACAAGACAATGAGCAGTGATACTGAGCACTGATGAGGATACTACTGAGAACTGACACTGAGCAGGAGAGACACACTACTAGTATTACTGAGCAGCAATAAGTAACCACTGATACTGAGCACTGATATTGAGATTTCCACTGAGAGAACATACAGATGTAGCCACCTTTATCTTGAGTGGCCGCGGCGGTTGTCCCGTTCGACCATACGCAGCGTACTGTGGCGTAGCGAGGCGCGCCTAGCCACAGAGAGGCTATCTAATCGCACGGAGACAGACATTTGACGTTTGGCGTTACCTTTACGTGTAATACCTGCGATCAGCCACCAGATGTCGCTTTTTACAATCACCACTGCGCATGCGTGTGGTCTCCCGTAAAATACAATACTGACATACATAATAAGGACTACTTTACTAAGGCGTCTCATTACGCTGCATACAGCAAATACTGTACTCATTACGCTGCATTATTTAATACAGTACTGTACAGTATATACAGTACGACACCGACGCAAATACAGTAGTACAGCATACAGTATATGATCCATCTACAATACTTTATGAATACTGTATGTGAGCGTGCAAGTCCCGCAGACAAAACACAGTACTGTTAAACCAGTAGTGTACACTGTCGCAAATGGATGTGTGTTACAAGTTCACTATTGCCTCTCAAGATTAGGAATTTTCTACAGTGTTATCGTCCTAATCCCGTAGCCATTACAGCATAATCAAAACCAACGGATTTATACATTTGTCTGCGGCGAAGTGGTGAAGTGTTTCGCTTCCTATACTCAGAGTCCAGGGTTCGATTCCTTAAGTACTGTACGAATGCATGTTACTGTAGTTTTTTTCAGACACTTTATTATTTTTTTTATTCACATACTGCAAACCAGGGCATACAGTAGCTGCATGAGCGGTTCTATGCGATCGAGTCCGGTGTACCATAATGTGCAGGTTCTATGCAGGTTAAGGTACTATGCTCCGTACACAGTACACATACAATTCTGTAGCTGGGCAGACTGAATAGAAATGGCTACCACCTATGACTCCTTGCCCCACAGAGGCCCTAGGCTACGGAGCAAGTAATAGTCCAGATTGTACAGACTATGGGGCAATGCTGAATGAGCGTCACAATCCCCTAGCTAAAATACACAGTATGCATATTATGGTACACCGGACTCGATGACATACTGTAGCACACTGGCAAAATGGCCGCCGCCCCTGAACCCTTGTGCAGGTTATGGGGCAATGCTGAAGGAGCGTCACAATCCCCTAGCCAAAATACACAGGGGAGGGATAAGCTACTGTAGGATTGCATACAGTATTACGGTACACCGGACTCAATCGCATAGCACACTGTCAAAACGACCACTACCCATGAACCCCCACCTCCTGAACCCCCACCTCGTGGCAGGCAGCAGTTGGGTATGGAATGAGAAATGGCATAAGCTGTGCAGGCTACGGGGCGATGCTGAAGGAGCGTCACAATCCCCTAGCCAAAATACACAGAGATACTGTAAGCGAGGTCTATGCACATTACAGTACTGTACGTTACACCGGGCTCGGTCGCATAGCAAACTGACAAAACACAAGTTTTACAGTACATACAGTAAAGCAGGCCAAAGCTGCAGGAGAGTTTCTACTGTAAAGGTTCTATGCACCGTACGGTAATGTACACATACCTGTACAATTCTATAGCAGGGCAGACTCAATTGAAATGGCTACCGCCTGTGACTCCTACAGTAGCTCCTAGGAGGCACTCAGCTATGGAGCAAATAACAGCACAGATTTTGCAGGCTACGGGGCAATGCTGAAGGAGCGTCACAATCCCCTAGCTACAATACACAGGGGTGATAGAGATAATCGAGTGGCTGGAGGGGGGTCCCCTTGATTTAAGGGGCCCCCACTCCTCCAGGGTACTCCGGCCAGGTGTGACTAGTTGGGTATTTAATTCCATGGCCGCAGGGACCTGTATAAAAGTCTCCCCCGGCTGTGCATTATCTGTCCAGCTAGTGGAGCCCAGTGCTGATTCAAAAAATATGGGGAACCCCTACGCTTTTTTTGTCCCCCTTATTTTTTGCACCAGGACCAGGCGCAGAGCCCGGTGCTGGTTCTAAAAAGATGGGGGATCCCGTGTCCATTTTTTCCGTATTCCTTCCGGAATTCAACTGCAATTGCATATACAGTACTGTACCCCTTAATGTCACTGCTTACAGTATACAGTATTTAGACATGAGCTTGTGTACAGTATCTGTCATGAGGTGCTTTTTTCACTGACACTATAACTTTTTTCTATTGTGATATACTGTACAGAGGCGGCAAACTAGCCAAACGGGAATAATCAGCTTCTGCAGAATAAAATGAGATGCTACAGTACATGCCTATATTCTGTGAGTGACTGCGGCTCTATGAAATTAAATCAGAAAATTTAAATATGAAATGCATTACTAATGTGTGGCATTACTGTACTGTATGTGTATAAGGTGTACTACAATATTTTCTGGTGTAACATAAGGAAAGGGCACTACTGCATGGTCTAATGCAGTGGTTCTCAAACTTGGTCCTCAGGACCCCACACAGTGCATGTTTTGCAGGTAAACCAGCAAGTGCATAGATGTATTCATTACTAACTGACACATTTTAGAAGGTCCATACAGTAGGTGGAGCTAATTTTTTCACTTGTGATTCTGTGAGACCTGCAAAACCTGCACTGTGTGGGGTCCTGAGGACTGAGTTTGAGAACCTGTGGTCTAATGTAAATAAAGATGAATGTGGTGGGGTGTAATGTGAATAAGGGGCATTACTGTTAGGAGTAATGTGGTACTATGATATGATGTCATGAGAATATATGATATGCCTTAGAGGACTCAGACGCTCGCATTTGTAAAGCACGGTGTTTTCCTCCGCCTCCTGCTAGCCTGTTGCCCTTCCCCCATGGGAGCCTGCACAGATCATGCAGTAGACAGGGAGGGAATGCAGGTCATGTGCAATACACAAACGCCCACTGTAGTACTATTTTGCTCACTTACAGTACCGTACTGTAGGTTGCATTTAGCGTAAAGAATCGCTCCTGCAGATGTACTTTGATTTATGTGAAACCTGTGTGCATCCTTCCATTGGATGTACTGTATTGGAGAGAAAAAAAAAAATGTTAAAGTGAATGTCACGGGAACACATTAAAAATAAGGTTGGCACTTCCTTCCCATTGGTGTTGGTTTACAGTATGCCGTAGTGTACTCGGACGCTCATGTAATTGCATTTCAAAGGCACAGTATTTTCCATCGTCTCCCCCCTACCCCCATCGCCCTTCCCCCCTGGGGGCCTGCACAGGGAAGGAAATTCAGGTCCTGTGCAATGCACAAACGCTGAAGATCTACAGTACTGTTTTGCTTAGTTGGTAGCGCCAGAATACACTCATTTCATTCACGCTGTTTGGGTGCATTTAGCGTAAAGAATCGCTCCTGCAGATGTACTTTGATTTATGTGAAACCTGTGTGCATCCTTCCATTGACTGTCTTACAATGGAAATAAAATAATACAGTGCATTATTACAGAAAAAAAAAAAAAAAAAAAAAAAAGAAAGAAAGCACATCATGTCTCGAACCCTGGACCCCCAGTGAGGGAGGTGGGAGCCTTCACCCCTAGCCCACGACGCCTCATGAGAGATTTCTAATTTCATGTGTGAAAGTACTGCAAACAGCGCCCGGCCCTCGCCCCATTGCTGTTGGTTTATGCCTTAGAGGACTCGGACGCTCGCATTTGTAAAGCACGGTGTTTTCCTCCGCCTCCTGCTAGCCTGTTGCCCTTCCCCCATGGGAGCCTGCACAGATCATGCAGTAGACAGGGAGGGAATGCAGGTCATGTGCAATACACAAACGCCCACTGTAGTACTATTTTGCTCACTTACAGTACCGTACTGTAGGTTGCATTTAGCGTAAAGAATCGCTCCTGCAGATGTACTTTGATTTATGTGAAACCTGTGTGCATCCTTCCATTGGATGTACTGTATTGGAGAGAAAAAAAAAAATGTTAAAATGAATGTCACGGGAACACATTAAAAATAAGGTTGGCACTTCCTTCCCATTGGTGTTGGTTTACAGTATGCCGTAGTGTACTCGGACGCTCATGTAATTGCATTTCAAAGGCACAGTATTTTCCATCGTCTCCCCCCTACCCCCATCGCCCTTCCCCCCTGGGGGCCTGCACAGGGAAGGAAATTCAGGTCCTGTGCAATGCACAAACGCTGAAGATCTACAGTACTGTTTTGCTTAGTTGGTAGTGCCAGAATACACTCATTTCATTCACGCTGTTTGGGTGCATTTAGCGTAAAGAATCGCTCCTGCAGATGTACTTTGATTTATGTGAAACCTGTGTGCATCCTTCCATTGACTGTCTTACAATGGAAATAAAATAATACAGTGCATTATTACAGAAAAAAAAAAAAAAAAAAAAAAAGAAAGAAAGCACATCATGTCTCGAACCCTGGACCCCCAGTGAGGGAGGTGGGAGCCTTCACCCCTAGCCCACGACGCCTCATGAGAGATTTCTAATTTCATGTGTGAAAGTACTGCAAACAGCGCCCGGCCCTCGCCCCATTGCTGTTGGTTTATGCCTTAGAGGACTCGGACGCTCGCATTTGTAAAGCACGGTGTTTTCCTCCGCCTCCTGCTAGCCTGTTGCCCTTCCCCCATGGGAGCCTGCACAGATCATGCAGTAGACAGGGAGGGAATGCAGGTCATGTGCAATACACAAACGCCCACTGTAGTACTATTTTGCTCACTTACAGTACCGTACTGTAGGTTGCATTTAGCGTAAAGAATCGCTCCTGCAGATGTACTTTGATTTATGTGAAACCTGTGTGCATCCTTCCATTGGATGTACTGTATTGGAGAGAAAAAAAAAAATGTTAAAGTGAATGTCACGGGAACACATTAAAAATAAGGTTGGCACTTCCTTCCCATTGGTGTTGGTTTACAGTATGCCGTAGTGTACTCGGACGCTCATGTAATTGCATTTCAAAGGCACAGTATTTTCCATCGTCTCCCCCCTACCCCCATCGCCCTTCCCCCCTGGGGGCCTGCACAGGGAAGGAAATTCAGGTCCTGTGCAATGCACAAACGCTGAAGATCTACAGTACTGTTTTGCTTAGTTGGTAGCGCCAGAATACACTCATTTCATTCACGCTGTTTGGGTGCATTTAGCGTAAAGAATCGCTCCTGCAGATGTACTTTGATTTATGTGAAACCTGTGTGCATCCTTCCATTGACTGTCTTACAATGGAAATAAAATAATACAGTGCATTATTACAGAAAAAAAAAAAAAAAAAAAGAAAGCACATCATGTCTCGAACCCTGGACCCCCAGTGAGGGAGGTGGGAGCCTTCACCCCTAGCCCACGACGCCTCATGAGAGATTTCTAATTTCATGTGTGAAAGTACTGCAAACAGCGCCCGGCCCTCGCCCCATTGCTGTTGGTTTATGCCTTAGAGGACACGGACGCTCGCATTTGTAAAGCACGGTGTTTTCCTCCGCCTCCTGCTAGTCCTCCATTCCCATTATGCATTAGCGAACTCAGACGCTCATATATTTTATATTTTAAAAAGCACGGTGTTTATACATTGTACTGTACATTATTCCTTTTACACAATTACTGTAGTTGCGTCTCCATACACATACAGTACTGTACTCCATACTTTTTCCACCGCTTCCCGTTACGCCTACAGTATTGCCAGAGCTGTAGATCAATCCGCCGCTATACTGTACGATCGAAAGTACTGGATTAGTGGAGCATTAGCCACACAGTGGTGGAGATGTGTAATGCATGATGAGTATCTAGATCGTCTCAACGCGCCTGCCTGTGATTAAACTCAGCTATCGCCTTAGCGTGGCTAAACGCCCGTCTCGGCGGAGAAACAGTCAAGATAAAGTTGGCTACATCTGTAGCCACGTCCTCTTAGCTCTCTCTTCAATGCACGAGTAAAAATGGCAGCAACGCGCAGCTCTTTATATGTTACAGTGCCCAGCTGCTGCAAGAAATCAGCTTGAATGCTTCAGGGGATGGGGCATGGCCAACATGAGCCCCACACCAAAGGAGGGTGGGGGTGTTTAATGCAAACTAGGGGTCATCCAAGCACTGCAAAAGGCCGCCATGCCCTGCATGCCCCTTTTCTCTATGGAATCCGAATCAGCATGAATGCTTCAGGGGATGGGGCATGGCCAACATGAGCCCCACACCAAAGGAGGGTGGGGGTGTTTAATGCGAACTAGGGGTCATCCAAGCACTGCAAAAGGCCGCCATGCCCTGCATGCCCCTTTTCTCTTTTTATATGCAGATGAGGGTTCCAGCCAACTTTGGCCCACTGCTTGGATGACATCACCGTATGCAAATCCTTCTGCTGCAGACCTTCCCCCAGGAATGCTTGTACTAGTTGTTGGATATGGTTTGATATTTGATGGTGCTTCAGTATTAGGCAGCCTTCCGCCCTCCCATGTTCATCTGAAAAGATGTGGTCTCCCTGCAGTTGTTGTCCCCAGACGAGAGTTCCCTTGTGCTTCCTCAGTTGAATCTCCTTAACTTGACGGGGGAGGGGCTGCCCGAGCTGCCATCTCCCCAGCCCTATCCCAACTCATACTTATTTTACATATTAGATCTCTTGATCATGAAGATTGTTCTCACAGGGTGAGGTTCATCCATTATATTTTAAAATAGGAAGGTACAAATTACATATTTGAATTGCATCTATGTGCTGGATTCAAATGTTCCCCCCCCTTCCTTTCTCAATTGTGCCCGTCAGCAGCTATTCTAAGGTTGCTGCCAATGGGTGTGACACATTCATTTCTTCTGTGGGGTACACTGGACTCCACAAGGATTCACATTGGGGTGTAGAGTAGGATCTTGATCTGAGGCACCAACCGGCTCAAAGCTTTTGACTGTTCCCAAGAAGCTCAGTGCATTCTCCTCTATAACCCCGCTTCCATGAACAGGGAGCTCAGTTTGTAGTTGGTGCCTTCAGTAGCAGGCCAATTAACAGGGGCCTGCCTCAGGCAGCCTATTCTTAGCTATTAATTTTGACAAGAAAAGAAGAACTTGTTTTATGAGAATCTACAAGGGCTGCAGCAGGCTAGGTCTAATAGACATCTTTACTGCAGCTTCATCACTCCCAGCGGCGCTGTATACTCCCGTGCCCTGGTTGCTGGGTCACTGCAGCGGAGGCTCCGGTTTCATCCTAAGGTCAGTCACACACACACCACCCTTCCGGATCACGAGGCCGCTGATGAAGGGGAGCGAGGCCGTAGGGGGTGGGCCGTGTGCGCACTGCGGTGGACACTGATTACTGGGCAGCCGCTCCACTAGCCACCAGGTACAGTTAAGGAGCACAGGTCTGGGGTTTTTTCTCCTATATTAACCCAATTTTGTACTGCCCGCAGCGCATTGTGATAGGTAATAGGGCCTGATTCAGGTTGGATTGCAATCACAATAAGCGATCCAACTGCAAAAATTGCTAAGAGCATACGCATGTGCCTGCATTTTCTGCGGCACCCCGCAGAGAATGTGATCGCCTCTGCCTGTCAATCGGGGCGGGGAAGGGGGGGAGAGGTGGGTCAGCAACACTCCATTTCCAAGTCAGGGATGGAGCGGTGCGGGGGCAAGGCTTCAAAATGGGGTCTGCAACGGAGGAGACACAGGGGGCGTGGTCACAGCGGCTGTATGACATCACATTCAGCCGCTGTGATCACAAAAATGGTGGCGGCTTCCTGCGCGCACATACAGTCTGCACCAGCAGGAGCCTACACCATTTTTTATGATCACGCTGAACTGCAGTGCGACTGCAATTACAGCATGGTCAAGAAGGGAGGCGTCATGCTGGGTGGCCATGCCCTGTCACTGTGCAGGAGCCAGCACCGCTCACACACTAGTCCCCGGGTGCAGCCCCCAACCCCCGGGACACCCGGAGCAACAAAATGTAGATTCAGGCCACCAGGCCACGCCCCTACCTATGAAACCATGCCTCCTTTTTACCATTGCGCTGCTTATCTGCGCGCACTGCATTACAATCTCCCTCGCCACCTCTCTGGGTGTCACCAGTGATAGTGACACCTCTGCCATGCTTGTAGCAGCTGGTCCTAAGATCTACGCCTCACACCCTGAGTGTTTGCCCTTGTGACTTGTTGATCATCATAGCGAAGCAGATGCTTACAGAAAACTGCAGGGGCTTAGATTGAAAATAAAAAAAATGATGGGTATAAGGTAGAGAGGAGCGGGTTCGGTTCTCCGAGAACCGAATTCCCCACGAACTCCACGTGGTTTACACTGGTCCGAGGCAGGCTCGGTTGTTCCCGCCTGACTCGGAAAACCTGAACAAGGGAAAATGTCATCATCCCGCTGTCGGATTCTTGCGAGATTCGGATTCCATAGAGAAAAGGGGCATGCAGGGCATGGCGGCCTTTTGCAGTGCTTGGATGACCCCTTGTTCGCATTAAACACCCCCACCCTCCTTTGGTGTGGGGCTCATGTTGGCCATGCCCCATCCCCTGAAGCATTCAAGCTGATTTCTTGCAGCAGCTGGGCACTGTAACAGCTCCAGAGCTGCTCTGTAAGGCAAGTAAAAGGGTGTGGGCCCTGCAGCACCACCTGTAGTTCGCATTGTGCGTTGGAAGGCACAAAGTAAGCAGACGGGAGGAGAAGTCAGGATAGTACACAAGGGCATCCTTTTCTCTTAGTCCGTAGAGGATGCTGGGGTCACATTAAGAACCATGGGGTATAGACGGGATCCGCAAGAGACATGGGCACTTTAAGACTTTCAAAGGGTGTGAACTGGCTCCTCCCTCTATGCCCCTCCTCCAGACTCCAGTTATAGGAACTGTGCCCAGGGAGACGGACATTTCGAGGAAAGGATTTATAGTTAAACTAAGGTGAGCATCTTACCAGCTCACACCTTAAGCATGCCGCAGAACGTGGCATTCAACAGAACACAAGCCAACGGCATGAACAATTGCAGCAAAAAGCTGACCAGAACCGTAACACAACATGTGTATAACCACAAGTAATAACTGCAGACACAGTATGGACTGGGACGGGTGCCCAGCATCCTCTACGTACTAAGAGAAAAGGATTTACCGGTAGGTATTAAAATCCTATTTTCTCATACGACCTAGAGGATGCTGGGGTCACATTAAGAACCATGGGGTTATACCAAAGCTCTTGAACGGGTGGGAGAGTGCGTACGACTCTGCAGCACCGAATGACCCAACTTGAGGTTATCATCAGCCAAGGTATCAAACTTGTAAAACTTAGCAAAAGTGTTTACTAAATAGCTGCTCGGCAAAGTTGCAATGCCGAGACTCCCCGACCAGCTGCCCAGGATGAACCCACCTTTCTAGTAGAATGGGTCTTCACCTAATTCAGTAACGGCAATCCTGCCGTGGAATGAGCATGCTGAATCTTACCACAGATCCAGCGCATAATGGTCTGCATGGAAGCAGGACACCCAATTATGTTGGGAGCATACAGGACAAACAGAGCCTCTGTTTTCCTAATCTGAACCGTTCTGGTGACATAAATTTTCAAAGTTCTGACCACAGCCAGAGACTTTGACTCAACGAAGGTGTCAGTGGCCAAAGGCACCATGTGGAAAGATGAACCACCTTCGGCAGAAATTGTTGACGTGTCCTCAATTCTGCTCTATCTTCATGAAAGATCAAATAAAGGCTCTTGTGATACTGCATGGTTTGTACTGTTTTCCATGTGCTCCCAGATCTTTCAAGCAAGTAGCATGGTCAAGAAAGTTCTGTTTGAAAAGAAACAAACATTTACTGTCATTGTTATGCAAATAAACTTACATTAAAGCTAACAAGAAAGCACACTCGTTCTGTCTTTAAACTGATAAAAGAAACCCCAATAATATGGGGCATGCAAAAATTGAGATAAAACTCAGTTTTGCTCCTCTCCACGGAAATCTTTAATAAAAGGCGAAATATTTGTTAGTTCTGAAGAGAAACCAGAGCATGACCAAGATTCCACCTGTCGCCTGAGTGCCATGCCAGCAGTTCTCATTCAGCTCAAAGTGAGCACCCAATTTGAATGAAAGAAAGCAGATTTCTCACCAGGCTTCCCCTTGCTATAAACATGGTTTGTACTCTTTTCCATGTGCTCCCAGATCTTTCAAACAATTAGTGTGGTCAAGAAAGTTCTGTTTGAAAAGAAACAAACATTTACTGTAATTTCTATGCAAATGAGCTTACATTAAAGCACACTCGTTCTATCTTTAAACCAATAAAATAAAACCCCAATAAGATGGGGCATGCAAAAATTGAGATAAAACTCAGTTTTGCTCCTCTCCACGGAAATCTTTAGTAAAAGGCGAAAGATTTGTTCGTTCTGAAGAGAAACCACAGCATGACCAAGATTCTACCTGTCGCCTGAGTGCCATGCCAGCAGTCCTCATTCAGCTCAAAGTGAGCACCCAATTTGAAAGAAAGAAAGCAGATTTCTCACCAGGCTTCCCCTTGCTATAAACATGGTTTGTACTCTTTTCCATGTGCTCCCAGATCTTTCAAGCAATTAGTATAGTCAAGAAAGTTCTGTTTGAAAAGAAACAAACATTTACTGTCATTTCTACGCAAATGAGCTTACATTAAAGCACACTCGTTCTATCTTTAAACTGATAAAAGAAACCCCAATAAGACGGGGCATGCAAAAATTGAGATAAAACTCAGTTTTGCTCCTCTCCACGGAAATCTTTAGTAAAAGGCGAAAGATTTGTTCGTTCTGAAGAGAAACCAGAGCATGACCAAGATTCCACCTGTCGCCTGAGTGCCATGCCAGCAGTCCTCATTCAGCTCAAAGTGAGCACCCAATTTGAAAGAAAGAAAGCAGATTTCTCACCAGGCTTCCCCTTGCTATAAGCATGGTTTGTACTCTTTTCCATGTGCTCCCAGATCTTTCAAGCAATTAGTATGGTCAAGAAAGTTCTGCTTGAAAAGAAACAGACATTTATTGTCATTGTTATGCAAATATACTTACATTAAAGCTAACAAGAAAGCACACTCGTTCTGTCTTTAATCCGATAAAAGAAACCCCAATAATATGGGACATGCAAAAATTGAGATAAAACTCAGTTTTGCTCCTCTCCACGGAAATCTTTAGTAAAAGGCGAAAGATTTGTTCGTTCTGAAGAGAAACCAGAGCATGACCAAGATTCCACCTGTCGCCTGAGTGCCGTGCCAGCAGTCCTCATTCAGATCAAAGTGAGCGCCCAATTTGAAAGAAAGCAGATTTCTCACCTGTCTTCTCCTTGCTATAAGCATGGTTTGTACTGTATTCCATGTGCTCCCAGATCTTTCAAGCAAGTAGCATGGTCAAGAAAGTTCTGTTTGAAAAGAAACAAACATTTACTGTCATTTCTATGCAAATGAGCTTACATTAAAGCACACTCATTCTATCTTTAAACCGATAAAAGAAACCCCAAAAAGATGGGGCATGCAAAAATTGAGATAAAACTCGGTTTTGCTCCTCTCCACGGAAATCTTTAGTAAAAGGCGAAAGATTTGTTCGTTCTGAAGAGAAACCAGAGCATGACCAAGATTTTTATCTGAAAATATGTGTTCTCCCTGCAGTTGTTGTCCCTAGATGAGAGTTCCCTTGTGCTGCCTCAGTTGAATCTCCTTTACTTGACAGGGGGATGCTCGAGCAGCGACCCTCCCCAGCTCTAGCCCAACTCCTACTTACCTGCCAGGTGAGATACTATGATCATGAAGGTGCTTCTCCCAGGGCAAGGCTCACCCATTGCACTCTGGGTGTGCTGCTTCTGCGATTTCCCCAAATGTGGGAAACTTGACTGCATAATTTGTGTTTCCCCTGGTCGGCTCTCGTATAATTCAGATCTCTTTGTCTCAGGTCTCTCTCCAGCCTAGTTTGCTGTCTGTTTCTACTTCTCTTTTCTTGAGCCGCTCCCTTCTATGCCCTTGCGCACTATCCTGACTTCTCCCGTCTGCTTACTTTGTGCCTTCCAACGCACAATGCAAACTACAGGTAGTGCTGCAGGACCCACACCCTTTTACTTGCCTTACAGAGCGTCTCTGGAGCAGTTACAGTGCCCAGCTGCTGCAAGAAATCAGCTTGAATGCTTCAGGGGCTGGGGAATAGCCAACATGAGCCCCACACCGAAGGAGGGTGGAGGTGTGTAATGCGAACTAGGGGTCATCCAAGCGCTGCAAAACGCCGCCATGCCCTGCACGCCCCTTGTCTCTTTTCATATGCAGACGAGGGTTGAAGCCAACTTTGACCCACTGTTTGGATGACATCACCATATGCAAATCCATCTGCTGCAGGCCTTCCCCCAGGAATGCTTGCACTAGTTGTTGCATTTGGTTTGTTGTTTGGGGGTGCTTCAGTATTAGGCAGCCTTCTGCCCTCCCATGTTCATCTGAAAATATATGTTCTCCCTGCAGTTGTTGTCCCCAGATGAGAGTTCCCTTGTGCTGCCTCAGTTGAATCTCCTTTACTTGACAGAGATGTGCCTGAGCAGCGGCCCTCCCCAGCCCTATCCCAAATCATACTTATTTTGCATAGGCGATACCATGGTCATGAAGATTGTTCTCCCAGGGTGAGGTTCATTCATTGCATTCTGGGTATGCTGACCCCTGTGATTTCCCCAAATGTGGGAAACTCGACTGCATTATTTGTGGTAGTGGGGGACTGTGTTTGTGCTTTCCTCTGGTCAGCTCTGGTAAAAATCAGATTTCTTTATCTCAGATCTTCCTCTAGCCTTGTTCTTCTTTCGAGAGTTCCCTTGTGCTGCCTCAGTTGGATCTCTTTCACTTGACAGGGGGGTGCCCGAGCAGCGACCCTCCCCAGCTCTAGCCCAACTCCTACTTACCTGCCAGGTGAGATACTATGATCATGAAGGTGCTTCTCCCAGGGCAAGGCTCACCCATTGCACTCTGGTTGTGCTGCCCCTGTGATTTCCCCAAATGTGGGAAACTTGACTGCATAATTTGTGTTTCCCTTGGTCGGCTCTCGTATAATTCAGATCTCTTTGTCTCAGGTCTATCTCCAGCCTAGTTTGCTGTCTGTTTCCACTTCTCTTTTCTTGAGCCGCTCCCTTCTATGCCCTTGCGCACTATCCTGACTTCTCCCGTCTGCTTACTTCGTGCCTTCCAACGCACAATGCAATCTACAGGTAGTGCTGCAGGGCCCACACCCTTTTACTTGCCTTACAGAGCAGCTCTGGAGCAGTTACAGTGCCCAGCTGCTGCAAGAAATCAGCTTGAATGCTTCAGGGGCTGGGGCATAGCCAACATGAGCCCCACACCGAAGGAGGGTGGAGGTGTGTAATGCTAACTAGGGGTCATCCAAGCGCCGCAAAAGGCCACCATGCCCTGCACGCCCCTTTTCTCTTTTCATATGCAGACGAGGGTTGAAGCCAACTTTGACCCACTGCTTGGATGGCATCACCATATGCAAATCCATCTGCTGCAGGCCTTCCCCCAGGAATGCTTGCACTAGTTGTAGCATTTGGTTTGTTGTTTGGGGGTGCTTCAGTATTAGGCAGCCTTCTGCCCTCCCATGTTCATCTGAAAATATGTGTTCTCCCTGCAGTTGTTGTCCCCAGATGAGAGTTCCCTTGTGCTGCCTCAGTTGAATCTCCTTTACTTGACAGAGATGTGCCTGAGCAGCGGCCCTCCCCAGCCCTATCCCAAATCATACTTATTTTGCATAGGAGAGACCATGGTCTTGAAGATTGTTCTCCCAGGGTGAGGTTCATTCATTGCATTCTGGGTATGCTGACCCCTGTGATTTCCCCAAATGTGGGAAACTCAACTGCATTATTTGTGGTAGTGGGGGACTGTGTTTGTGCTTTCCTCTGGTCAGCTCTGGTAGAAGTCAGATTTCTTTGTTTCAGTTCTTCCTCTAGCCTTGTTCTTCTTTCGAGAGTTCCCTTGTGCTGCCTCAGTTGGATCTCCTTCACTTGACAGGGGGGTGCCCGAGCAGCGACCCTCCCCAGCTCTAGCCCAACTTCTACTTACCTGCCAGGTGAGATACTATAATCATGAAGGTGCTTCTCCCAGGGCAAGGCTCACCCATTGCACTCTGGATTTGCTGCCCCTGCGATTTCCCCAAATGTGGGAAACTTGACTGCATAATTTGTGTTTCCCCTGGTCGGCTCTCGTATAATTCAGATCTCTTTGTCTCAGGTCTCTCTCCAGCCTAGTTTGCTGTCTGTTTCCACTTCTCTTTTCTTAAGCCGCTCCATTCTATGGCCTTGCGCACTATCCTTACTTCTCCCGTCTGCTTACTTTGTGCCTTCCAATGCACAATGCAAACTACAGGTAGTGCTGCAGGGCCCACACCCTTTTACTTGCTTTACAGAGCAGCTCTGGAGCTGTTACAGTGCCCAGCTGCTGCAAGAAATCAGCTTGAATGCTTCAGGGGCTGGGGCATAGCCAACATGAGCCCCACACCGAAGGAGGGTGGAGGTGTTTAATGCGAACTAGGGGTCATCCAAGCGCCGCAAAAGGCAGCCATGCCCTGCACACCCCTTTTTTATTTTCATATGCAGACGAGGGTTGAATCCAACTTTGACCCACTGCTTGGATGACATCACCATATGCAAATCCGTCTGCTGCAGGCCTTCCCCCAGGAATGCTTGCACTAGTAGTTGCATTTGGTTTGTTGTTTGGGGGTGCTTCAGTATTAGGCAGCCTTCTGCCCTCCCATGTTCATCTGAAAATATGTGTTCTCCCTGCAGTTGTTGTCCCCAGATGAGAGTTCCCTTGTGCTGCCTCAGTTGAATCTCCTTTACTTGACAGAGATGTGCCTGAGCAGCGGCCCTCCCCAGCCCTATCCCAAATCATACTTATTTTGCATAGGAGATACCATGGTCATGAAGATTGTTCTCCCAGGGTGAGGTTCATTCATTGCACTCTGGGTATGCTGACCCCTGTGATTTCCCCAAATGTGGGAAACTCGACTGCATTATTTGTGGTAGTGGGGGACTGTGTTTGTGCTTTCCTCTGGTCAGCTCTGGTAAAAGTCAGATTTCTTTGTCTCAGATCTTCCTCTAGCCTTGTTCTTCTTTCGAGAGTTCCCTTGTGCTGCCTCAGTTGGATCTCCTTCACTTGACAGGGGGTGCCCGAGCAGCAATCCTCCACAGCTCTAGCCCAACTCCTACTTACCTGCCAGGTGAGATACTATGATCTTCACTGTTAGGGCAATCAGGATGTGGAATTCCCTGCCAGGGAAGGTGGTAATGGCGGACTCTGTAATTGGATTTAAAAAAGGAATGGATACATTTCTGAATGAAAAAGCTATCCAAGGTTATAATACTTAAAATATCAACATGGTTAATCCGGGGGTAACATGAGTTATAGTAGCTAACTAGTCATAAAACATTATTCAGCAAGTATGTAGAATCATCACAACTTAAAACAGGTTGAACACGATGGGCAATTTGCCTCTATTCAACCTCAAAAACTATGTTACCATATGTTACTATATTACTATGTTACTGTAGTATACAGAACACCACAATGTAATGAGCAGTGATAGTGAGCACTGATGAGGATACTAGAACTGACACTGAGCAGCAAGATGCAGCACTGGACTATTAGTAATGTACTGTAGTATGCTGAGCACCACAATGCAGCACAAGACAATGAGCAGTGATACTGAGCACTGATGAGGATACTACTGAGAACTGACACTGAGCAGGAGAGACACACTACTAGTATTACTGAGCAGCAATAAGTAACCACTGATACTGAGCACTGATATTGAGATTTCCACTGAGAGAACATAGCCACGTCCTCTCCGCTCTCTCTTCAATGCACGAGTAAAAATGGCGGCAACGCGCAGCTCTTTATATGGAATCCGAATCTCGCGAGAATCCGACAGCGGGATGATGACATTTTCCCTTGTTCAGGTTTTCCGAGTCAGGCGGGAACAACCGAGCCTGCCTCGGACCAGTGTAAACCACGTGGAGTTCGTCGGGAATTCGGTTCTCGGAGAACCGAACCCGCTCCTCTATATATACTATATTACTATGTTACTGTAGTATACAGAACACCACAATGCAATGAGCAGTGATAGTGAGCACTGATGAGGATACTAGAACTGACACTGAGCAGCAAGATGCAGCACTGGACTATTAGTAATGTACTGTAGTATGCTGAGCACCACAATGCAGCACAAGACAATGAGCAGTGATACTGAGCACTGATGAGGATACTACTGAGAACTGACACTGAGCAGGAGAGACACACTACTAGTATTACTGAGCAGCAATAAGTAACCACTGATACTGAGCACTGATATTGAGATTTCCACTGAGAGAACATAGCCACGTCCTCTCCGCTCTCTCTTCAATGCACGAGTAAAAATGGCAGCAACGCGCAGCTCTTTATATGGAATCCGAATCTCACGAGAATCTGACAGCGGGATGATGACATTTTCCCTTGTTCAGGTTTTCCGAGTCAGGCAGGAACAACCGAGCCTGCCTCGGACCAATGTAAACCACGTGGAGTTCGTGGGGAATTCGGTTCTCGGAGAACCGAACCCGCTCCTCTCTACCTTATACCCATCAATTGTTTTTATTTTCAATCTAAGCCCCTGCAGTTTTCTGTAAGCATCTGCTTCGCTATGATGATCAACAAGTCACAAGGGCAAACACTCAGGGCTTGAGGCGTAGATCTTAGGACCAGCTGCTACAAGCATGGCAGAGGTGTCACTATCACTGGTGACACCCAGAGAGGTGGCGAGGGAGATTGTAATGCAGTGCGCGCAGATAAACAGCGCAATGGTAAAAAGGAGGCATGGTTTCATAGGTAGGGGCGTGGCCTGGTGGCCTGAATCTACATTTTGTTGCTCCGGGTGTCCCGGGGGTTGGGGGCTGCACCCGGGGACTAGTGTGTGAGCGGTGCTGGCTCCTGCACAGTGACAGGGCATGGCCACCCAGCATGACGCCTCCCTTCTTGACCATGCTGTAATTGCAGTCGCACTGCAGTTCAGCGTGATCATAAAAAATGGTGTAGGCTCCTGCTGGTGCAGACTGTAGAGAAAAGCTGCTGTGACCACGCCCCCTGTGTCTCCTCCGTTGCAGACCCCATTTTGAAGCCTTGCCCCCGGACTAAGAGAAAAGAATGCCCTTGCGCACTATCCTGACTTCTCCTCCCGTCTGCTTAATTTGTGCCTTCCAACGCACAATGCGAACAACAGGTGGTGCTGCAGGGCCCACACCCTTTTACTTGCCTTACAGAACAGCTCTGGAGCTGTTACAGTGCCCAGCTGCTGCAAGAAATCAGCTTGAATGCATCAGGGGATGGGGCATGGCCAACATGAGCCCCACACCAAAGGAGGGTGGAGGTGTTTAATGCGAACTAGGGGTCATCCAAGCACTGCAAAAGGCCGCCATGCCCTGCATGCCCCTTTTCTCTTTTCATATGCAGATGAGGGTTCCAGTCAACTTTGGCCCACTGCTTGGATTTACATCACCGTATGCAAATCCGTCTGCTGCAGACCTTCCCCCAGGAGTGCTTGTACTAGTTGTTGCATATGGGCCCTCATTCCGAGTCGTTCGCTCTGTAAATTTCATCGCATCGCAGTGAAATTCTGCTTAGTACGCATGCGCAATATTCGCACTGCGACTGCGCCAAGTAATTTTACAATGAAGAAAGTATTTTTACTCACGGCTTTTTCTTCGCTCCGGCGATCGTAATGTGATTGACAGGAAATGGGTGTTACTGGGCGGAAACAGGCCGTTTTATGGGCGTGTGGGAAAAAACGCTACAGTTTCCGGAAAAAACGCAGGAGTGGCCGGAGAAACGGGGGAGTGTCTGGGCGAACTCTGGGAGTGTTTGTGACGTCAAACCAGGAACGACAAGCACTGAACTGATCGCAGATGCCGAGTAAGTCTGAAGCTACTCTGAAACTGCTAAGTAGTTTGTAATCGCAATATTGCGAATACATCGGTCGCAATTTTAAGAAGCTAAGATTCACTCCCAGTAGGCGGCGGCTTAGCGTGTGTAACTCTGCTAAAATCGCCTTGCGAGCGATCAACTCGGAATGAGGGCCATGGTTTGATATTTGATGGTGCTTCAGTATTAGGCTGCCTTCCGCCCTCCCATGTTCATCTGAAAAGATGTGGTCTCCCTGCAGTTGTTGTCCCCAGATGAGAGTTCCCTTGTGCTGCCTCAGTTGAATCTCCTTTACTTGACAGAGATGTGCCTGAGCAGCGGCCCTCACCAGCCCTATCCCAAATCATACTTATTTTGCATAGGAGATACCATGGTCATGAAGATTGTTCTCCCAGGGTGAGGTTCATTCATTGCATTCTGGGTATGCTGACCCCTGTGATTTTCCCAAATGTGGGAAACTCGACTGCATTATTTGTGGTAGTGGGGGACTGTGTTTGTGCTTTCCTCTGGTCAGCTCTGGTAAAAGTCAGATTTCTTTGTCTCAGATCTTCCTCTAGCCTTGTTCTTCTTTCGAGAGTTCCCTGGTGCTGCTTCAGTTGGATCTCCTTCACTTCACAGGGGGGAACCCGAGCAGCGACCCTCCCCAGCTCTAGCCCAACTCCTACTTACCTGCCAGGTGAGATACTATGATCATGAAGGTGCTTCTCCCAGGGCAAGGCTCAACCATTGCACTCTGGGTGTGCTGCTCCTGCGATTTCCCCAAATGTGGGAAACTTGACTGTATAATTTGTGTTTCCCCTGGTCGGCTCTCGTATAATTCAGATCTCTTTGTCTCAGGTCTCTCTCCAGCCTAGTTTGCTGTCTGTTTCCACTTCTCTTTTCTTGAGCCGCTCCCTTCTATGCCCTTGCGCACTATCCTGACTTCTCCCGTCTGCTTACTTCGTGCCTTCCAACGCACAATGCGAACTACAGGTAGTGCTGCAGGGCCCACACCCTTTTACTTGCCTTACAGAGTAGCTCTGGAGCAGTTACAGTGCCCAGCTGCTGCAAGAAATCAGCTTGAATGCTTCAGGGGCTGGGGCATAGCCAACATGAGCCCCACACCGAAGGAGGGAGGAGGTGTGTAATGCAAACTAGGGGTCATCCAAGCGCTGCAAAAGGCCGCCATGCCCTGCACGCCCCTTTTCTCTTTTCATATGCAGACGAGGGTTGAAGCCAACTTTGACCCACTGCTTGGATGACATCACCATATGCAAATCCATCTGCTGCAGGCCTTCCCCCAGGAATGCTTGCACTAGTTGTTGCATTTGGTTTGTTGTTTGGGGGTGCTTCAGTATTAGGCAGCCTTCTGCCCTCACATGTTCATCTGAAAATATGTGTTCTCCCTGCAGTTGTTGTCCCCAGATGAGAGTTCCCTTGTGCTGCCTCAGTTGAATCTCCTTTACTTGACAGAGATGTGCCTGAGCAGCGGCCCTCCCCAGCCCTATCCCAAATCATACTTATTTTGCATAGGCGATACCATGGTCATGAAGATTGTTCTCCCAGGGTGAGGTTCATTCATTGCATTCTGGGTATGCTGACCCCTGTGATTTCCCCAAATGTGGGAAACTCGACTGCATTATTTGTGGTAGTGGGGGACTGTGTTTGTGCTTTCCTCTGGCCAGCTCTGGAAAAAGTCAGATTTCTTTGTCTCAGATCTTCCTCTAGCCTTGTTCTTCTTTCGAGAGTTCCCTTGTGCTGCCTCAGTTGGATCTCCTTCACTTGACAGGGGGGTGCCCGAACAGCGACCCTCCCCAGCTCTAGCCCAACTCCTACTTACCTGCCAGGTGAGATACTATGATCATGAAGGTGCTTCTCCCAGGGCAAGGCTCACCCATTGCACTCTGGGTGTGCTGCCCCTGCGATTTCCCCAAATGTGGGAAACTTGACTGCATAATTTGTGTTTCCCTTGGTCGGCTCTCGTATAATTCAGATCTCTTTGTCTCAGGTCTCTCTCCAGCCTAGTTTGCTGTCTGTTTCCACTTCTCTTTTCTTCAGCCGCTCCCTTCTATACCCTTGTGCACTATCCTGACTTCTCCTCCCGTCTGCTTACTTTGTGCCTTCCAATGCACAATGCAAACTACAGGTAGTGCTGCAGGGCCCACACCCTTTTACTTGCCTTACAGAGCAGCTCTGGAGCTGTTACAGTGCCCAGCTGCTGCAAGAAATCAGCTTGAATGCTTCAGGGGATGGGGCATGGCCAACATGAGCCCCACACCAAAGGAGGGTGGAGGTGTTTAATGCGAACTAGGGGTCATCCAAGCACCGCAAAAGGCCGCCATGCCCTGCACGCCCCTTTTCTCTTTTCATATGCAGATGAGGGTTGAAGCCAACTTTGACCCACTGCTTGGATGACATCACCGTATGCAAATCCGTCTTCTGCAGAACTTCCCCCAGGAATGCTTGCACTAGTTGTTGCATTTGGTTTGTTGTTTGGGGGTGCTTCAGTATTAGGCAGCCTTCTGCCCTCCCATGTTCATCTGAAAATATGTGTTCTCCCTGCAGTTGTTGTCCCCAGATGAGAGTTCCCTTGTGCTGCCTCAGTTAAATCTCCTTTACTTGACAGAGATGTGCATGAGCAGCGGCCCTCCCCAGCCCTATTCCAAATCATACTTATTTTGCATAGGAGATACCATGGTCATGAAGATTTTTCTCCCAGGGTGAGGTTCATTCATTGCATTTTGGGTATGCTGACCCCTGTGATTTCCCCAAATGTGGGAAACTCAGCTGCATTATTTGTGGTAGTGGGGGACTGTGTTTGTGCTTTCCTCTGGTCAGCTCTGGTAAAAGTCAGATTTCTTTGTCTCAGATTTTCCTCTAGCCTTGTTCTTCTTTTGAGAGTTCCCTTGTGCTGCCTTAGTTGGATCTCCTTCACTTTACAGGGGGGTACCCGAGCAGCGACCCTCCCCAGCTCTAGCCCAACTCCTACTTACCTGCCAGGTGAGATACTATGATCATGAAGGTGCTTCTCCCAGGGCAAGGCTAACCCATTGCACTCTGGGTGTGCTGCTCCTGCGATTTCCCCAAATGTGGGAAACTTGACTGTATAATTTGTGTTTCCCCTGGTCGGCTCTCGTATAATTCAGATCTCTTTGTCTCAGGTCTCTCTCCAGCCTAGTTTGCTGTCTGTTTCCACTTCTCTTTTCTTGAGCCGCTCCCTTCTATGCCCTTGCGCACTATCCTGACTTCTCCTCCTGTCTGCTTACTTTGTGCCTTCCAACGCACAATGCGAACTACAGGTAGTGCTGCAGGGCCCACACCCTTTTACTTGCCTTACAGAGCAGCTCTGGAGCTGTTACAGTGCCCAGCTGCTGCAAGAAATCAGCTTGAATGCTTCAGGGGCTGGGGCATAGCCAACATGAGCCCCACACCAAAGGAGGGTGGAGGTGTTTAATGCAAACTAGGGGTCAGCCAAGCGCCGCAAAAGGCCACCATGCCCTGCACGCCCCTTTTCTCTTTTCATATGCAGACGAGGGTTGAAGCCAACTTTGACCCACTGCTTGGATGACATCACCATATGCAAATCCATCTGCGGCAGGCCTTCCCCCAGGAATGCTTGCACTAGTTGTTGCATTTGGTTTGTTGTTTGGGGGTGCTTCAGTATTAGGCAGTCTTCTGCCCTCCCATGTTCATCTGAAAATATATGTTCTCCCTGCAGTTGTTGTCCCAAGATGAGAGTTCCCTTGTGCTGCCTCAGTTGAATCTCCTTTACTTGACAGAGATGTGCATGAGCAGCGGCCCTCCCCAGCCCTATTCCAAATCATACTTATTTTGCATAGGAGATACCATGGTCATGAAGATTTTTCTCCCAGGGTGAGGTTCATTCATTGCATTTTGGGTATGCTGACCCCTGTGATTTCCCCAAATGTGGGAAACTTGACTGCATTATTTGTGGTAGTGGGAGACTGTGTTTGTGCTTTCCTCTGGTCAGCTCTGGTAAAAGTCAGATTTCTTTGTCTCAGATCTTCCTCTAGCCTTGTTCTTCTTTCAAGAGTTCCCTGGTGCTGCCTCAGTTGGATCTCCTTCACTTCACAGGGGGGAACCCGAGCAGCGACCCTCCCCAGCTCTAGCCCAACTCCTACTTACCTGCCAGGTGAGATACTATGATCATGAAGGTGCTTCTCCCAGGGCAAGGCTCAACCATTGCACTCTGGGTGTGCTGCTCCTGCGATTTCCCCAAATGTGGGAAACTTGACTGCATAATTTGTGTTTCCCCTCGTCGGCTCTCGTATAATTCAGATCTCTTTGTCTCAGGTCTCTCTCCAGCCTAGTTTGCTGTCTGTTTCCACTTCTCTTTTCTTGAGCCGCTCCCTTCTATGCCCTTGCGCACTATCCTGACTTCTCCTGTCTGCTTACTTCGTGCCTTCCAACGCACAATGCGAACTACAGGTAGTGCTGCAGGGTCCACACCCTTTTACTTGCCTTACAGAGTAGCTCTGGAGCAGTTACAGTGCCCAGCTGCTGCAAGAAATCAGCTTGAATGCTTCAGGGGCTGGGGCATAGCCAACATGAGCCCCACACCGAAGGAGGGTGGAGGTGTGTAATGCGAACTAGGGGTCATCCAAGCGCTGCAAAAGGCCGCCATGCCCTGCACGCCCCTTTTCTCTTTTCATATGCAGACGAGGGTTGAAGCCAACTTTGACCCACTGCTTGGATGACATCACCATATGCAAATCCATCTGCTGCAGGCCTTCCCCCAGGAATGCTTGCACTAGTTGTTGCATTTGGTTTGTTGTTTGGGGGTGCTTCAGTATTAGGCAGCCTTCTGCCCTCACATGTTCATCTGAAAATATGTGTTCTCCCTGCAGTTGTTGTCCCCAGATGAGAGTTCCCTTGTGCTGCCTCAGTTGAATCTCCTTTACTTGACAGAGATGTGCCTGAGCAGCGGCCCTCCCCAGCCCTATCCCAAATCATACTTATTTTGCATAGGCGATACCATGGTCATGAAGATTGTTCTCCCAAGGTGAGGTTCATTCATTGCATTCTGGGTATGCTGACCCCTGTGATTTCCCCAAATGTGGGAAACTCGACAGCATTATTTGTGGTAGTGGGGGACTGTGTTTGTGCTTTCCTCTGGTCAGCTCTGGTAAAAGTCAGATTTCTTTGTCTCAGATTTTCCTTTAGCCTTGTTCTTCTTTCGAGAGTTCCCTTGTGCTGCCTCAGTTGGATCTCCTTCACTTTACAGGGGGGTGCCCGAGCAGCGACCCTCCCCAGCTCTAGCCCAACTCCTACTTACCTGCCAGGTGAGATACTATGATCATGAAGGTGCTTCTCCCAGGGCAAGGCTCACCCATTGTACTCTGGGTGTGCTGCTCCTGCGATTTCCCCAAATGTGGGAAACTTGACTGCATAATTTGTGTTTCCCCTGGTCGGCTCTCGTATAATTCAGATCTCTTTGTCTCAGGTCTCTCTCCAGCCTAGTTTGCTGTCTGTTTCCACTTCTCTTTTCTTCAGCCGCTCCCTTCTATACCCTTGTGCACTATCCTGACTTCTCCTCCCGTCTGCTTACTTTGTGCCTTCCAATGCACAATGCAAACTACAGGTAGTGCTGCAGGGCCCACACCCTTTTACTTGCCTTACAGAGCAGCTCTGGAGCTGTTGCAGTGCCAAGCTGCTGCAAGAAATCAGCTTGAATGCTTCAGGGGCTGGGGCATAGCCAACATGAGCCCCACACCGAAGGAGGGAGGAGGTGTGTAATGCAAACTAGGGGTCATCCAAGCGCTGCAAAAGGCCGCCATGCCCTGCACGCCCCTTTTCTCTTTTCATATGCAGACGAGGGTTGAAGCCAACTTTGACCCACTGCTTGGATGACATCACCATATGCAAATCCATCTGCTGCAGGCCTTCCCCCAGGAATGCTTGCACTAGTTGTTGCATTTGGTTTGTTGTTTGGGGGTGCTTCAGTATTAGGCAGCCTTCTGCCCTCACATGTTCATCTGAAAATATGTGTTCTCCCTGCAGTTGTTGTCCCCAGATGAGAGTTCCCTTGTGCTGCCTCAGTTGAATCTCCTTTACTTGACAGAGATGTGCCTGAGCAGCGGCCCTCCCCAGCCCTATCCCAAATCATACTTATTTTGCATAGGCGATACCATGGTCATGAAGATTGTTCTCCCAGGGTGAGGTTCATTCATTGCATTCTGGGTATGCTGACCCCTGTGATTTCCCCAAATGTGGGAAACTCAACTGCATTATTTGTGGTAGTGGGGGACTGTGTTTGTGCTTTCCTCTGGCCAGCTCTGGAAAAAGTCAGATTTCTTTGTCTCAGATCTTCCTCTAGCCTTGTTCTTCTTTCGAGAGTTCCCTTGTGCTGCCTCAGTTGGATCTCTTTCACTTGACAGGGGGGTGCCCGAACAGCGACCCTCCCCAGCTCTAGCCCAACTCCTACTTACCTGCCAGGTGAGATACTATGATCATGAAGGGGCTTCTCCCAGGGCAAGGCTCACCCATTGCACTCTGGGTGTGCTGCCCCTGCGATTTCCCCAAATGTGGGAAACTTGACTGCATAATTTGTGTTTCCCTTGGTCGGCTCTCGTATAATTCAGATCTCTTTGTCTCAGGTCTCTCTCCAGCCTAGTTTGCTGTCTGTTTCCACTTCTCTTTTCTTCAGCCGCTCCCTTCTATACCCTTGTGCACTATCCTGACTTCTCCTCCCGTCTGCTTACTTTGTGCCTTCCAATGCACAATGCAAACTACAGGTAGTGCTGCAGGGCCCACACCCTTTTACTTGCCTTACAGAGCAGCTCTGGAGCTGTTACAGTGCCCAGCTGCTGCAAGAAATCAGCTTGAATGCTTCAGGGGATGGGGCATGGCCAACATGAGCCCCACACCAAAGGAGGGTGGAGGTGTTTAATGCGAACTAGGGGTCATCCAAGCACCGCAAAAGGCCGCCATGCCCTGCACGCCCCTTTTCTCTTTTCATATGCAGATGAGGGTTGAAGCCAACTTTGACCCACTGCTTGGATGACATCACCGTATGCAAATCCGTCTTCTGCAGAACTTCCCCCAGGAATGCTTGCACTAGTTGTTGCATTTGGTTTGTTGTTTGGGGGTGCTTCAGTATTAGGCAGCCTTCTGCCCTCCCATGTTCATCTGAAAATATGTGTTCTCCCTGCAGTTGTTGTCCCCAGATGAGAGTTCCCTTGTGCTGCCTCAGTTAAATCTCCTTTACTTGACAGAGATGTGCATGAGCAGCGGCCCTCCCCAGCCCTATTCCAAATCATACTTATTTTGCATAGGAGATACCATGGTCATGAAGATTTTTCTCCCAGGGTGAGGTTCATTCATTGCATTTTGGGTATGCTGACCCCTGTGATTTCCCCAAATGTGGGAAACTCAGCTGCATTATTTGTGGTAGTGGGGGACTGTGTTTGTGCTTTCCTCTGGTCAGCTCTGGTAAAAGTCAGATTTCTTTGTCTCAGATTTTCCTCTAGCCTTGTTCTTTCGAGAGTTCCCTTGTGCTGCCTTAGTTGGATCTCCTTCACTTTACAGGGGGGTACCCGAGCAGCGACCCTCCCCAGCTCTAGCCCAACTCCTACTTACCTGCCAGGTGAGATACTATGATCATGAAGGTGCTTCTCCCAGGGCAAGGCTAACCCATTGCACTCTGGGTGTGCTGCTCCTGCGATTTCCCCAAATGTGGGAAACTTGACTGTATAATTTGTGTTTCCCCTGGTCGGCTCTCGTATAATTCAGATCTCTTTGTCTCAGGTCTCTCTCCAGCCTAGTTTGCTGTCTGTTTCCACTTCTCTTTTCTTGAGCCGCTCCCTTCTATGCCCTTGCGCACTATCCTGACTTCTCCTCCTGTCTGCTTACTTTGTGCCTTCCAACGCACAATGCGAACTACAGGTAGTGCTGCAGGGCCCACACCCTTTTACTTGCCTTACAGAGCAGCTCTGGAGCTGTTACAGTGCCCAGCTGCTGCAAGAAATCAGCTTGAATGCTTCAGGGGCTGGGGCATAGCCAACATGAGCCCCACACCAAAGGAGGGTGGAGGTGTTTAATGCAAACTAGGGGTCAGCCAAGCGCCGCAAAAGGCCACCATGCCCTGCACGCCCCTTTTCTCTTTTCATATGCAGACGAGGGTTGAAGCCAACTTTGACCCACTGCTTGGATGACATCACCATATGCAAATCCATCTGCGGCAGGCCTTCCCCCAGGAATGCTTGCACTAGTTGTTGCATTTGGTTTGTTGTTTGGGGGTGCTTCAGTATTAGGCAGTCTTCTGCCCTCCCATGTTCATCTGAAAATATATGTTCTCCCTGCAGTTGTTGTCCCAAGATGAGAGTTCCCTTGTGCTGTCTCAGTTGAATCTCCTTTACTTGACAGAGATGTGCATGAGCAGTGGCCCTCCCCAGCCCTATTCCAAATCATACTTATTTTGCATAGGAGATACCATGGTCATGAAGATTTTTCTCCCAGGGTGAGGTTCATTCATTGCATTTTGGGTATGCTGACCCCTGTGATTTCCCCAAATGTGGGAAACTTGACTGCATTATTTGTGGTAGTGGGAGACTGTGTTTGTGCTTTCCTCTGGTCAGCTCTGGTAAAAGTCAGATTTCTTTGTCTCAGATCTTCCTCTAGCCTTGTTCTTCTTTCAAGAGTTCCCTGGTGCTGCCTCAGTTGGATCTCCTTCACTTCACAGGGGGGAACCCGAGCAGCGACCCTCCCCAGCTCTAGCCCAACTCCTACTTACCTGCCAGGTGAGATACTATGATCATGAAGGTGCTTCTCCCAGGGCAAGGCTCAACCATTGCACTCTGGGTGTGCTGCTCCTGCGATTTCCCCAAATGTGGGAAACTTGACTGCATAATTTGTGTTTCCCCTCGTCGGCTCTCGTATAATTCAGATCTCTTTGTCTCAGGTCTCTCTCCAGCCTAGTTTGCTGTCTGTTTCCACTTCTCTTTTCTTGAGCCGCTCCCTTCTATGCCCTTGCGCACTATCCTGACTTCTCCCGTCTGCTTACTTCGTGCCTTCCAACGCACAATGCGAACTACAGGTAGTGCTGCAGGGTCCACACCCTTTTACTTGCCTTACAGAGTAGCTCTGGAGCAGTTACAGTGCCCAGCTGCTGCAAGAAATCAGCTTGAATGCTTCAGGGGCTGGGGCATAGCCAACATGAGCCCCACACCGAAGGAGGGTGGAGGTGTGTAATGCGAACTAGGGGTCATCCAAGCGCTGCAAAAGGCCGCCATGCCCTGCACGCCCCTTTTCTCTTTTCATATGCAGACGAGGGTTGAAGCCAACTTTGACCCACTGCTTGGATGACATCACCATATGCAAATCCATCTGCTGCAGGCCTTCCCCCAGGAATGCTTGCACTAGTTGTTGCATTTGGTTTGTTGTTTGTGGGTGCTTCAGTATTAGGCAGCCTTCTGCCCTCACATGTTCATCAGAAAATATGTGTTCTCCCTGCAGTTGTTGTCCCCAGATGAGAGTTCCCTTGTGCTGCCTCAGTTGAATCTCCTTTACTTGACAGAGATGTGCCTGAGCAGCGGCCCTCCCCAGCCCTATCCCAAATCATACTTATTTTGCATAGGCGATACCATGGTCATGAAGATTGTTCTCCCAAGGTGAGGTTCATTCATTGCATTCTGGGTATGCTGACCCCTGTGATTTCCCCAAATGTGGGAAACTCGACAGCATTATTTGTGGTAGTGGGGGACTGTGTTTGTGCTTTCCTCTGGTCAGCTCTGGAAAAAGTCAGATTTCTTTGTCTCAGATCTTCCTCTAGCCTTGTTCTTCTTTCGAGAGTTCCCTTGTGCTACCTCAGTTGGATCTCCTTCACTTCACAGGGGGGTGCCCGAACAGCGACCCTCCCCAGCTCTAGCCCAACTCCTACTTACCTGCCAGGTGAGATACTATGATTATGAAGGTGCTTCTCCCAGGGCAAGGCTCACCCATTGCACTCTGGGTGTGCTGCCCCTGCGATTTCCCCAAATGTGGGAAACTTGACTGCATAATTTGTGTTTCCCCTGGTCGGCTCTCGTATAATTCAGATCTCTTTGTCTCAGGTCTCTCTCCAGCCTAGTTTGCTGTCTGTTTCCACTTCTCTTTTCTTGAGCCGCTCCCTTCTATGCCCTTGCGCACTATCCTGACTTCTCCTCCTGTCTGCTTACTTTGTGCCTTCCAACGCACAATGCGATCTACAGGTAGTGCTGCAGGGCCCAGACCCTTTTACTTGCCTTACAGAGCAGCTCTGGAGCTGTTACAGTGCCCAGCTGCTGCAAGAAATCAGCTTGAATGCTTCAGGGGCTGGGGCATAGCCAACATGAGCCCCACACCAAAGGAGGGTGGAGGTGTTTAATGCAAACTAGGGGTCAGCCAAGCGCCGCAAAAGGCCACCATGCCCTGCACGCCCCTTTTCTCTTTTCATATGCAGACGAGGGTTGAAGCCAACTTTGACCCACTGCTTGGATGACATCACCATATGCAAATCCATCTGCGGCAGGCCTTCCCCCAGGAATGCTTGCACTAGTTGTTGCATTTATTTTGTTGTTTGGGGGTGCTTCAGTATTAGGCAGCCTTCTGCCCTCCCATGTTCATCTGAAAATATATGTTCTCCCTGCAGTTGTTGTCCCAAGATGAGAGTTCCCTTGTGCTGCCTCAGTTGAATCTCCTTTACTTGACAGAGATGTGCATGAGCAGCGGCCCTCCCCAGCCCTATTCCAAATCATACTTATTTTGCATAGGAGATACCATGGTCATGAAGATTTTTCTCCCAGGGTGAGGTTCATTCATTGCATTTTGGGTATGCTGACCCCTGTGATTTCCCCAAATGTGGGAAACTTGACTGCATTATTTGTGGTAGTGGGAGACTGTGTTTGTGCTTTCCTCTGGTCAGCTCTGGTAAAAGTCAGATTTCTTTGTCTCAGATTTTCCTTTAGCCTTGTTCTTCTTTCGAGAGTTCCCTTGTGCTGCCTCAGTTGGATCTCCTTCACTTTACAGGGGGGTGCCCGAGCAGCGACCCTCCCCAGCTCTAGCCCAACTCCTACTTACCTGCCAGGTGAGATACTATGATCATGAAGGTGCTTCTCCCAGGGCAAGGCTCACCCATTGTACTCTGGGTGTGCTGCTCCTGCGATTTCCCCAAATGTGGGAAACTTGACTGCATAATTTGTGTTTCCCCTGGTCGGCTCTCGTATAATTCAGATCTCTTTGTCTCAGGTCTCTCTCCAGCCTAGTTTGCTGTCTGTTTCCACTTCTCTTTTCTTCAGCCGCTCCCTTCTATACCCTTGTGCACTATCCTGACTTCTCCTCCCGTCTGCTTACTTTGTGCCTTCCAATGCACAATGCAAACTACAGGTAGTGCTGCAGGGCCCACACCCTTTTACTTGCCTTACAGAGCAGCTCTGGAGCTGTTGCAGTGCCAAGCTGCTGCAAGAAATCAGCTTGAATGCTTCAGGGGCTGGGGCATAGCCAACATGAGCCCCACACCGAAGGAGGGTGGAGGTGTTTAATGCAAACTAGGGGTCAGACAAGCGCAGCAAAAGGCCACCATGCCCTGCACGCCCCTTTTCTGTTTTCATATGCAGACGAGGGTTGAAGCCAACTTTGACCCACTGCTTGGATGACATCACCATATGCAAATCCATCTGCGGCAGGCCTTCCCCCAGGAATGCTTGCACTAGTTGTTGCATTTGGTTTGTTGTTTGGGGGTGCTTCAGTATTAGGCAGCCTTCTGCCCTCCCATGTTCATCTGAAAATATGTGTTCTCCCTGCAGTTGTTGTCCCTAGATGAGAGTTCCCTTGTGCTGCCTCAGTTGAATCTCCTTAACTTGACAGAGATGTGCCTGAGCAGCGGCCCTCCCCAGCTCTATCCCAAATCATACTTATTTTGCATAGGAGATACCATGGTCATGAAGATTATTCTCCCAGGGTGAGGTTCATTCATTGCATTCTGGGTATGCTGACCCCTGTGATTTCCCCAAATGTGGGAAACTCGACTGCTTTATTTGTGGTAGTGGGGGACTGTGTTTGTGTTTTCCTCTGGTCAGCTCTGGTAAAAGTCAGATTTCTTTGTTTCAGAGCCTTGTTCTTCTTTTGAGAGTTCCCTTGTGCTGCCTCAGTTGGATCTCCTTCACTTGACAGGGGGGTGCCCGAGCAGAGACCCTCCCCAGCTCTAGCCCAACTCCTACTTACCTGCCAGGTGAGATACTATGATCATGAAGGTGCTTCTCCCAGGGCAAGGCTCACCCATTGCACTCTGGGTGTGCTGCCCCTGCGATTTCCCCAAATGTGGGAAACTTGACTGCATAATTTGTGTTTCCCCTGGTCGGCTCTCGTATAATTCAGATCTCTTTGTCTCAGGTCTCTCTCCAGCCTAGTTTGCTGTCTGTTTCCACTTCTCTTTTCTTCAGCCGCTCCCTTCTATGCCCTTGTGCACTATCCTGACTTCCCCGTCTGCTTACTTTGTGCCTTCCAACGCACAATGCAAACTACAGGTAGTGCTGCAGGGCCCACACCCTTTTACTTGCTTTACAGAGCAGCTCTGGAGCTGTTACAGTGCCCAGCTGCTGCAAGAAATCAGCTTGAATGCTTCAGGGGCTGGGGCATAGCCAACATGAGCCCCACACCGAAGGAGGGTGGAGGTGTTTAATGCGAACTAGGGGTCATCCAAGCGCCGCAAAAGGCAGCCATGCCCTGCACACCCCTTTTTTATTTTCATATGCAGACGAGGGTTGAAGCCAACTTTGACCCACTGCTTGGATGACATCACCATATGCAAATCCGTCTGCTGCAGGCCTTCCCCCAGGAATGCTTGCACTAGTAGTTGCATTTGGTTTGTTGTTTGGGGGTGCTTCAGTATTAGGCAGCCTTCTGCCCTCCCATGTTCATCTGAAAATATGTGTTCTCCCTGCAGTTGTTGTCCCCAGATGAGAGTTCCCTTGTGCTGCCTCAGTTGAATCTCCTTTACTTGACAGAGATGTGCCTGAGCAGCGGCCCTCCCCAGCCCTATCCCAAATCATACTTATTTTGCATAGGAGATACCATGGTCATGAAGATTGTTCTCCCAGGGTGAGGTTCATTCATTGCACTCTGGGTATGCTGACCCCTGTGATTTCCCCAAATGTGGGAAACTCGACTGCATTATTTGTGGTAGTGGGGGACTGTGTTTGTGCTTTCCTCTGGTCAGCTCTGGTAAAAGTCAGATTTCTTTGTCTCAGATCTTCCTCTAGCCTTGTTCTTCTTTCGAGAGTTCCCTTGTGCTGCCTCAGTTGGATCTCCTTCACTTGACAGGGGGTGCCCGAGCAGCAATCCTCCACAGCTCTAGCCCAACTCCTACTTACCTGCCAGGTGAGATACTATGATCTTCACTGTTAGGGCAATCAGGATGTGGAATTCCCTGCCAGGGAAGGTGGTAATGGCGGACTCTGTAATTGGATTTAAAAAAGGAATGGATACATTTCTGAATGAAAAAGCTATCCAAGGTTATAATACTTAAAATATCAACATGGTTAATCCGGGGGTAACATGAGTTATAGTAGCTAACTAGTCATAAAACATTATTCAGCAAGTATGTAGAATCATCACAACTTAAAACAGGTTGAACACGATGGGCAATTTGCCTCTATTCAACCTCAAAAACTATGTTACCATATGTTACTATATTACTATGTTACTGTAGTATACAGAACACCACAATGTAATGAGCAGTGATAGTGAGCACTGATGAGGATACTAGAACTGACACTGAGCAGCAAGATGCAGCACTGGACTATTAGTAATGTACTGTAGTATGCTGAGCACCACAATGCAGCACAAGACAATGAGCAGTGATACTGAGCACTGATGAGGATACTACTGAGAACTGACACTGAGCAGGAGAGACACACTACTAGTATTACTGAGCAGCAATAAGTAACCACTGATACTGAGCACTGATATTGAGATTTCCACTGAGAGAACATAGCCACGTCCTCTCCGCTCTCTCTTCAATGCACGAGTAAAAATGGCGGCAACGCGCAGCTCTTTATATGGAATCCGAATCTCGCGAGAATCCGACAGCGGGATGATGACATTTTCCCTTGTTCAGGTTTTCCGAGTCAGGCAGGAACAACCGAGCCTGCCTCGGACCAGTGTAAACCACGTGGAGTTCGTCGGGAATTCGGTTCTCGGAGAACCGAACCCGCTCCTCTATATATACTATATTACTATGTTACTGTAGTATACAGAACACCACAATGCAATGAGCAGTGATAGTGAGCACTGATGAGGATACTAGAACTGACACTGAGCAGCAAGATGCAGCACTGGACTATTAGTAATGTACTGTAGTATGCTGAGCACCACAATGCAGCACAAGACAATGAGCAGTGATACTGAGCACTGATGAGGATACTACTGAGAACTGACACTGAGCAGGAGAGACACACTACTAGTATTACTGAGCAGCAATAAGTAACCACTGATACTGAGCACTGATATTGAGATTTCCACTGAGAGAACATAGCCACGTCCTCTCCGCTCTCTCTTCAATGCACGAGTAAAAATGGCAGCAACGCGCAGCTCTTTATATGGAATCCGAATCTCACGAGAATCTGACAGCGGGATGATGACATTTTCCCTTGTTCAGGTTTTCCGAGTCAGGCAGGAACAACCGAGCCTGCCTCGGACCAATGTAAACCACGTGGAGTTCGTGGGGAATTCGGTTCTCGGAGAACCGAACCCACTCCTCTCTACCTTATACCCATCAATTGTTTTTATTTTCAATCTAAGCCCCTGCAGTTTTCTGTAAGCATCTGCTTCGCTATGATGATCAACAAGTCACAAGGGCAAACACTCAGGGCTTGAGGCGTAGATCTTAGGACCAGCTGCTACAAGCATGGCAGAGGTGTCACTATCACTGGTGACACCCAGAGAGGTGGCGAGGGAGATTGTAATGCAGTGCGCGCAGATAAACAGCGCAATGGTAAAAAGGAGGCATGGTTTCATAGGTAGGGGCGTGGCCTGGTGGCCTGAATCTACATTTTGTTGCTCCGGGTGTCCCGGGGGTTGGGGGCTGCACCCGGGGACTAGTGTGTGAGCGGTGCTGGCTCCTGCACAGTGACAGGGCATGGCCACCCAGCATGACGCCTCCCTTCTTGACCATGCTGTAATTGCAGTCGCACTGCAGTTCAGCGTGATCATAAAAAATGGTGTAGGCTCCTGCTGGTGCAGACTGTAGAGAAAAGCTGCTGTGACCACGCCCCCTGTGTCTCCTCCGTTGCAGACCCCATTTTGAAGCCTTGCCCCCGGACTAAGAGAAAAGAATGCCCTTGCGCACTATCCTGACTTCTCCTCCCGTCTGCTTAATTTGTGCCTTCCAACGCACAATGCGAACAACAGGTGGTGCTGCAGGGCCCACACACTTTTACTTGCCTTACAGAACAGCTCTGGAGCTGTTACAGTGCCCAGCTGCTGCAAGAAATCAGCTTTAATGCATCAGGGGATGGGGCATGGCCAACATGAGCCCCACACCAAAGGAGGGTGGGGGTGTTTAATGCGAACTAGGGGTCATCCAAGCACTGCAAAAGGCCGCCATGCCCTGCATGCCCCTTTTCTCTTTTCATATGCAGATGAGGGTTCCAGTCAACTTTGGCCCACTGCTTGGATTTACATCACCGTATGCAAATCCGTCTGCTGCAGACCTTCCCCCAGGAGTGCTTGTACTAGTTGTTGCATATGGGCCCTCATTCCGAGTCGTTCGCTCTGTAAATTTCATCGCATCGCAGTGAAATTCTGTTTAGTACGCATGCGCAATATTCGCACTGCGACTGCGCCAAGTAATTTTACAATGAAGAAAGTATTTTTACTCACAGCTTTTTCTTCGCTCCGGCGATCGTAATGTGATTGACAGGAAATGGGTGTTACTGGGCGGAAACAGGCCGTTTTATGGGCGTGTGGGAAAAAACGCTACAGTTTCCAGAAAAAACGCAGGAGTGGCCGGAGAAACGGGGGAGTGTCTGGGCGAACTCTGGGAGTGTTTGTGACGTCAAACCAGGAACGACAAGCACTGAACTGATCGCAGATGCAGAGTAAGTCTGAAGCTACTCTGAAACTGCTAAGTAGTTTGTAATCGCAATATTGCGAATACATCGGTCGCAATTTTAAGAAGCTAAGATTCACTCCCAGTAGGCGGCGGCTTAGCGTGTGTAACTCTGCTAAAATCGCCTTGCGAGCGATCAACTCGGAATGAGGGCCATGGTTTGATATTTGATGGTGCTTCAGTATTAGGCAGCCTTCCGCCCTCCCATGTTCATCTGAAAAGATGTGGTCTCCCTGCAGTTGTTGTCCCCAGATGAGAGTTCCCTTGTGCTGCCTCAGTTGAATCTCCTTTACTTGACAGAGATGTGCCTGAGCAGCGGCCCTCACCAGCCCTATCCCAAATCATACTTATTTTGCATAGGAGATACCATGGTCATGAAGATTGTTCTCCCAGGGTTAGGTTCATTCATTGCATTCTGGGTATGCTGACCCCTGTGATTTTCCCAAATGTGGGAAACTCGACTGCATTATTTGTGGTAGTGGGGGACTGTGTTTGTGCTTTCCTCTGGTCAGCTCTGGTAAAAGTCAGATTTCTTTGTCTCAGATCTTCCTCTAGCCTTGTTCTTCTTTCGAGAGTTCCCTGGTGCTGCTTCAGTTGGATCTCCTTCACTTCACAGGGGGGAACCCGAGCAGCGACCCTCCCCAGCTCTAGCCCAACTCCTACTTACCTGCCAGGTGAGATACTATGATCATGAAGGTGCTTCTCCCAGGGCAAGGCTCAACCATTGCACTCTGGGTGTGCTGCTCCTGCGATTTCCCCAAATGTGGGAAACTTGACTGCATAATTTGTGTTTCCCCTCGTCGGCTCTCGTATAATTCAGATCTCTTTGTCTCAGGTCTCTCTCCAGCCTAGTTTGCTGTCTGTTTCCACTTCTCTTTTCTTGAGCCGCTCCCTTCTATGCCCTTGCGCACTATCCTGACTTCTCCCGTCTGCTTACTTCGTGCCTTCCAACGCACAATGCGAACTACAGGTAGTGCTGCAGGGCCCACACCCTTTTACTTGCCTTACAGAGTAGCTCTGGAGCAGTTACAGTGCCCAGCTGCTGCAAGAAATCAGCTTTAATGCTTCAGGGGCTGGGGCATAGCCAACATGAGCCCCACACCGAAGGAGGGAGGAGGTGTGTAATGCAAACTAGGGGTCATCCAAGCGCTGCAAAAGGCCGCCATGCCCTGCACGCCCCTTTTCTCTTTTCATATGCAGACGAGGGTTGAAGCCAACTTTGACCCACTGCTTGGATGACATCACCATATGCAAATCCATCTGCTGCAGGCCTTCCCCCAGGAATGCTTGCACTAGTTGTTGCATTTGGTTTGTTGTTTGGGGGTGCTTCAGTATTAGGCAGCCTTCTGCCCTCACATGTTCATCTGAAAATATGTGTTCTCCCTGCAGTTGTTGTCCCCAGATGAGAGTTCCCTTGTGCTGCCTCAGTTGAATCTCCTTTACTTGACAGAGATGTGCCTGAGCAGCGGCCCTCCCCAGCCCTATCCCAAATCATACTTATTTTGCATAGGCGATACCATGGTCATGAAGATTGTTCTCCCAGGGTGAGGTTCATTCATTGCATTCTGGGTATGCTGACCCCTGTGATTTCCCCAAATGTGGGAAACTCGACTGCATTATTTGTGGTAGTGGGGGACTGTGTTTGTGCTTTCCTCTGGCCAGCTCTGGAAAAAGTCAGATTTCTTTGTCTCAGATCTTCCTCTAGCCTTGTTCTTCTTTCGAGAGTTCCCTTGTGCTGCCTCAGTTGGATCTCTTTCACTTGACAGGGGGGTGCCCGAACAGCGACCCTCCCCAGCTCTAGCCCAACTCCTACTTACCTGCCAGGTGAGATACTATGATCATGAAGGTGCTTCTCCCAGGGCAAGGCTCACCCATTGCACTCTGGGTGTGCTGCCCCTGCGATTTCCCCAAATGTGGGAAACTTGACTGCATAATTTGTGTTTCCCTTGGTCGGCTCTCGTATAATTCAGATCTCTTTGTCTCAGGTCTCTCTCCAGCCTAGTTTGCTGTCTGTTTCCACTTCTCTTTTCTTCAGCCGCTCCCTTCTATACCCTTGTGCACTATCCTGACTTCTCCTCCCGTCTGCTTACTTTGTGCCTTCCAATGCACAATGCAAACTACAGGTAGTGCTGCAGGGCCCACACCCTTTTACTTGCCTTACAGAGCAGCTCTGGAGCTGTTACAGTGCCCAGCTGCTGCAAGAAATCAGCTTGAATGCTCCAGGGGATGGGGCATGGCCAACATGAGCCCCACACCAAAGGAGGGTGGAGGTGTTTAATGCGAACTAGGGGTCATCCAAGCACCGCAAAAGGCCGCCATGCCCTGCACGCCCCTTTTCTCTTTTCATATGCAGATGAGGGTTGAAGCCAACTTTGACCCACTGCTTGGATGACATCACCGTATGCAAATCCGTCTTCTGCAGAACTTCCCCCAGGAATGCTTGCACTAGTTGTTGCATTTGGTTTGTTGTTTGGGGGTGCTTCAGTATTAGGCAGCCTTCTGCCCTCCCATGTTCATCTGAAAATATGTGTTCTCCCTGCAGTTGTTGTCCCCAGATGAGAGTTCCCTTGTGCTGCCTCAGTTAAATCTCCTTTACTTGACAGAGATGTGCATGAGCAGCGGCCCTCCCCAGCCCTATTCCAAATCATACTTATTTTGCATAGGAGATACCATGGTCATGAAGATTTTTCTCCCAGGGTGAGGTTCATTCATTGCATTTTGGGTATGCTGACCCCTGTGATTTCCCCAAATGTGGGAAACTCAACTGCATTATTTGTGGTAGTGGGGGACTGTGTTTGTGCTTTCCTCTGGTCAGCTCTGGTAAAAGTCAGATTTCTTTGTCTCAGATTTTCCTCTAGCCTTGTTCTTCTTTCGAGAGTTCCCTTGTGCTGCCTTAATTGGATCTCCTTCACTTTACAGGGGGGTACCCTAGCAGCGACCCTCCCCAGCTCTAGCCCAACTCCTACTTACCTGCCAGGTGAGATACTATGATCATGAAGGTGCTTCTCCCAGGGCAAGGCTAACCCATTGCACTCTGGGTGTGCTGCTCCTGCGATTTCCCCAAATGTGGGAAACTTGACTGTATAATTTGTGTTTCCCCTGGTCGGCTCTCGTATAATTCAGATCTCTTTGTCTCAGATCTCTCTCCAGCCTAGTTTGCTGTCTGTTTCCACTTCTCTTTTCTTCAGCCGCTCCCTTCTATACCCTTGTGCACTATCCTGACTTCTCCTCCCGTCTGCTTACTTTGTGCCTTCCAATGCACAATGCAAACTACAGGTAGTGCTGCAGGGCCCACACCCTTTTACTTGCCTTACAGAGCAGCTCTGGAGCTGTTACAGTGCCCAGCTGCTGCAAGAAATCAGCTTGAATGCTTCAGGGGCTGGGGCATAGCCAACATGAGCCCCACACCAAAGGAGGGTGGAGGTGTTTAATGCAAACTAGGGGTCAGCCAAGCGCCGCAAAAGGCCACCATGCCCTGCACGCCCCTTTTCTCTTTTCATATGCAGACGAGGGTTGAAGCCAACTTTGACCCACTGCTTGGATGACATCACCATATGCAAATCCATCTGCGGCAGGCCTTCCCCCAGGAATGCTTGCACTAGTTGTTGCATTTGGTTTGTTGTTTGGGGGTGCTTCAGTATTAGGCAGTCCTCTGCCCTCCCATGTTCATCTGAAAATATATGTTCTCCCTGCAGTTGTTGTCCCAAGATGAGAGTTCCCTTGTGCTGCCTCAGTTGAATCTCCTTTACTTGACAGAGATGTGCATGAGCAGCGGCCCTCCCCAGCCCTATTCCAAATCATACTTATTTTGCATAGGAGATACCATGGTCATGAAGATTTTTCTCCCAGGGTGAGGTTCATTCATTGCATTTTGGGTATGCTGACCCCTGTGATTTCCCCAAATGTGGGAAACTTGACTGCATTATTTGTGGTAGTGGGAGACTGTGTTTGTGCTTTCCTCTGGTCAGCTCTGGTAAAAGTCAGATTTCTTTGTCTCAGATCTTCCTCTAGCCTTGTTCTTCTTTCGAGAGTTCCCTGGTGCTGCCTCAGTTGGATCTCCTTCACTTCACAGGGGGGAACCCGAGCAGCGACCCTCCCCAGCTCTAGCCCAACTCCTACTTACCTGCCAGGTGAGATACTATGATCATGAAGGTGCTTCTCCCAGGGCAAGGCTCAACCATTGCACTCTGGGTGTGCTGCTCCTGCGATTTCCCCAAATGTGGGAAACGTGACTGCATAATTTGTGTTTCCCCTCGTCGGCTCTCGTATAATTCAGATCTCTTTGTCTCAGGTCTCTCTCCAGCCTAGTTTGCTGTCTGTTTCCACTTCTCTTTTCTTGAGCCGCTCCCTTCTATGCCCTTGCGCACTATCCTGACTTCTCCCGTCTGCTTACTTCGTGCCTTCCAACGCACAATGCGAACTACAGGTAGTGCTGCAGGGCCCACACCCTTTTACTTGCCTTACAGAGTAGCTCTGGAGCAGTTACAGTGCCCAGCTGCTGCAAGAAATCAGCTTGAATGCTTCAGGGGCTGGGGCATAGCCAACATGAGCCCCACACTGAAGGAGGGTGGAGGTGTGTAATGCGAACTAGGGGTCATCCAAGCGCTGCAAAAGGCCGCCATGCCCTGCACGCCCCTTTTCTCTTTTCATATGCAGACGAGGGTTGAAGCCAACTTTGACCCACTGCTTGGATGACATCACCATATGCAAATCCATCTGCTGCAGGCCTTCCCCCAGGAATGCTTGCACTAGTTGTTGCATTTGGTTTGTTGTTTGGGGGTGCTTCAGTATTAGGCAGCCTTCTGCCCTCACATGTTCATCTGAAAATATGTGTTCTCCCTGCAGTTGTTGTCCCCAGATGAGAGTTCCCTTGTGCTGCCTCAGTTTAATCTCCTTTACTTGACAGAGATGTGCCTGAGCAGCGGCCCTCCCCAGCCCTATCCCAAATCATACTTATTTTGCATAGGCGATACCATGGTCATGAAGATTGTTCTCCCAAGGTGAGGTTCATTCATTGCATTCTGGGTATGCTGACCCCTGTGATTTCCCCAAATGTGGGAAACTCGACTGCATTATTTGTGGTAGTGGGGGACTGTGTTTGTGCTTTCCTCTGGTCAGCTCTGGAAAAAGTCAGATTTCTTTGTCTCAGATCTTCCTCTAGCCTTGTTCTTCTTTCGAGAGTTCCCTTGTGCTGCCTCAGTTGGATCTCTTTCACTTGACAGTGGGGTGCCCGAACAGCGACCCTCCCCAGCTCTAGCCCAACTCCTACTTACCTGCCAGGTGAGATACTATGATCATGAAGGTGCTTCTCCCAGGGCAAGGCTCACCCATTGCACTCTGGGTGTGCTGCCCCTGCGATTTCCCCAAATGTGGGAAACTTGACTGCATAATTTGTGTTTCCCCTGGTCGGCTCTCGTATAATTCAGATCTCTTTGTCTCAGGTCTCTCTCCAGCCTAGTTTGCTGTCTGTTTCCACTTCTCTTTTCTTGAGCCGCTCCCTTCTATGCCCTTGCGCACTATCCTGACTTCTCCTCCTGTCTGCTTACTTTGTGCCTTCCAACGCACAATGCGATCTACAGGTAGTGCTGCAGGGCCCAGACCCTTTTACTTGCCTTACAGAGCAGCTCTGGAGCTGTTACAGTGCCCAGCTGCTGCAAGAAATCAGCTTGAATGCTTCAGGGGCTGGGGCATAGCCAACATGAGCCCCACACCAAAGGAGGGTGGAGGTGTTTAATGCAAACTAGGGGTCAGCCAAGCGCCGCAAAAGGCCACCATGCCCTGCACGCCCCTTTTCTCTTTTCATATGCAGACGAGGGTTGAAGCCAACTTTGACCCACTGCTTGGATGACATCACCATATGCAAATCCATCTGCGGCAGGCCTTCCCCCAGGAATGCTTGCACTAGTTGTTGCATTTGGTTTGTTGTTTGGGGGTGCTTCAGTATTAGGCAGCCTTCTGCCCTCCCATGTTCATCTGAAAATATATGTTCTCCCTGCAGTTGTTGTCCCAAGATGAGAGTTCCCTTGTGCTGCCTCAGTTGAATCTCCTTTACTTGACAGAGATGTGCATGAGCAGCTGCCCTCCCCAGCCCTATTCCAAATCATACTTATTTTGCATAGGAGATACCATGGTCATGAAGATTTTTCTCCCAGGGTGAGGTTCATTCATTGCATTTTGGGTATGCTGACCCCTGTGATTTCCCCAAATGTGGGAAACTTGACTGCATTATTTGTGGTAGTGGGAGACTGTGTTTGTGCTTTCCTCTGGTCAGCTCTGGTAAAAGTCAGATTTCTTTGTCTCAGATTTTCCTTTAGCCTTGTTCTTCTTTCGAGAGTTCCCTTGTGCTGCCTCAGTTGGATCTCCTTCACTTTACAGGGGGGTACCCGAGCAGCGACCCTCCCCAGCTCTAGCCCAACTCCTACTTACCTGCCAGGTGAGATACTATGATCATGAAGGTGCTTCTCCCAGGGCAAGGCTCACCCATTGTACTCTGGGTGTGCTGCTCCTGCGATTTCCCCAAATGTGGGAAACTTGACTGCATAATTTGTGTTTCCCCTGGTCGGCTCTCGTATAATTCAGATCTCTTTGTCTCAGGTCTCTCTCCAGCCTAGTTTGCTGTCTGTTTCCACTTCTCTTTTCTTCAGCCGCTCCCTTCTATACCCTTGTGCACTATCCTGACTTCTCCTCCCGTCTGCTTACTTTGTGCCTTCCAATGCACAATGCAAACTACAGGTAGTGCTGCAGGGCCCACACCCTTTTACTTGCCTTACAGAGCAGCTCTGGAGCTGTTGCAGTGCCAAGCTGCTGCAAGAAATCAGCTTGAATGTTTCAGGGGCTGGGGCATAGCCAACATGAGCCCCACACCGAAGAAGGGTGGAGGTGTTTAATGCAAACTAGGGGTCAGACAAGCGCAGCAAAAGGCCACCATGCCCTGCACGCCCCTTTTCTGTTTTCATATGCAGACGAGGGTTGAAGCCAACTTTGACCCACTGCTTGGATGACATCACCATATGCAAATCCATCTGCGGCAGGCCTTCCCCCAGGAATGCTTGCACTAGTTGTTGCATTTGGTTTGTTGTTTGGGGGTGCTTCAGTATTAGGCAGCCGTCTGCCCTCCCATGTTCATCTGAAAATATGTGTTCTCCCTGCAGTTGTTGTCCCTAGATGAGAGTTCCCTTGTGCTGCCTCAGTTGAATCTCCTTAACTTGACAGAGATGTGCCTGAGCAGCGGCCCTCCCCAGCTCTATCCCAAATCATACTTATTTTGCATAGGAGATACCATGGTCATGAAGATTATTCTCCCAGGGTGAGGTTCATTCATTGCATTCTGGGTATGCTGACCCCTGTGATTTCCCCAAATGTGGGAAACTCGACTGCTTTATTTGTGGTAGTGGGGGACTGTGTTTGTGTTTTCCTCTGGTCAGCTCTGGTAAAAGTCAGATTTCTTTGTTTCAGAGCCTTGTTCTTCTTTTGAGAGTTCCCTTGTGCTGCCTCAGTTGGATCTCCTTCACTTGACAGGGGGGTGCCCGAGCAGAGACCCTCCCCAGCTCTAGCCCAACTCCTACTTACCTGCCAGGTGAGATACTATGATCATGAAGGTGCTTCTCCCAGGGCAAGGCTCACCCATTGCACTCTGGGTGTGCTGCCCCTGCGATTTCCCCAAATGTGGGAAACTTGACTGCATAATTTGTGTTTCCCCTGGTCGGCTCTCGTATAATTCAGATCTCTTTGTCTCAGGTCTCTCTCCAGCCTAGTTTGCTGTCTGTTTCCACTTCTCTTTTCTTCAGCCGCTCCCTTCTATACCCTTGTGCACTATCCTGACTTCTCCTCCCGTCTGCTTACTTTGTGCCTTCCAATGCACAATGCAAACTACAGGTAGTGCTGCAGGGCCCACACCCTTTTACTTGCCTTACAGAGCAGCTCTGGAGCTGTTACAGTGCCCAGCTGCTGCAAGAAATCTGCTTGAATGCTTCAGGGGATGGGGCATGGCCAACATGAGCCCCACACCAAAGGAGGGTGGAGGTGTTTAATGCGAACTAGGGGTCATCCAAGCACCGCAAAAGGCCGCCATGCCCTGCACGCCCCTTTTCTCTTTTCATATGCAGATGAGGGTTGAAGCCAACTTTGACCCACTGCTTGTATGACATCACCGTATGCAAATCCGTCTTCTGCAGAACTTCCCCCAGGAATGCTTGCACTAGTTGTTGCATTTGGTTTGTTGTTTGGGGGTGCTTCAGTATTAGGCAGCCTTCTGCCCTCCCATGTTCATCTGAAAATATGTGTTCTCCCTGCAGTTGTTGTCCCCAGATGAGAGTTCCCTTGTGCTGCCTCAGTTGAATCTCCTTTACTTGACAGAGATGTGCCAGAGCAGCGGCCCTCCCCAGCCCTATTCCAAATCATACTTATTTTGCATAGGAGATACCATGGTCATGAAGATTGTTCTCCCAGGGTGAGGTTCATTCATTGCATTTTGGGTATGCTGACCCCTGTGATTTCCCCAAATGTGGGAAACTCAACTGCATTATTTGTGGTAGTGGGGGACTGTGTTTGTGCTTTCCTCTGGTCAGCTCTGGTAAAAGTCAGATTTCTTTGTCTCAGATTTTCCTCTTGCCTTGTTCTTCTTTCGAGAGTTCCCTTGTGCTGCCTCAGTTGGATCTCCTTCACTTGACAGGGGGGTACCCGAGCAGCGACCCTCCCCAGCTCTAGCCCAACTCCTACTTACCTGCCAGGTGAGATACTATGATCATGAAGGTGCTTCTCCCAGGGCAAGGCTCACCCATTGCACTCTGGGTGTGCTGCTCCTGCGATTTCCCCAAATGTGGGAAACTTGACTGCATAATTTGTGTTTCCCCTGGTCGGCTCTCGTATAATTCAGATCTCTTTGTCTCAGGTCTCTCTCCAGCCTAGTTTGCTGTCTGTTTCCACTTCTCTTTTCTTCAGCCGCTCCCTTCTATACCCTTGTGCACTATCCTGACTTCTCCTCCCGTCTGCTTACTTTGTGCCTTCCAATGCACAATGCAAACTACAGGTAGTGCTGCAGGGCCCACACCCTTTTACTTGCCTTACAGAGCAGCTCTGGAGCTGTTACAGTGCCCAGCTGCTGCAAGAAATCAGCTTGAATGCTTCAGGGGCTGGGGCATAGCCAACATGAGCCCCACACCGAAGGAGGGTGGAGGTGTTTAATGCAAACTAGGGGTCGGTCAAGTGCCGCAAAAGGCCACCATGCCCTGCACGCCCCTTTTCTGTTTTCATATGCAGACGAGGGTTGAAGCCAACTTTGACCCACTGCTTGGATGACATCACCATATGCAAATCCATCTGCGGCAGGCCTTCCCCCAGGAATGCTTGCACTAGTTGTTGCATTTGGTTTGTTGTTTGGGGGTGCTTCAGTATTAGTCAGCCTTCTGCTCCACCCTCCTTTGGTGTGGGGCTCATGTTGGCCATGTCCCATCCCCTGAAGCATTCAAGCAGATTTCTTGCAGCAGCTGGGCACTGTAACAGCTCCAGAGCTGCTCTGTAAGGCAAGTAAAAGGGTGTGGGCCCTGCAGCACTACCTGTAGTTTGCATTGTGCATTGGAAGGCACAAAATAAGCAGACGGGAGGAGAAGTCAGGATAGTGCACAAGGGTATAGAAGGGAGCGGCTGAAGAAAAGAGAAGTGGAAACAGACAGCAAACTAGGCTGGAGAGAGATCTGAGACAAAGAGATCTGAATTATACGAGAGCCGACCAGGGGAAACACAAATTATGCAGTCAAGTTTCCCACATTTGGGGAAATCGCAGGGGCTGCACACCCAGAGTGCAATGGGTGAGCCTTGCCCTGGGAGAAGCACCTTCATGATCATAGTATCTCACCTGGCAGGTAAGTAGGAGTTGGGCTAGAGCTGGGGAGGGTCGCTGCTCGGGCACCCCCCTGTTAAGTGAAGGAGATCCAACTGAGGCAGCACAAGGGAACTCTCAAAAGAAGAACAAGGCTAGAGGAAGATCTGAAACAAAGAAATCTGACTTTTACCAGAGCTGACCAGAAGAAAACACAAACACAGTCCCCCACTACCACAAATAAAGCAGTCGAGTTTCCCACATTTGGGGAAATCACAGGGGTCAGCATACCCAAAATGCAATGAATGAACCTCACCTCGACTGCTTTATTTGTGGTAGTGGGGGACTGTGTTTGTGTTTTCTTCTGGTCAGCTCTGGTAAAAGTCAGATTTCTTTGTTTCAGATCTTCCTCTAGCCTTGTTCTTCTTTTGAGAGTTCCCTTGTGCTGCCTCAGTTGGATCTCCTTCACTTAACAGGGGGGTGCCCGAGCAGCGACCCTCCCCAGCTCTAGCCCAACTCATACTTACCTGCCAGGTGAGATACTATGATCATGAAGGTGCTTCTCCCAGGGCAAGGCTCACCCATTGCACTCTGGGTGTGCTGCCCCTGCGATTTCCCCAAATGTGGGAAACTTGACTGCATAATTTGTGTTTCCCCTGGTCGGCTATCGTATAATTCAGATCTCTTTGTCTCAGATCTCTCTCCAGCCTAGTTTGCTGTCTGTTTCCACTTCTCTTTTCTTCAGCCGCTCCCTTCTATACCCTTGTGCACTATCCTGACTTCTCCTCCCGTCTGCTTACTTTGTGCCTTCCAATGCACAATGCAAACTACAGGTAGTGCTGCAGGGCCCACACCCTTTTACTTGCCTTACAGAGCAGCTCTTGAGCTGTTACAGTGCCCAGCTGCTGCAAGAAATCTGCTTGAAAGCTTCAGGGGATGGGGCATGGCCAACATGAGCCCCACACCAAAGCAGGGTGCAGCAGAAGGCTGCCTAATACTGAAGCACCCCCAAACAACAAACCAAATGCAACAACTAGTGCAAGCATTCCTGGGGGAAGGCCTGCCGCAGATGGATTTGCATATGGTGATGTCATCCAAGCAGTGGGTCAAAGTTGGCTTCAACCCTCATCTGCATATGAAAACAGAAAAGGGGCGTGCAGGGCATGGTGGCCTTTTGCGGCGCTTGACTGACCCCTAGTTTGCATTAAACACCTCCACCCTCCTTCGGTGTGGGGCTGATGTTGGCTATGCCCCAGCCCCTGAAGCATTCAAGCTGATTTCTTGCAGCAGCTGGGCACTGTAACAGCTCCAGAGCTGCTCTGTAAGGCAAGTAAAAGGGTGTGGGCCCTGCAGCACTACCTGTAGTTTGCATTGTGCATTGGAAGGCACAAAGTAAGCAGACGGGAGGAGAAGTCAGGATAGTGCACAAGGGTATAGAAGGGAGCGGCTGAAGAAAAGAGAAGTGGAAACAGACAGAAAACTAGGCTGGAGAGAGACCTGAGACAAAGAGATCTGAATTATACGAGAGCCGACGAGGGGAAACACAAATTATGCAGTCAAGTTTCCCACATTTGGGGAAATCGCAGGAGCAGCACACCCAGAGTACAATGGGTGAGCCTTGCCCTGGGAGAAGCACCTTAATGATCATAGTATCTCACCTGGCAGGTAAGTAGGAGTTGGGATAGAGCTGGGGAGGGTCGCTGCTCGGGTACCCCCCTGTAAAGTGAAGGAGATCCAACAAAGGCAGCACAAGGGAACTCTCGAAAGAAGAACAAGGCTAGAGGAAAGTGTGAGACAAAGAAATCTGACTTTTACTAGAGCTGACCAGAGGAAAGCACAAACACAGTCCCCCACTACCACAAATAATGCAGTTGAGTTTCCCACATTTGGGGAAATCACAGGGGTCAGCATACCCAAAATGCAATGAATGAACCTCACCCTGGGAGAAAAATCTTCATGACCATGGTATCTCCTATGCAAAATAAGTATGATTTGGAATAGGGCTGGGGAGGGCCGCTGCTCATGCACATCTCTGTCAAGTAAAGGAGATTCAACTGAGGCAGCACAAGGGAACTCTCATCTGGGGACAACAACTGCAGGGAGAACATATATTTTCAGATGAACATGGGAGGGCAGAAAGCTGCCTAATACTGAAGCACCCCCAAACAACAAACCAAATGCAACAACTAGTGCAAGCATTCCTGGGGGAAGGCCTGCCGCAGATGGATTTGCATATGGTGATGTCATCCAAGCAGTGGGTCAAAGTTGGCTTCAACCCTCGTCTGCATATGAAAAGAGAAAAGGGGCGTGCAGGGCATGGTGGCCTTTTGCGGCACTTGGCTGACCCCTAGTTTGCATTAAACACCTCCACCCTCCTTTGGTGTGGGGCTCATGTTGGCTATGCCCCAGCCCCTGAAGCATTCAAGCTGATTTCTTGCAGCAGCTGGGCACTGTAACAGCTCCAGAGCTGCTCTGTAAGGCAAGTAAAAGGGTGTGGGCCCTGCAGCACTACCTGTAGTTCGCATTGTGCGTTGGAAGGCACAAAGTAAGCAGACAGGAGGAGAAGTCAGGATAGTGCGCAAGGGCATAGAAGGGAGCGGCTCAAGAAAAGAGAAGTGGAAACAGACAGCAAACTAGGCTGGAGAGAGACCTGAGACAAAGAGATCTGAATTATACGAGAGCCGACCAGGGGAAACACAAATTATGCAGTCAAGTTTCCCACATTTGGGGAAATCGCAGGAGCAGCACACCTAGAGTGCAATGGGTGAGCCTTGCCCTGGGAGAAGCACCTTCATGATCATAGTATCTCACCTGGCAGGTAAGTAGGAGTTGGGCTAGAGCTGGGGAGGATCGCTGCTCGGGTACCCCCCTGTAAACTGAAGGAGATCCAACTGAGGCAGCACAAGGGAACTCTCGAAAGAAGAACAAGGCTAGAGGAAAATCTGAGACAAAGAAATCTGACTTTTTCCAGAGCTGACCAGAGGAAAGCACAAACACAGTCCCCCACTACCACAAATAATGCAGTCAAGTTTCCCACATTTGGGGAAATCACAGGGGTCAGCATACCCAAAATGCAATGAATGAACCTCACCCTGGGAGAACAATCTTCATGACCATGGTATCTCCTATGCAAAATAAGTATGATTTGGAATAGGGCTGGGGAGGGCCGCTGCTCATGCACATCTCTGTCAAGTAAAGGAGATTCAACTGAGGCAGCACAAGGGAACTCTCATCTGGGGACAACAACTGCAGGGAGAACACATATTTTCAGATGAACATGGGAGGGCAGAAGGCTGCCTAATACTGAAGCACCCCCAAACAACAAACCAAATGCAACAACTAGTGCAAGCATTCCTGGGGGAAGTTCTGCAGAAGACGGATTTGCATACGGTGATGTCATCCAAGCAGTGGGTCAAAGTTGGCTTCAACCCTCATCTGCATATGAAAAGAGAAAAGGAGCGTGCAGGGCATGGCGGCCTTTTGCGGTGCTTGGATGACCCCTAGTTCGCATTAAACACCTCCACCCTCCTTTGGTGTGGGGCTCATGTTGGCCATGCCCCATCCCCTGAAGCATTCAAGCTGATTTCTTGCAGCAGCTGGGCACTGTAACATCTCCAGAGCTGCTCTGTAAGGCAAGTAAAAGGGTGTGGGCCCTGCAGCACTACCTGTAGTTTGCATTGTGCATTGGAAGGCACAAAGTAAGCAGACGGGAGGAGAAGTCAGGATAGTGCACAAGGGTATAGAAGGGAGCGGCTGAAGAAAAGAGAAGTGGAAACAGACAGCAAACTAGGTTGGAGAGAGACCTGAGACAAAGAGATCTGAATTACACGAGAGCCGACCAGGGGAAACACAAATTATGCAGTCAAGTTTCCCACATTTGGGGAAATCGCAGGGGCAGCACACCCAGAGTGCAATGGGTGAGCCTTGCCCTGGGAGAAGCACCTTCATGATCATAGTATCTCACCTGGCAGGTAAGTAGGAGTTGGGCTAGAGCTGGGGAGGGTCTCTGCTTGGGCACCCCCCTGTCAAGTGAAGGAGATCCAACTGAGGCAGCACAAGGGAACTCTCGAAAGAAGAACAAGGCTAGAGGAAGATCTGAACAAAGAAATCTGACTTTTACCAGAGCTGACCAGAGGAAAACACAAACACAGTCCCCCACTACCACAAATAAAGCAGTCGAGTTTCCCACATTTGGGGAAATCACAGGGGTCAGCATACCCATAATGCAATGAATGAACCTCACCCTGGGAGAATAATCTTCATGACCATGGTATCTCCTATGCAAAATAAGTATGATTTGGGATAGAGCTGGGGAGGGCCGCTGCTCAGGCACATCTCTGTCAAGTAAAGGAGATTCAACTGAGGCAGCACAAGGGAACTCTCATCTGGGGACAACAACTGCAGGGAGAACACATATTTTCAGATGAACATGGGAGGGCAGAAGGCTGCCTAATACTGAAGCACCCCCAAACAACAAACCAAATGCAACAACTAGTGCAAGCATTCCTGGGGGAAGTTCTGCAGAAGACGGATTTGCATACGGTGATGTCATCCAAGCAGTGGGTCAAAGTTGGCTTCAACCCTCATCTGCATATGAAAAGAGAAAAGGGGCGTGCAGGGCATGGCGGCCTTTTGCGGTGCTTGGATGACCCCTAGTTCGCATTAAACACCTCCACCCTCCTTTGGTGTGGGGCTCATGTTGGCCATGCCCCATCCCCTGAAGCATTCAAGCTGATTTCTTGCAGCAGCTGGGCACTGTAACAGCTCCAGAGCTGCTCTGTAAGGCAAGTAAAAGGGTGTGGGCCCTGCAGCACTACCTGTAGTTTGCATTGTGCATTGGAAGGCACAAAGTAAGCAGACGGGAGGAGAAGTCAGGATAGTGCACAAGGGTATAGAAGGGAGCGGCTGAAGAAAAGAGAAGTGGAAACAGACAGCAAACTAGGCTGGAGAGAGACCTGAGACAAAGAGATCTGAATTATACGAGAGCCGACCAGGGGAAACACAAATTATGCAGTCAAGTTTCCCACATTTGGGGAAATCGCAGGAGCAGCACACCCAGAGTACAATGGGTGAGCCTTGCCCTGGGAGAAGCACCTTCATGATCATAGTATCTCACCTGGCAGGTAAGTAGGAGTTGGGCTAGAGCTGGGGAGGGTCGCTGCTCGGGTACCCCCCTGTAAAGTGAAGGAGATCCAACTGAGGCAGCACAAGGGAACTCTCGAAAAAAGAACAAGGCTAAAGGAAAATCTGAGACAAAGAAATCTGACTTTTACCAGAGCTGACCAGAGGAAAGCACAAACACAGTCTCCCACTACCACAAATAATGCAGTCAAGTTTCCCACATTTGGGGAAATCACAGGGGTCAGCATACCCAAAATGCAATGAATGAACCTCACCCTGGGAGAAAAATCTTCATGACCATGGTATCTCCTATGCAAAATAAGTATGATTTGGAATAGGGCTGGGGAGGGCCGCTGCTCATGCACATCTCTGTCAAGTAAAGGAGATTCAACTGAGGCAGCACAAGGGAACTCTCATCTTGGGACAACAACTGCAGGGAGAACATATATTTTCAGATGAACATGGGAGGGCAGAAGGCTGCCTAATACTGAAGCACCCCCAAACAACAAACCAAATGCAACAACTAGTGCAAGCATTCCTGGGGGAAGGCCTGCCGCAGATGGATTTGCATATGGTGATGTCATCCAAGCAGTGGGTCAAAGTTGGCTTCAACCCTCGTCTGCATATGAAAAGAGAAAAGGGGCGTGCAGGGCATGGTGGCCTTTTGCGGCGCTTGGCTGACCCCTAGTTTGCATTAAACACCTCCACCCTCCTTTGGTGTGGGGCTCATGTTGGCTATGCCCCAGCCCCTGAAGCATTCAAGCTGATTTCTTGCAGCAGCTGGGCACTGTAACAGCTCCAGAGCTGCTCTGTAAGGCAAGTAAAAGGGTGTGGGCCCTGCAGCACTACCTGTAGTTTGCATTGTGCATTGGAAGGCACAAAGTAAGCAGACGGGAGGAGAAGTCAGGATAGTGCACAAGGGTATAGAAGGGAGCGGCTGAAGAAAAGAGAAGTGGAAACAGACAGCAAACTAGGCTGGAGAGAGACCTGAGACAAAGAGATCTGAATTATACGAGAGCCGACGAGGGGAAACACAAATTATGCAGTCAAGTTTCCCACATTTGGGGAAATCGCAGGAGCAGCACACCCAGAGTGCAATGGTTGAGCCTTGCCCTGGGACAAGCACCTTCATGATCATAGTATCTCACCTGGCAGGTAAGTAGGAGTTGGGCTAGAGCTGGGGAGGGTCGCTGCTCGGGTTCCCCCCTGTGAAGTGAAGGAGATCCAACTGAGGCAGCACCAGGGAACTCTCGAAAGAAGAACAAGGCTAGAGGAAGATCTGAGACAAAGAAATCTGACTTTTACCAGAGCTGACCAGAGGAAAGCACAAACACAGTCCCCCACTACCACAAATAATGCAGTCGAGTTTCCCACATTTGGGAAAATCACAGGGGTCAGCATACCCAGAATGCAATGAATGAACCTCACCCTGGGAGAACAATCTTCATGACCATGGTATCTCCTATGCAAAATAAGTATGATTTTGGATAGGGCTGGTGAGGGCAGCTGCTCAGGCACATCTCTGTCAAGTAAAGGAGATTCAACTGAGGCAGCACAAGTGAACTCTCATCTGGGGACAACAACTGCAGGGAGACCACATCTTTTCAGATGAACATGGGAATGCGGAAGGCTGCCTAATACTGAAGCACCATCAAATATCAAACCATATGCAACAACTAGTACAAGCACTCCTGGGGGAAGGTCTGCAGCAGACGGATTTGCATACGGTGATGTTATCCAAGCAGTGGGCCAAAGTTGACTGGAACCCTCATCTGCATATGAAAAGAGAAAAGGGGCATGCAGGGCATGGCGGCCTTTCGCAGTGCTTGGATGACCCCTAGTTCACATTAAACACCTCCCCCCTCCTTTGGTGTGGGGCTCATGTTGGCCATGCCCCATCCCCTGAAGCATTCAAGCTGATTTCTTGCAGCAGCTGGGCACTGTAACAGCTCCAGAGCTGCTCTGTAAGGCAAGTAAAAGGGTGTGGGCCCTGCAGCACTACCTGTAGTTTGCATTGTGCATTGGAAGGCACAAAGTAAGCAGACGGGAGGAGAAGTCAGGATAGTGCACAAGGGTATAGAAGGGAGCGGCTGAAGAAAAGAGAAGTGGAAACAGACAGCAAACTAGGCTGGAGAGAGACCTGAGACAAATAGATCTGAATTATACGAGAGCCGACCAGGGGAAACACAAATTATGCAGTCAAGTTTCCCACATTTGGGGAAATCGCAGGGGCAGCACACCCAGAGTGCAATGGGTGAGCCTTGCCCTGGGAGAAGCACCTTCATGATCATAGTATCTCACCTGGCAGGTAAGTAGGAGTTGGGCTAGAGCTGGGGAGGGTCGCTGCTCGGGTACCCCCCTGTCAAGTGAAGGAGATCCAACTGAGGCAGCACAATGAAACTCTCGAAAGAAGAACAAGGCTAGAGGAAAATCTGAGACAAAGAAATCTGACTTTTACCAGAGCTGACCAGAGGAAAGCACAAACACAGTCCCCCACTACCACAAATAATGCAGTCAAGTTTCCCACATTTGGGGAAATCACAGGGGTCAGCATACCCAAAATGCAATGAATGAACCTCACCCTGGGAGAACAATCTTCATGACCATGGTATCTCCTATGCAAAATAAGTATGATTTGGAATAGGGCTGGGGAGGGCCGCTGCTCATGCACATCTCTGTCAAGTAAAGGAGATTCAACTGAGGCAGCACAAGGGAACTCTCATCTGGGGACAACAACTGCAGGGAGAACACATATTTTCAGATGAACATGGGAGGGCAGAAGGCTGCCTAATACTGAAGCACCCCCAAACAACAAACCAAATGCAACAACTAGTGCAAGCATTCCTGGGGGAAGTTCTGCAGAAGACGGATTTGCATACGGTGATGTCATCCAAGCAGTGGGTCAAAGTTGGCTTCAACCCTCATCTGCATATGAAAAGAGAAAAGGGGCGTGCAGGGCATGGCGGCCTTTTGCGGTGCTTGGATGACCCCTAGTTCGCATTAAACACCTCCACCCTCCTTTGGTGTGGGGCTCATGTTGGCCATGCCCCATCCCCTGAAGCATTCAAGCTGATTTCTTGCAGCAGCTGGGCACTGTAACAGCTCCAGAGCTGCTCTGTAAGGCAACTAAAAGGGTGTGGGCCCTACAGCACTACCTGTAGTTTGCATTGTGCATTGGAAGGCACAAAGTAAGCAGACGGGAGGAGAAGTCAGGATAGTGCACAAGGGTATAGAAGGGAGCGGTTGAAGAAAAGAGAAGTGGAAACAGACAGCAAACTAGGCTGGAGAGAGACCTGAGACAAAGAGATCGGAATTATACGAGAGCCGACCAGGGGAAACACAAATTATGCAGTCAAGTTTCCCACATTTGGGGAAATCGCAGGGGCAGCACACCCAGAGTGCAATGGGTGAGCCTTGCCCTGGGAGAAGCACCTTCATGATCATAGTATCTCACCTGGCAGGTAAGTAGGAGTTGGGCTAGAGCTGGGGAGGGTCGCTGTTCGGGCACCCCCCTGTCAAGTGAAAGAGATCCAACTGAGGCAGCACAAGGGAACTCTCGAAAGAAGAACAAGGCTAGAGGAAGATCTGAGACAAAGAAATCTGACTTTTACCAGAGCTGACCAGAGGAAAGCACAAACACAGTCCCCCACTACCACAAATAATGCAGTCGAGTTTCCCACATTTGGGAAAATCACAGGGGTCAGCATACCCAGAATGCAATGAATGAACCTCACCCTGGGAGAACAATCTTCATGACCATGGTATCTCCTATGCAAAATAAGTATGATTTGGGATAGGGCTGGTGAGGGCCGCTGCTCAGGCACATCTCTGTCAAGTAAAGGAGATTCAACTGAGGCAGCACAAGGGAACTCTCATCTGGGGACAACAACTGCAGGGAGACCACATCTTTTCAGATGAACATGGGAGGGCGGAAGGCTGCCTAATTCTGAAGCACCATCAAATATCAAACCATATGCAACAACTAGTACAAGCACTCCTTGGGGAAGGTCTGCAGCAGACGGATTTGCATACGGTGATGTTATCCAAGCAGTGGGCCAAAGTTGACTGGAACCCTCATCTGCATATGAAAAGAGAAAAGGGGCATGCAGGGCATGGCGGCCTTTTGCAGTGCTTGGATGACCCCTAGTTCGCATTAAACACCCCCACCCTCCTTTGGTGTGGGGCTCATGTTGGCCATGCCCCATCCCCTGAAGCATTCAAGCTGATTTCTTGCAGCAGCTGGGCACTGTAACAGCTCCAGAGCTGTTCTGTAAGGCAAGTAAAAGGGTGTGGGCCCTGCAGCACCACCTGTTGTTCGCATTGTGCGTTGGAAGGCACAAATTAAGCAGACGGGAGGAGAAGTCAGGATAGTGCGCAAGGGCATACTTTTCTCTTAGTCCGGGGGCAAGGCTTCAAAATGGGGTCTGCAACGGAGGAGACACAGGGGGCGTGGTCACAGCAGCTTTTCTCTACAGCCTGCACCAGCAGGAGCCTACACCATTTTTTATGATCACGCTGAACTGCAGTGCGACTGCAATTACAGCATGGTCAAGAAGGGAGGCGTCATGCTGGGTGGCCATGCCCTGTCACTGTGCAGGAGCCAGCACAGCTCACACACTAGTCCCCGGGTGCAGCCCCCAACCCCCGGGACACCCGGAGCAACAAAATGTAGATTCAGGCCACCAGGCCACGCCCCTACCTATGAAACCATGCCTCCTTTTTACCATTGCGCTGTTTATCTGCGCGCACTGCATTACAATCTCCCTCGCCACCTTTCTGGGTGTCACCAGTGATAGTGACACCTCTGCCATGCTTGTAGCAGCTGGTCCTAAGATCTACGCCTCAAGCCCTGAGTGTTTGCCCTTGTGACTTGTTGATCATCATAGCGAAGCAGATGCTTACAGAAAACTGCAGGGGCTTAGATTGAAAATAAAAAAATTGATGGGTATAAGGTAGAGAGGAGCGGGTTCGGTTCTCCGAGAACCGAATTCCCCACGAACTCCACGTGGTTTACACTGGTCCGAGGCAGGCTCGGTTGTTCCCGCCTGACTCGGAAAACCTGAACAAGGGAAAATGTCATCATCCCGCTGTCGGATTCTTGCGAGATTCGGATTCCATATAAAGAGCTGCGCGTTGCTGCCATTTTTACTCGTGCATTGAAGAGAGAGCGGAGAGGACGTGGCTATGTTCTCTCAGTGGAAATCTCAATATCAGTGCTCAGTATCAGTGGTTACTTATTGCTGCTCAGTAATACTAGTAGTGTGTCTCTCCTGCTCAGTGTCAGTTCTCAGTAGTATCCTCATCAGTGCTCAGTATCACTGCTCATTGTCTTGTGCTGCATTGTGGTGCTCAGCATACTACAGTACATTACTAATAGTCCAGTGCTGCATCTTGCTGCTCAGTGTCAGTTCTAGTATCCTCATCAGTGCTCACTATCACTGCTCATTGCATTGTGGTGTTCTGTATACTACAGTAACATAGTAATATAGTATATATAGAGGAGCGGGTTCGGTTCTCCGAGAACCGAATTCCCGACGAACTCCACGTGGTTTACACTGGTCCGTGGCAGGCTCGGTTGTTCCCGCCTGACTCGGAAAACCTGAACAAGGGAAAATGTCATCATCCCGCTGTCGGATTCTCGCGAGATTCGGATTCCATATAAAGAGCTGCGCGTTGCCGCCATTTTTACTCGTGCATTGAAGAGAGAGCGGAGAGGACGTGGCTATGTTCTCTCAGTGGAAATCTCAATATCAGTGCCCAGTATCAGTGGTTACTTATTGCTGCTCAGTAATACTAGTAGTGTGTCTCTCCTGCTCAGTGTCAGTTCTCAGTAGTATCCTCATCAGTGCTCAGTATCACTGCTCATTGTCTTGTGCTGCATTGTGGTGCTCAGCATACAACAGTACATTACTAATAGTCCAGTGCTGCATCTTGCTGCTCATGTTGGCTATGCCCCAGCCCCTGAAGCATTCAAGCTGATTTCTTGCAGCAGCTGGGCACTGTAACAGCTCCAGAGCTGCTCTGTAAGGCAAGTAAAAAGGTGTTGGCCCTGCAGCACTACCTGTAGTTTGCATTGTGCGTTGGAAGGCACAAAGTAAGCAGACAGGAGAAGTCAGGAGAGTGCACAAGGGCATAGAAGGCAGGGGCTCAAGAAAAGAGAAGTGGAAACAGACAGCAAACTAGGCTGGAGAGAGACCTGAGACAAAGAGATCTGAATTATACGAGTAGCCGACCAGAGGAAACACAAATTATGCAGTCAAGTGTCCCACATTTGGGGAAATCGTAGGAGCAGCACACCCAGAGTGCAATGGGTGAGCCTTGCCCTGGTAGAAGCACCTTCCTGATCATAGTATCTCACTTGGCAGGTAAGTAGGAGTTGGGCTTGAGCTGGGGAGGGTCGCTGCTCGGGCACCCCCCTGTCAAGTGAAGGAGATCCAACTGAGGCAGCACAAGGAAACTCTCAAAAAAAGAACAAGGCTAGAGGAAGATCTGAGACAAAGAAATCTGACTTTTACCAGAGCTGACCAGAGGAAAGCACAAACACAGTCCCCCACTACCACAAATAATGCAGTCGAGTTTCCCACATTTGGGGAAATCACAGGGGTCAGCATACCCAGAATGCAATGAATGAACCTCACCCTGGGAGAACAATCTTCATGACCATGGTATCTCCTATGCAAAATAAGTATGATTTGGGATAGGGCTGGGGAGGGCCGCTGCTCAGGCACATCTCTTTCAAGTAAAGGAGATTCAACTGAGGCAGCACAAGGGAACTCTCATCTGGGGACAACAACTGCAGGGAGAACACATATTTTCAGATGAACATGGGAGAGCTGAAGGCTGCCTAATACTGAAGCACCCCAAACAACAAACCAAATGCAACAACTAGTACAAGCATTCCTGGGGGAAGGTCTGCAGAAGACGGATTTGCATACGGTGATGTCATCCAAGCAGTGGGCCAAAGTTGGCTGGAACCCTCATCTGCATATGAAAAGAGAAAAGGGGTATGCAGGGCATGGCGGCCTTTTGCGGCGCTTGGATGACCCTTAGTTCGCATTAAACACCTCCACCCTCCGTCGGTGTGGGGCTCATGTTGGCTATGCCCCAGCCCCTGAAGCATTCAAGCTGATTTCTTGCAGCAGCTGGGCACTGTAACAGCTCCAGAGCTGCTCTGAAAGGCAAGTAAAAGGGTGTGGGCCCTGCAGCACTACCTGTAGTTTGCATTGTGCGTTGGAAGGCACAAAGTAAGCAGACAGGAGAAGTCAGGAGAGTGCACAAGGGCATAGAAGGCAGCGGCTCAAGAAAAGAGAAGTGGAAACAGACAGCAAACTAGGCTGGAGAGAGACCTGAGACAAAGAGATCTGAATTATACGAGTAGCCGACTAGAGGAAACACAAATTATGCAGTCAAGTGTCCCACATTTGGGGAAATCGTAGGAGCAGCACACCCAGAGTGCAATGGGTGAGCCTTGCCCTGGGAGAAGCACCTTCCTGATCATAGTATCTCACCTGGCAGGTAAGTAGGAGTTAGGCTAGAGATGGGGAGGGTCGCTGCTCGGGCACCCCCCTGTCAAGTGAAGTTCTGCAGAAGACGGATTTGCATACGGTGATGTCATCCAAGCAGTGGGTCAAAGTTGGCTTCAACCCTCATCTGCATATGAAAAGAGAAAAGGGGCGTGCAGGGCATGGCGGCCTTTTGCGGTGCTTGGATGACCCCTAGTTCGCATTAAACACCTCCACCCTCCTTTGGTGTGGGGCTCATGTTGGCCATGCCCCATCCCCTGAAGATGAACATGGGAGGGCAGAAGGCTGCCTAATACTGAAGCACCCCCAAACAACAAACCAAATGCAACAACTAGTGCAAGCATTCCTGGGGGAAGGCCTGCCGCAGATGGATTTGCATATGGTGATGTCATCCAAGCAGTGGGTCAAAGTTGGCTTCAACCCTCGTCTGCATATGAAAAGAGAAAAGGGGCGTGCAGGGCATGGTGGCCTTTTGCGGCGCTTGGCTGACCCCTAGTTTGCATTAAACACCTCCACCCTCCTTTGGTGTGGGGCTCATGTTGGCTATGCCCCAGCCCCTGAAGCATTCAAGCTGATTTCTTGCAGCAGCTGGGCACTGTAACAGCTCCAGAGCTGCTCTGTAAGGCAAGTAAAAGGGTGTGGGCCCTGCAGCACTACCTGTAGTTTGCATTGTGCATTGGAAGGCACAAAGTAAGCAGACGGGAGGAGAAGTCAGGATAGTGCACAAGGGTATAGAAGGGAGCGGCTGAAGAAAAGAGAAGTGGAAACAGACAGCAAACTAGGCTGGAGAGAGACCTGAGACAAAGAGATCTGAATTATACGAGAGCCGACGAGGGGAAACACAAATTATGCAGTCAAGTTTCCCACATTTGGGGAAATCGCAGGAGCAGCACACCCAGAGTGCAATGGTTGAGCCTTGCCCTGGGAGAAGCACCTTCATGATCATAGTATCTCACCTGGCAGGTAAGTAGGAGTTGGGCTAGAGCTGGGGAGGGTCGCTGCTCGGGTTCCCCCCTGTGAAGTGAAGGAGATCCAACTGAGGCAGCACCAGGGAACTCTCGAAAGAAGAACAAGGCTAGAGGAAGATCTGAGACAAAGAAATCTGACTTTTACCAGAGCTGACCAGAGGAAAGCACAAACACAGTCCCCCACTACCACAAATAATGCAGTCGAGTTTCCCACATTTGGGAAAATCACAGGGGTCAGCATACCCAGAATGCAATGAATGAACCTCACCCTGGGAGAACAATCTTCATGACCATGGTATCTCCTATGCAAAATAAGTATGATTTGGGATAGGGCTGGTGAGGGCAGCTGCTCAGGCACATCTCTGTCAAGTAAAGGAGGTTCAACTGAGGCAGCACAAGTGAACTCTCATCTGGGGACAACAACTGCAGGGAGACCACATCTTTTCAGATGAACATGGGAGGGCGGAAGGCTGCCTAATACTGAAGCACCATCAAATATCAAACCATATGCAACAACTAGTACAAGCACTCCTGGGGGAAGGTCTGCAGCAGACGGATTTGCATACGGTGATGTTATCCAAGCAGTGGGCCAAAGTTGACTGGAACCCTCATCTGCATATGAAAAGAGAAAAGGGGCATGCAGGGCATGGCGGCCTTTTGCAGTGCTTGGATGACCCCTAGTTCGCATTAAACACCTCCCCCCTCCTTTGGTGTGGGGCTCATGTTGGCCATGCCCCATCCCCTGAAGCATTCAAGCTGATTTCTTGCAGCAGCTGGGCACTGTAACAGCTCCAGAGCTGCTCTGTAAGGCAAGTAAAAGGGTGTGGGCCCTGCAGCACTACCTGTAGTTTGCATTGTGCATTGGAAGGCACAAAGTAAGCAGACGGGAGGAGAAGTCAGGATAGTGCACAAGGGTATAGAAGGGAGCGGCTGAAGAAAAGAGAAGTGGAAACAGACAGCAAACTAGGCTGGAGAGAGACCTGAGACAAATAGATCTGAATTATACGAGAGCCGACCAGGGGAAACACAAATTATGCAGTCAAGTTTCCCACATTTGGGGAAATCGCAGGGGCAGCACACCCAGAGTGCAATGGGTGAGCCTTGCCCTGGGAGAAGCACCTTCATGATCATAGTATCTCACCTGGCAGGTAAGTAGGAGTTGGGCTAGAGCTGGGGAGGGTCGCTGCTCGGGTACCCCCCTGTCAAGTGAAGGAGATCCAACTGAGGGAGCACAATGGAACTCTCGAAAGAAGAACAAGGCTAGAGGAAAATCTGAGACAAAGAAATCTGACTTTTACCAGAGCTGACCAGAGGAAAGCACAAACACAGTCCCCCACTACCACAAATAATGCAGTCAAGTTTCCCACATTTGGGGAAATCACAGGGGTCAGCATACCCAAAATGCAATGAATGAACCTCACCCTGGGAGAACAATCTTCATGACCATGGTATCTCCTATGCAAAATAAGTATGATTTGGAATAGGGCTGGGGAGGGCCGCTGCTCATGCACATCTCTGTCAAGTAAAGGAGATTCAACTGAGGCAGCACAAGGGAACTCTCATCTGGGGACAACAACTGCAGGGAGAACACATATTTTCAGATGAACATGGGAGGGCAGAAGGCTGCCTAATACTGAAGCACCCCCAAACAACAAACCAAATGCAACAACTAGTGCAAGCATTCCTGGGGGAAGTTCTGCAGAAGACGGATTTGCATACGGTGATGTCATCCAAGCAGTGGGTCAAAGTTGGCTTCAACCCTCATCTGCATATGAAAAGAGAAAAGGGGCGTGCAGGGCATGGCGGCCTTTTGCGGTGCTTGGATGACCCCTAGTTCGCATTAAACACCTCCACCCTCCTTTGGTGTGGGGCTCATGTTGGCCATGCCCCATCCCCTGAAGCATTCAAGCTGATTTCTTGCAGCAGCTGGGCACTGTAACAGCTCCAGAGCTGCTCTGTAAGGCAAGTAAAAGGGTGTGGGCCCTGCAGCACTACCTGTAGTTTGCATTGTGCATTGGAAGGCACAAAGTAAGCAGACGGGAGGAGAAGTCAGGATAGTGCACAAGGGTATAGAAGGGAGCGGTTGAAGAAAAGAGAAGTGGAAACAGACAGCAAACTAGGCTGGAGAGAGACCTGAGACAAAGAGATCTGAATTATACGAGAGCCGACCAGGGGAAACACAAATTATGCAGTCAAGTTTCCCACATTTGGGGAAATCGCAGGGGCAGCACACCCAGAGTGCAATGGGTGAGCCTTGCCCTGGGAGAAGCACCTTCATGATCATAGTATCTCACCTGGCAGGTAAGTAGGAGTTGGGCTAGAGCTGGGGAGGGTCGCTGTTCGGGCACCCCCCTGTCAAGTGAAAGAGATCCAACTGAGGCAGCACAAGGGAACTCTCGAAAGAAGAACAAGGCTAGAGGAAGATCTGAGACAAAGAAATCTGACTTTTACCAGAGCTGACCAGAGGAAAGCACAAACACAGTCCCCCACTACCACAAATAATGCAGTCGAGTTTCCCACATTTGGGAAAATCACAGGGGTCAGCATACCCAGAATGCAATGAATGAACCTCACCCTGGGAGAACAATCTTCATGACCATGGTATCTCCTATGCAAAATAAGTATGATTTGGGATAGGGCTGGTGAGGGCAGCTGCTCAGGCACATCTCTGTCAAGTAAAGGAGATTCAACTGAGGCAGCACAAGTGAACTCTCATCTGGGGACAACAACTGCAGGGAGACCACATCTTTTCAGATGAACATGGGAGGGCGGAAGGCTGCCTAATACTGAAGCACCATCAAATATCAAACCATATGCAACAACTAGTACAAGCACTCCTGGGGGAAGGTCTGCAGCAGACGGATTTGCATACGGTGATGTTATCCAAGCAGTGGGCCAAAGTTGACTGGAACCCTCATCTGCATATGAAAAGAGAAAAGGGGCATGCAGGGCATGGCGGCCTTTTGCAGTGCTTGGATGACCCCTAGTTCGCATTAAACACCTCCCCCCTCCTTTGGTGTGGGGCTCATGTTGGCCATGCCCCATCCCCTGAAGCATTCAAGCTGATTTCTTGCAGCAGCTGGGCACTGTAACAGCTCCAGAGCTGCTCTGTAAGGCAAGTAAAAGGGTGTGGGCCCTGCAGCACTACCTGTAGTTTGCATTGTGCATTGGAAGGCACAAAGTAAGCAGACGGGAGGAGAAGTCAGGATAGTGCACAAGGGTATAGAAGGGAGCGGCTGAAGAAAAGAGAAGTGGAAACAGACAGCAAACTAGGCTGGAGAGAGACCTGAGACAAATAGATCTGAATTATACGAGAGCCGACCAGGGGAAACACAAATTATGCAGTCAAGTTTCCCACATTTGGGGAAATCGCAGGGGCAGCACACCCAGAGTGCAATGGGTGAGCCTTGCCCTGGGAGAAGCACCTTCATGATCATAGTATCTCACCTGGCAGGTAAGTAGGAGTTGGGCTAGAGCTGGGGAGGGTCGCTGCTCGGGTACCCCCCTGTCAAGTGAAGGAGATCAAACTGAGGCAGCACAATGGAACTCTCGAAAGAAGAACAAGGCTAGAGGAAAATCTGAGACAAAGAAATCTGACTTTTACCAGAGCTGACCAGAGGAAAGCACAAACACAGTCCCCCACTACCACAAATAATGCAGTCAAGTTTCCCACATTTGGGGAAATCACAGGGGTCAGCATACCCAAAATGCAATGAATGAACCTCACCCTGGGAGAACAATCTTCATGACCATGGTATCTCCTATGCAAAATAAGTATGATTTGGAATAGGGCTGGGGAGGGCCGCTGCTCATGCACATCTCTGTCAAGTAAAGGAGATTCAACTGAGGCAGCACAAGGGAACTCTCATCTGGGGACAACAACTGCAGGGAGAACACATATTTTCAGATGAACATGGGAGGGCAGAAGGCTGCCTAATACTGAAGCACCCCCAAACAACAAACCAAATGCAACAACTAGTGCAAGCATTCCTGGGGGAAGTTCTGCAGAAGACGGATTTGCATACGGTGATGTCATCCAAGCAGTGGGTCAAAGTTGGCTTCAACCCTCATCTGCATATGAAAAGAGAAAAGGGGCGTGCAGGGCATGGCGGCCTTTTGTGGTGCTTGGATGACCCCTAGTTCGCATTAAACACCTCCACCCTCCTTTGGTGTGGGGCTCATGTTGGCTATGCCCCATCCCCTGAAGCATTCAAGCTGATTTCTTGCAGCAGCTGGGCACTGTAACAGCTCCAGAGCTGCTCTGTAAGGCAAGTAAAAGGGTGTGGGCCCTGCAGCACTACCTGTAGTTTGCATTGTGCATTGGAAGGCACAAAGTAAGCAGACGGGAGGAGAAGTCAGGATAGTGCACAAGGGTATAGAAGGGAGCGGTTGAAGAAAAGAGAAGTGGAAACAGACAGCAAACTAGGCTGGAGAGAGACCTGAGACAAAGAGATCTGAATTATACGAGAGCCGACCAGGGGAAACACAAATTATGCAGTCAAGTTTCCCACATTTGGGGAAATCGCAGGGGCAGCACACCCAGAGTGCAATGGGTGAGCCTTGCCCTGGGAGAAGCACCTTCATGATCATAGTATCTCACCTGGCAGGTAAGTAGGAGTTGGGCTAGAGCTGGGGAGGGTCGCTGTTCGGGCACCCCCCTGTCAAGTGAAAGAGATCCAACTGAGGCAGCACAAGGGAACTCTCGAAAGAAGAACAAGGCTAGAGGAAGATCTGAGACAAAGAAATCTGACTTTTACCAGAGCTGACCAGAGGAAAGCACAAACACAGTCCCCCACTACCACAAATAATGCAGTCGAGTTTCCCACATTTGGGAAAATCACAGGGGTCAGCATACCCAGAATGCAATGAATGAACCTCACCCTGGGAGAACAATCTTCATGACCATGGTATCTCCTATGCAAAATAAGTATGATTTGGGATAGGGCTGGTGAGGGCCGCTGCTCAGGCACATCTCTGTCAAGTAAAGGAGATTCAACTGAGGCAGCACAAGGGAACTCTCATCTGGGGACAACAACTGCAGGGAGACCACATCTTTTCAGATGAACATGGGAGGGCGGAAGGCTGCCTAATACTGAAGCACCATCAAATATCAAACCATATGCAACAACTAGTACAAGCACTCCTTGGGGAAGGTCTGCAGCAGACGGATTTGCATACGGTGATGTTATCCAAGCAGTGGGCCAAAGTTGACTGGAACCCTCATCTGCATATGAAAAGAGAAAAGGGGCATGCAGGGCATGGCGGCCTTTTGCAGTGCTTGGATGACCCCTAGTTCGCATTAAACACCCCCACCCTCCTTTGGTGTGGGGCTCATGTTGGCCATGCCCCATCCCCTGAAGCATTCAAGCTGATTTCTTGCAGCAGCTGGGCACTGTAACAGCTCCAGAGCTGTTCTGTAAGGCAAGTAAAAGGGTGTGGGCCCTGCAGCACCACCTGTTGTTCGCATTGTGCGTTGGAAGGCACAAATTAAGCAGACGGGAGGAGAAGTCAGGATAGTGCGCAAGGGCATACTTTTCTCTTAGTCCGGGGGCAAGGCTTCAAAATGGGGTCTGCAACGGAGGAGACACAGGGGGCGTGGTCACAGCAGCTTTTCTCTACAGCCTGCACCAGCAGGAGCCTACACCATTTTTTATGATCACGCTGAACTGCAGTGCGACTGCAATTACAGCATGGTCAAGAAGGGAGGCGTCATGCTGGGTGGCCATGCCCTGTCACTGTGCAGGAGCCAGCACAGCTCACACACTAGTCCCCGGGTGCAGCCCCCAACCCCCGGGACACCCGGAGCAACAAAATGTAGATTCAGGCCACCAGGCCACGCCCCTACCTATGAAACCATGCCTCCTTTTTACCATTGCGCTGTTTATCTGCGCGCACTGCATTACAATCTCCCTCGCTACCTTTCTGGGTGTCACCAGTGATAGTGACACCTCTGCCATGCTTGTAGCAGCTGGTCCTAAGATCTACGCCTCAAGCCCTGAGTGTTTGCCCTTGTGACTTGTTGATCATCATAGCGAAGCAGATGCTTACAGAAAACTGCAGGGGCTTAGATTGAAAATAAAAAAAATTGATGGGTATAAGGTAGAGAGGAGCGGGTTCGGTTCTCCGAGAACCGAATTCCCCACGAACTCCACGTGGTTTACACTGGTCCGAGGCAGGCTCGGTTGTTCCCGCCTGACTCGGAAAACCTGAACAAGGGAAAATGTCATCATCCCGCTGTCGGATTCTTGCGAGATTCGGATTCCATATAAAGAGCTGCGCGTTGCTGCCATTTTTACTCGTGCATTGAAGAGAGAGCGGAGAGGACGTGGCTATGTTCTCTCAGTGGAAATCTCAATATCAGTGCTCAGTATCAGTGGTTACTTATTGCTGCTCAGTAATACTAGTAGTGTGTCTCTCCTGCTCAGTGTCAGTTCTCAGTAGTATCCTCATCAGTGCTCAGTATCACTGCTCATTGTCTTGTGCTGCATTGTGGTGCTCAGCATACTACAGTACATTACTAATAGTCCAGTGCTGCATCTTGCTGCTCAGTGTCAGTTCTAGTATCCTCATCAGTGCTCACTATCACTGCTCATTGCATTGTGGTGTTCTGTATACTACAGTAACATAGTAATATAGTATATATAGAGGAGCGGGTTCGGTTCTCCGAGAACCGAATTCCCGACGAACTCCACGTGGTTTACACTGGTCCGTGGCAGGCTCGGTTGTTCCCGCCTGACTCGGAAAACCTGAACAAGGGAAAATGTCATCATCCCGCTGTCAGATTCTCGCGAGATTCGGATTCCATATAAAGAGCTGCGCGTTGCCGCCATTTTTACTCGTGCATTGAAGAGAGAGCGGAGAGGACGTGGCTATGTTCTCTCAGTGGAAATCTCAATATCAGTGCCCAGTATCAGTGGTTACTTATTGCTGCTCAGTAATACTAGTAGTGTGTCTCTCCTGCTCAGTGTCAGTTCTCAGTAGTATCCTCATCAGTGCTCAGTATCACTGCTCATTGTCTTGTGCTGCATTGTGGTGCTCAGCATACAACAGTACATTACTAATAGTCCAGTGCTGCATCTTGCTGCTCATGTTGGCTATGCCCCAGCCCCTGAAGCATTCAAGCTGATTTCTTGCAGCAGCTGGGCACTGTAACAGCTCCAGAGCTGCTCTGTAAGGCAAGTAAAAGGGTGTTGGCCCTGCAGCACTACCTGTAGTTTGCATTGTGCGTTGGAAGGCACAAAGTAAGCAGACAGGAGAAGTCAGGAGAGTGCACAAGGGCATAGAAGGCAGGGGCTCAAGAAAAGAGAAGTGGAAAAAGACAGCAAACTAGGCTGGAGAGAGACCTGAGACAAAGAGATCTGAATTATACGAGTAGCCGACCAGAGGAAACACAAATTATGCAGTCAAGTGTCCCACATTTGGGGAAATCGTAGGAGCAGCACACCCAGAGTGCAATGGGTGAGCCTTGCCCTGGTAGAAGCACCTTCCTGATCATAGTATCTCACTTGGCAGGTAAGTAGGAGTTGGGCTTGAGCTGGGGAGGGTCGCTGCTCGGGCACCCCCCTGTCAAGTGAAGGAGATCCAACTGAGGCAGCACAAGGAAACTCTCAAAAAAAGAACAAGGCTAGAGGAAGATCTGAGACAAAGAAATCTGACTTTTACCAGAGCTGACCAGAGGAAAGCACAAACACAGTCCCCCACTACCACAAATAATGCAGTCGAGTTTCCCACATTTGGGGAAATCACAGGGGTCAGCATACCCAGAATGCAATGAATGAACCTCACCCTGGGAGAACAATCTTTATGACCATGGTATCTCCTATGCAAAATAAGTATGATTTGAGATAGGGCTGGGGAGGGCCGCTGCTCAGGCACATCTCTGTCAAGTAAAGGAGATTCAACTGAGGCAGCACAAGGGAACTCTCATCTGGGGACAACAACTGCCGGGAGAACACATATTTTCAGATGAACATGGGAGGGCAGAAGGCTGCCTAATACTGAAGCACGCCCAAACAACAAACCAAATGCAACAACTAGTACAAGCATTCCTGGGAGAAGGTCTGCAGAAGACGGATTTGCATACGGTGATGTCATCCAAGCAGTGGGCCAAAGTTGGCTGGAACCCTCATCTGCATATGTTGAAGATACAATTTGTGAATTGCATTTAACACTATCTCCCTTTCCTGGGGAGAAGATGGTAGGGCCGATTTGAAAAACCGGCGAGGAGGCACCTCTTCGAATTTCAGCTTGTAACCCTGAGAAACAATTTCTATTGCCTAGGGATCCACCTGCGAATGAACCCAGATGTGGCTGAAAACTCGAAGACGTGCCCCCAACTGGGCGGACTCCTTTAGCGGAGTCCCAGCGTCATGCGGTGGATTTTGTAGAGGCCGGGGAGGACTTCTGTTCCTGGGAACTAGCTGTGTTGTGCAGCTTCTTCCCTCTGCCCTTACCTCTGGCAAGAAAGGACGCACCTCGTACTTTCTTGTTTCTCTGTGATCGAAAGGACTGTATTTGATAATGTGGTGCTTTCTTAGGCTGTGAGGGAATATAAGGCAAAAAATTTGATTTACCAGCTGTAGCTGTGGAGACTAGGTCCGAGAGACCTTCCCCAAACAATTCCTCACCCCTGTAAGGTAAAACCTCCATATGCCTTTTTGAGTCGGCATCACCTGTCCATTGCCGGGTCCATAGGACTCGTCTAGCAGAAATCGACATAGCGTTTATTCTAGAACCCAGTAGACTAATGTCACTTTGAGCATCTCTCATATATAGGACAGCATCTTTTATATGCCCTATGGTCAATAACATAGCATCCTTATCTAGGGTCTCAATCTCTGCTGATAAGGTATCTGTCCATGCTGCCACCGCGCTACAACCCCGGCCGACGCAATTGCCGGTCTGAGTAAGGTACCAGAATGTGTGTAAATGGACTTTAGGGTAACCTCCTGCTTGCGGTCAGCAGGGTCCCTGATGGTAGCCGTATCCTGGGATGGCAGCGCTACCTTTTTGGATAAGCGTGTCAATGCTTTATCCACCCTAGGGGAGGATTCCCACCGTATCCTGTCCATTGGCGGGAAAGGATACGCCATAAGAATCCTTTTGGGAATCTGCAGCTTTTTGTCTGGAGATTCCCAAGCTTTTTCACATAATTCGTTCAACTCATGTGAGGAGGGAAAGGTTATCTCAGGTTTCTTTCCCTTATACATGTGTACCCTCGTGTCAGGGACAGGGGACTCTGTGATGTGCAAAACATCTTTTATTGCAATAATCATATATCGAATACATTTAGCCAATTTTGGCTGTAACTTTGCATCATCGTAGTCGACACTGGAGTCAGAATCTGTGTCGGTATCTGTGTCAACTATTTGGGATAGTGGGCGCTTTTGAGACCCCGAAGGTCCCTGCGACATAGGGACAGGCATGGGTTGACTCCCTGACTGTTCCCTAGCTTCAGCTTTGTCTAATCTCTTGTGTAATAAGTTTACATTAGCACTTAAAACATTCCACATATCCATCCAGTCAGGTGTCGGCGTTGTCGATGGAGACACCACATTAATTTGCTCCTGCTCCTCTCTAGGAGAGCCTTCTACCTCAGACATGTCGACACACATGTACCGACACACCATACACTCAGGGAATCCTCTTATCTGAGGACAGTTCCCCAACAAGGCCCTTTGGAGAGACAGAGAGAGAGAGTATGCCAGCACACACCCCAGCGCTATATGACCCAGGAAAAAAACACAATAATTTTATGTTTACCCAGTAGCGCTGTATTTCCATATATATATGCGCCTAATTATGTGCCCCCCTCTTCTTTAAGACCCTCTTTCTACCGTGGTATAAGCAGGGGAGAGTCCGTGGAGCTTCCCCTCAGCGGTGCTGTGGAGAAAATGGCGCTGGTGAGTGCTGAGGGAGAAGCCCCACCCCCTCAGCGACGGGCTTCTGTCCCGCTCAAATATAGTAAAAAAATGGCGGGGGCTCTTATATATATATATACAGTGCCTAGCTGCATATATATTTATTTTGCCAAAGAGAGGTCTATATTGCTGCCCAGGGCGTCCCCCCTGCGCCCTTCACCCTTACACTGACTGCCGTGTGTGAGGTGTATTGGAGCAATGGAGCACAGCTTTACTGCTGTGCGTTACCTCAGTGAAGATCATGAAGTCTTCCGCCGCCTCTGAAGTCTTCTTTTCTTCTCATACTCACCCGGCTTCTATCTTCCGGCTCTGCGAGGGGGACGGCGGCGCGGCTCTGGGACGGACGGCGAGGGTGAGACCTGCGTACCGATCCCTCTGGAGCTAATGCTGTACAGTAGCCTAAGAAGCAGAGCCTATCAACTCACAGAAGTAGGTGTGCATCTCTCCCCTCCGCCCCTCGATGCAGGGAGTCTGTTGCCAGCAGGCTCCCTGAAAATAAAAAAATCTAACAAATATACTTTCTGTCAGGAAACTCAGGAGAGCTCCCTGAAAAGCACCCAGTCTCCTCTGGGCACAGTAGTAAACTGAGGTCTGGAGGAGGGGCATAGAGGGAGGAGCCAGTGCACACCCAGATCTAAAGTCTTTCTTAAAGTGCCCATGTCTCCTGCGGAGCCCGTCTATCCCCCATGGTCCTTACGGAATCCCCAGCATCCTCTAGGACGTAAGAGAAAAATTATGCTGGCAGAAAAATCCAATTGAGTGATTAAACAGCTCCAGAGCTGCTCTGTAAGGCAAGTAAAAGGGTGTGGGCCCTGCAGCACTACCTGTAGTTTGCATTGTGCATTGGAAGCCTAGTTTGCTGTCTGTTTCCACTTCTTTTTTCTTGAGCCCCTCCCGTCTATACCCTTGTGCACTATCCTGACTTCTCCTCCCGTCTGCTTACTTTGTGCCTTCCAATGCACAATGCAAACTACAGGTAGTGCTGCAGGGCCCACACCCTTTTACTTGCCTTACAGAGCAGCTCTTGAGCTGTTACAGTGCCCAGCTGCTGCAAGAAATCAGCGTGAATGCTTCAGGGGCTGGGGCATGGCCAACATGAGCCCCACACCGAAGGAGGGTGGGGGTGTTTAATGCGAACTAGGGGTCTCGCACAATGCGAACTACAGGTATTGCTGCAGGGCCCACACCCTTTTACTTGCCTTACAGAGCAGCTCTGGAGCTGTTACAGTGCCCAGCTGCTGCAAGAAATCAGCTTGAATCCTTCAGGGGCTGGGGCATAGCCAACATGAGCCCCACACCGACGGAGGGTGGAGGTGTTTAATGCGAACTAGGGGTCATCCAAGTGCCGCAAAAGGCCGCCATGCCCTGCACACCCCTTTTCTCTTTTCATATGCAGACGAGGGTTGAAGCCAACTTTGACCCACTGCTTGGATGACATCGCCATATGCAAATCCATCTGCTGCAGGCCTTCCCCCAGGAATGCTTGCACTAGTTGTTGCATTTGGTTTGTTGTTTGGGGGTGCTTCAGTATTAGGCAGCCTTCTGCCCTCCCATGTTCATCTGAAAATATGTGTTCTCCCTGCAGTTGTTGTCCCCAGATGAGAGTTCCCTTGTGCTGCCTCAGTTGAATCTCCTTTACTTGACAGAGATGTGCCTGAGCAGCGGCCCTCCCCAGCCCTATCCCAAATCATACTTATTTTGCATAGGAGATACCATGGTCATGAAGACTGTTCTCCCAGGGTGCGGTTCATTCATTGCATTCTGGGTATGCTGACCTCTGTGATTTCCCCAAATGTGGGAAACTCGACTACATTATTTAATGCGAACTAGGGGTCATCCAAGCACCGCAAAAGGCCGCCATGCCCTGCATACCCCTTTTCTCTTTTCATAAGCAGACGAGGTTTGAAGCCAACTTTGACCCAATGCTTGGATGACATCACTTGCTGTCTTTCCAATGAAGCAAGTTTAATTTAATAATAGGTGAAAAACCATCCCTACAAAGGTGTTAATCAGATACTTGGCTTTGTGGACACTTTTCAGAGCACAAATTTGTTAGCATAAAAATAAAGCCAGAAAATGAAGAGCTGTTTAATCACTCAATTGGATTTTTCTGCCAGCATATTTCTTTTTCTCTGCAACCCACTGCTAAATTGTGCTTCCTAGCTGTTTTTATAAAATCACTGAATCAAATCTAACTCTGATTACATCAGAGAAGGCCAGGTACCCTACACCATAACAGGGGGTTTGAAATTTTGACTTGTCTACTTAAAGATCACCAAAATCTGATAACAAGGTCAATTAAGTCCCTGGGTGGGATTGAACCACCAACCTTTTGGTTAATAGCCTTACACACTACCTGATTGCACCACAGCGACACTTTGCAAAAGTACATACTGACAAAGGCTAATAAGCATTCATCTAGAACGATTCCTAGAAACATTTTAAAAAGTCAATAATGTGGAGAGTTTTTGTAAGATGTTTCTTCCATCAACCAATGAAGAAACACATTGGTACTTTCCCATGATGAGTGAGTGCTTCAGGATCTTTTGCACTTACATGTGCAGCAGAGTACTGTAATGGAAGCATGCTGGGTCCATAACCCAGAGGTAGGCATATTGAAACTATCCTCTGCTATATGCATTTTTTTTTGTTAATTAAAGTAATCCAAAACTGGGATTGATATTTTTGCTCTTTTATTTTTACTTAAAGTACAATAACTTTTACCATTTTAATTTGTTTTAATAGTATATTGACAGTATTGTTTTCTTTCAAAAATCCAATTAATTTTCTTTACCCGATTATTAAAATGGTAATTGACAAAAACAAACTACATTGTCACCAGAAGAGCAATACAAAATGTACAAGTGATATATTAAAATCATCTTTCCAGCTTGAATTTCAATGATGCATTGGGGCAACGATTTTGTGAGAAACATCTTCACCCTTAAATAAAGATTTTCTTAATTCCTTACCTGTGTGCTAATTAGATATCACCTTGTTTTCACATTAAACAGACTTCCACATGAGAAAACAGCAAAGATGCAGTGGCGTTAATGTTTCCTGGTGTCAACCTGTATTATTTCCGTAGATATTGAAATGAGGATGCATCTTGCTGCCTTTCCAATGAAGCAAGTTTAATTTAGTAATAGGTGAAAAACCATCCCTACAAAGATGTTAATCAGATACTTGGCTTTGTGGACACTTTTCAGAGAACAAATTTGTAATCATAAAAATAAAGCCAGAAAATGAAGAGCTGTTTAATCACTCAATTGGATTTTTCTGCCAGCATTTTTCTTTTTCTCTGCAACCCACTGCTAAATTGTGCTTCCTAGCTGTTTTTTTATAAAATCACTTAATCAAATCTAACTCTGATTACATCAGAGAAGGCCAGGTACCCTATACCATAAGAGGGGGTTTGCAATTTTGACTTGTCTACTTAAATATCACCAAAATGTGATCACAAGGTCAATTACGTCCCTGGGTGGGATTGAACCACCAACCTTTTGATAAATAGCTGAACACACTAACAGATTGCGCCACAGAGACACTTTACAAACGTACATACTGACAAAGGCTAATAAGCATTCATCTAGAGCGTTTCCTAGAAAAACTTTAAAAAGTCAATAATCTGGAGAGTTTTTGTAAGATGTTTCTTCCATCAACCAACGAAGAAACACATTGGTACTTTCCCATGATGAGTGAGTGCTTCAGGATCTCTTGCACTTACATGTGCAGCAGAGTACTGCAATGGAAAAATGCTGGGCCCATAACCCAGAGGTAGGCAGATTGAAACTATCCTCTGCTATATGCATTTTTTTTGTTAATTAAAGTAATCCAAAACTGGGATTGATATTTTTGCTCTTTTATTTTTACTTAAAGTACAATAACTTTTACCATTTTAATTTGTTTTAATAGTATATTGACAGTATTGTTTTCTTTCAAAAATCCACTTAATTTTCTTTACCCTATTATTAAAATGGTAATTGACAAAAACAAACTACATTGTCACCATAAGAGCAATACAAAATGTACAAGTGATATATTAAAATCATCTTTCCAGCTTGAATTTCAATGATGCATTGGGGCAACGATTTTGTGAGAAACATCTTCACCCTTAAATAAAGATTTTCTTAATTCCTTACCTGTGTGCTAATTAGATATCACCTTGTTTTCACATTAAACAGACTTCCACATGAGAAAGCAGCAAGGATGCAGTGGCGTTAATGTTTCCTGGTGTCAACCTGTATTATTTCAGTAGATATTGAAATGAGGATACATCTTGCTGCCTTTCCAATGAAGCAAGTTTAATTTAGTAATAGGTGAAAAACCATCCCTACAAATATGTTAATCAGATACTTGGCTTTGTGGACACTTTTCAGAGAACAAATTAGTTAGCATAAAAATAAAGCCAGAAAATGAAGAGCTGTTTAAACACTCAATTGGATTTTTGTGCCAGCATATTTCTTTTTCTCTGCAACCCACTGCCAAATTGTGCTTCCTAGCTGTTTTTATAAAATCACTGAATCAAATCTAACTCTGATTACATCAGAGAAGGCCAGGTACCCTACACCATAACAGGGGGTTTGAAATTTTGACTTGTCTACTTAAAGATCACCAAAATCTGATAACAAGGTCAATTAAATCCCTGGGTGGGATTGAACAACCAACCTTTTGGTTAATAGCCTTACACACTAACTGATTGCGCCACAGCTACACTTAGCAAAAGTAGATACTGACAAAGGCTAATAAGCATTCATCTAGAACGATTCCTAGAAACATTTTAAAAAGTCAATAATGTGGAGAGTTTTTGTAAGATGTTTCTTCCATCAACCAATGAAGAAACACATTGGTACTTTCCCATGATAAGTGAGTGCTTCAGGACCTCTTGCACTTACATGTGCAGCAGAGTACTGTAATGGAAGCATGCTGGGTCCATAACCCAGAGGTAGGCAAATTGAAACTATCCTCTGCTATATGCATTTTTTTTTGTTAATTAAAGTAATCCAAAACTGGGATTGATATTTTTGCTCTTTTATTTTTACTTAAAGTACAATAACTTTTACCATTTTAATTTGTTTTAATAGTATATTGACAGTATTGTTTTCTTTCAAAAATCCACTTAATTTTCTTTACCCGATTATTAAAATGGTAATTGACAAAAACAAACTACATTGTCACCAGAAGAGCAATACAAAATGTACAAGTGATATATTAAAATCATCTTTCCAGCTTGAATTTCAATGATGCATTGGGGCAACGATTTTGTGAGAAACATCTTCACCCTTAAATAAAGATTTTCTTAATTCCTTACCTGTGTGCTAATTAGATATCACCTTGTTTTCACATTAAACAGACTTCCACATGCGAAAGCAGCAAGGATGCAGTGGCGTTAATGTTTCCTGGTGTCAACCTGTATTATTTCAGTAGACATTGAAATGAAGATGCATCTTGCTGCCTTTCCAATGAAGCAAGTTTAATTTAGTAATAGGTGAAAAACCATCCCTACAAAGGTGTTAATCAGAGACTTGTCTTTGTGGACACTTTTCAGAGAACAAATTTGTTAGTATAAAAATAAAGCCAGAAAATGAAGAGCTGTTTAATCACTCAATTGGATTTTTCTGCCAGCATATTTCTTTTTCTCTGCAACCCACTGCTAAATTGTTCTTCCTAGCTGTTTTTATAAAATCACTGAATCAAATCTAACTCTGATTACATTAGAGAAGGCCAGGTACCCTACACCATAACAGGGGGTTTGAAATTTTGACTTGTCTACTTAAAGATCACCAAAATCTGATAACAAGGTCAATTAAGTCCCTGGGTGGGATTGAACCACCAACCTTTTGGTTAATAGCCTTACACACTAACTGATTGCGCCAAAACAACACTTTGCAAAAGAACATACTGACAAAGGCTAATAAGCATTCATCTAGAACGATTCCTAGAAACATTTTAAAAAGTCAATAATGTGGAGAGTTTTTGTAAGATGTTTCTTCCATCAACCAATGAAGAAACACATTGGTACTTTCCCATGATAAGTGAGTGCTTCAGGACCTCTTGCACTTACATGTGCAACAGAGTACTGTAATGGAAGCATGCTGGGTCCATAACCCAGAGGTAGGCAGATTGAAACTATCCTCTGCTATATGCATTTTTTTGTTGTTAATTAAAGTAATCCAAAACTGGGATTGATATTTTTGCTCTTTTATTTTTACTTAAAGTACAATAACTTTTACCATTTTAATTTGTTTTAATAGTATATTGACAGTATTGTTTTCTTTCAAAAATCCAATTAATTTTCTTTACCCGATTATTAAAATGGTAATTGACAAAAACAAACTACATTGTCACCAGAAGAGCAATACAAAATGTACAAGTGATATATTAAAATCATCTTTCCAGCTTGAATTTCAATGATGCATTGGGGCAACGATTTTGTGAGAAACATCTTCACCCTTAAATAAAGATTTTCTTAATTCCTTACCTGTGTGCTAATTAGATATCACCTTGTTTTCACATTAAACAGACTTCCACATGCGAAAGCAGCAAGGATGCAGTGGCGTTAATGTTTCCTGGTGTCAACCTGTATTATTTCAGTAGACATTGAAATGAGGATGCATCTTGCTGCCTTTCCAATGAAGCAAGTTTAATTTAGTAATAGGTGAAAAACCATCCCTACAAAGGTGTTAATCAGAGACTTGGCTTTGTGGACACTTTTCAGAGAACAAATTTGTTAGTATAAAAATAAAGCCAGAAAATGAAGAGCTGTTTAATCACTCAATTGGATTTTTCTGCCAGCATATTTCTTTTTCTCTGCAACCCACTGCTAAATTGTGCTTCCTAGCTGTTTTTATAAAATCACTGAATCAAATCTAAACATCAGAGAAGGCCAGGTACCCTACACCATAACAGTGGGTTTGAAATTTTGACTTGTCTACTTAAAGATCACCAAAATCTGATAACAATGTCAATTAAGTCCCTGGGTGGGATTGAACCACCAACCTTTTGGTTAATAGCCTTACACACTAACTGATTGCGCCACAGCGACACTTTGCAAAAGTACTTACTGACAAAGGCTAATAAGCATTCATCTAGAATGATTCCTAGAAACATTTTAAAAAGTCAATAATGTGGAGAGTTTTTGTAAGATGTTTCTTCCATCAACCAATGAAGAAACACATTGGTACTTTCCCATGATGAGTGAGTGCTTCAGGATCTCTTGCACTTACATGTGCAGCAGAGTACTGTAATGGAAGCATGCTGGGTCCATAACCCAGAGGTAGGCAGATTGAAACTATCCTCTGCTATATGCATTTTTTTTGTTAATTAAAGTAATCCAAAACTGGGATTGATATTTTTGCTCTTTTATTTTTACTTAAAGTACAATAACTTTTACCATTTTAATTTGTTTTAATAGTATTGTTTTCTTTCAAAAATCCTATTAATTTTCTTTACCCGATTATTAAAATGGTAATTGACAAAAACAAACTACATTGTCACCAGAAGAGCAATACAAAATGTACAAGTGATATATTAAAATCATCTTTCCAGCTTGAATTTCAATGATGCATTGGGGCAACGATTTTGTGAGAAACATCTTCACCCTTAAATAAAGATGTTCTTAATTCCTTACCTGTGTGCTAATTAGATATCACCTTGTTTTCACATTAAACAGACTTCCACATGAGAAAACAGCAAAGATGCAGTGGCGTTAATGTTTCCTGGTGTCAACCTGTATTATTTCCGTAGATATTGAAATGAGGATGCATCTTGCTGCCTTTCCAATGAAGCAAGTTTAATTTAGTAACAGGTGAAAAACCATCCCTACAAAGATGTTAATCAGATACTTGGCTTTGTGGACACTTTTCAGAGAACAAATTTGTTATCATAAAAATAAAGCCAGAAAATGAAGAGCTGTTTAATCACTCAATTGGATTTTTCTGCCAGCATTTTTCTTTTTCTCTGCAACCCACTGCTAAATTGTGCTTCCTAGCTGTTTTTTTTATAAAATCACTTAATCAAATCTAACTCTGATTACATCAGAGAAGGCCAGGTACCCTACACCATAAGAGGGGGTTTGCAATTTTGACTTGTCTACTTAAATATTACCAAAATCTGATCACAAGGTCAATTACGTCCCTGGATGGGATTGAACCACCAACCTTTTGATTAATAGCTGAACACACTAACCGATCGCGCCACAGAGACACTTTGCGAAAAGTACATACTGACAAAGACTAATAAGCATTCATCTAGAACGTTTCCTAGAAAAACTTTAAAAAGTCAATAATCTGGAGAGTTTTTGTAAGATGTTTCTTCCAGCAACCAATGAAGAAACACATTGTTACTTTCGCATGATGAGTGAGTGCTTCAGGATCTCTTGCACTTACATGTGCAGCAGAGTACTGCAATGGAAGCATGCTGGGCCCATAACCCAGAGGTAGGCAGATTGAAACTATCCTTTGCTATATGCATTTTTTTTTTGTTCATTAAAATAATCCAAAACTGGGATTGATATTTTAGCTTTTTTTTTTACTTAAAGTACAATAACTTTTACCATTTTAATTTGTTTTAATAGTATATTGACAGTATTGTTTTCTTTCAAAAATCCAATTAATTTTCTTTACCCGATTATTAAAATGGTAATTGACAAAAACAAACTACAGTGTCACCAGAAGAGCAATACAAAATGTACAAGTGATATATTAAAATCATCTTTCCAGCTTGAATTTCAATGATGCATTGGGGCAACGATTTTGTGAGAAACATCTTCACCCTTAAATAAAGATTTTCTTAATTCCTTACCTGTGTGCTAATTAGATATCACCTTGTTTTCACATTAAACAGACTTCCACATGAGAAAGCAGCAAGGATGCAGTGGCGTTAATGTTTCCGGGTGTCAACCTGTATTATTTCAGTAGATATTGAAATGAGGATGCATCTTGCTGCCTTTCCAATGAAGCAAGTTTAATTTAGTAATAGGTGAAAAACCATCCCTACAAATATGTTAATCAGATACTTGGCTTTGTGGACACTTTTCAGAGAACAAATTCGTTAGCATAAAAATAAAGCCAGAAAATGAAGAGCTGTTTAATCACTCAATTGGATTTTTCTGCCAGCATATTTCTTTTTCTCTGCAACCCACTGCTAAATTGTGCTTCCTAGCTGTTTTTTTTATAAAATCACTGATTAAAATCTAACTCTGATTACATCAGAGTAGGCCAGGTACCCTACACCATAAGAAGGGGGTTTGAAATTTTGACTTGTCTACTTAAAGATCACCAAAATCTGATAACAAGGTCAATTACATCCCTGGGTGGGATTGAACCACCAACCCTTTGATTAATAACCAAACACACTAACAGATTGCGCCACAGAGACACTTTACAAACGTACATACTGACAAAGGCTAATAAGCATTCATCTAGAACGTTTCCTAGAAAAACTTTAAAAAGTCAATAATCTGGAGAGTTTTTGTAAGATGTTTCTTCCATCAACCAACGAAGAAACACATTGGTACTTTCCCATGATGAGTGAGTGCTTCAGGATCTCTTGCACTTACATGTGCAACAGAGTACTGCAATGGAAAAATGCTGGGCCCATAACCCAGAGGTAGGCAGATTGAAACTATCCTCTGCTATATGCATTTTTTTTTGTTAATTAAAGTAATCCAAAACTGGGATTGATATTTTTGCTCTTTTATTTTTACTTAAAGTACAATAACTTTTACCATTTTAATTTGTTTTAATAGTATATTGACAGTATTGTTTTCTTTCAAAAATCCACTTAATTTTCTTTACCCTATTATTAAAATGGTAATTGACAAAAACAAACTACATTGTCACCAGAAGAGCAATACAAAATGTACAAGTGATATATTAAAATCATCTTTCCAGCTTGAATTTCAATGATGCATTGGGGCAACGATTTTGTGAGAAACACCTTCACCCTTAAATAAAGATTTTCTTAATTCCTTACCTGTGTGCTAATTAGATATCACCTTGTTTTCACATTAAACAGACTTCCACATGCGAAAGCAGCAAGGATGCAGTGGCGTTAATGTTTCCTGGTGTCAACCTGTATTATTTCAGTAGACATTGAAATGAGGATGCATCTTGCTGCCTTTCCAATGAAGCAAGTTTAATTTAGTAATAGGTGAAAAACCATCCCTACAAAGGTGTTAATCAGAGACTTGGCTTTGTGGACACTTTTCAGAGAACAAATTTGTTAGCATAAAAATAAAGCCAGAAAATGAAGAGCTGTTTAATCACTCAATTGGATTTTTTTGCCAGCATATTTCTTTTTCTCTGCAACCCACTGCTAAATTGTGCTTCCTAGCTGTTTTTATAAAATCACTGAATCAAATCTAACTCTGATTACATCAGAGATGGCCAGGTACCCTACACCATAACAGGGGGTTTGAAATTTTGACTTGTCTACTTAAAGATCACCAAAATCTGATAACAAGGTCAATTACGTCCCTGGGTGGGATTGAACCACCAACCTTTTGGTTAATAACCATACACACTAACTGATTGCGCCACAGCGACACTTTGCAAAAGTACATACTGACAAAGGCTAATAAGCATTCATCTAGAACGTTTCCTAGAAACATTTTAAAAAGTCAATAATGTGGAGAGTTTTTGTAAGATGTTTCTTCCATCAACCAATGAAGAAACACATTGGTACTTTCCCATGATAAGTGAGTGCTTCAGGACCTCTTGCACTTACATGTGCAGCAGAGTACTGTAATGGAAGCATGCTGGGTCCATAACCCAGAGGTAGGCAGATTGAAACTATCCTCTGCTATATGCATTTTTTTTTTGTTAATTAAAGTAATCCAAAACTGGGATTGATATTTTTGCTCTTTTATTTTTACTTAAAGTACAATAACTTTTACCATTTTAATTTGTTTTAATAGTATATTGACAGTATTGTTTTCTTTCAAAAATCCAATTAATTTTCTTTACCCGATTATTAAAATGGTAATTGACAAAAACAAACTACATTGTCACCAGAAGAGCAATACAAAATGTACAAGTGATATATTAAAATCATCTTTCCAGCTTGAATTTCAATGATGCATTGGGGCAACGATTTTGTGAGAAACATCTTCACCCTTAAATAAAGATTTTCTTAATTCCTTACCTGTGTGCTAATTAGATATCACCTTGTTTTCACATTAAACAGACTTCCACATGCGAAAGCAGCAAGGATGCAGTGGCGTTAATGTTTCCTGGTGTCAACCTGTATTATTTCAGTAGACATTGAAATGAGGATGCATCTTGCTGCCTTTCCAATGAAGCAAGTTTAATTTAGTAATAGGTGAAAAACCATCCCTACAAAGGTGTTAATCAGAGACTTAGCTTTGTGGACACTTTTCAGAGAACAAATTTGTTAGCATAAAAATAAAGCCAGAAAATGAAGAGCTGTTTAATCACTCAATTGGATTTTTCTGCCAGCATATTTCTTTTTCTCTGCAACCCACTGCTAAATTGTGCTTCCTAGCAGTTTTTTTTTATAAAATCACTGATTCAAATCTAACTCTGATTACATCAGAGTAGGCCAGGTACCCTACACCATAAGAAGGGGGTTTGAAATTTTGACTTGTCTACTTAAAGATCACCAAAATCTGATAACAAGGTCAATTACATCCCTGGGTGGGGTTGAACCACCAACCCTTTGATTAATAACCAAACACACTAACAGATTGCGCCACAGAGACACTTTACAAACGTACGTACTGACAAAGGCTAATAAGCATTCATCTAGAACGTTTCCTAGAAAAACTTTAAAAAGTCAATAATCTGGAGAGTTTTTGTAAGATGTTTCTTCCATCAACCAACGAAGAAACACATTGGTACTTTCCCATGATGAGTGAGTGCTTCAGGATCTCTTGCACTTACATGTGCAGCAGAGTACTGCAATGGAAAAATGCTGGGCCCATAACCCAGAGGTAGGCAGATTGAAACTATCCTCTGCTATATGCATTTTTTTTGTTAATTAAAGTAATCCAAAACTGGGATTGATATTTTTGCTCTTTTATTTTTACTTAAAGTACACTAACTTTTACCATTTTAATTTGTTTTAATAGTATATTGACAGTATTGTTTTCTTTCAAAAATCCACTTAATTTTCTTTACCCTATTATTAAAATGGTAATTGACAAAAACAAACTACATTGTCACCAGAAGAGCAATACAAAATGTACAAGTGATATATTAAAATCATCTTTCCAGCTTGAATTTCAATGATGCATTGGGGCAACGATTTTGTGAGAAACACCTTCACCCTTAAATAAAGATTTTCTTAATTCCTTACCTGTGTGCTAATTAGATATCACCTTGTTTTCACATTAAACAGACTTCCACATGCGAAAGCAGCAAGGATGCAGTGGCGTTAATGTTTCCTGGTGTCAACCTGTATTATTTCAGTAGACATTGAAATGAGGATGCATCTTGCTGCCTTTCCAATGAAGCAAGTTTAATTTAGTAATAGGTGAAAAACCATCCCTACAAAGGTGTTAATCAGAGACTTGGCTTTGTGGACACTTTTCAGAGAACAAATTTGTTAGCATAAAAATAAAGCCAGAAAATGAAGAGCTGTTTAATCACTCAATTGGATTTTTTTGCCAGCATATTTCTTTTTCTCTGCAACCCACTGCTAAATTGTGCTTCCTAGCTGTTTTTATAAAATCACTGAATCAAATCTAACTCTGATTACATCAGAGAAGGCCAGGTACCCTACACCATAACAGGGGGTTTGAAATTTTGACTTGTCTACTTAAATATCACCAAAATCTGATAACAAGGTCAATTACGTCCCTTAGTGGGATTGAACCACCAACCTTTTGATTAATAACCATACACACTGAGGCAGCACAAGGGAACTCTCGAAAGAAGAACAAGGCTAGAGGAAGAACTGAAACAAAGAAATCTGACTTTTACTAGAGCTGACCAGAGGAAAGCACAAACACAGTCCCCCACTACCACAAATAATGCAGTTGAGTTTCCCACATACCCAGAATGCAATGAATGAACCTCACCCTGGGAGAACAATCTTCAAGACCATGGTCTCTCCTATGCAAAATAAGTATGATTTGGGATAGGGCTGGGGAGGGCCGCTGCTCAGGCACATCTCTGTCAAGTAAAGGAGATTCAACTGAGGCAGCACAAGGGAACTCTCATCTGGGGACAACAACTGCAGGGAGAACACATATTTTCAGATGAACATGGGAGGGCAGAAGGCTGCCTAATACTGAAGCACCCCCAAACAACAAACCAAATGCAGCAACTAGTGCAAGCATTCCTGGGGGAAGGCCTGCAGCAGATGGATTTGCATATGGTGATGCCATCCAAGCAGTGGGTCAAAGTTGGCTTCAACCCTCGTCTGCATATGAAAAGAGAAAAGGGGCGTGCAGGGCATGGCGGCCTTTTGCGGCGCTTGGATGACCCCTAGTTCGCATTACACACCTCCACCCTCCTTCGGTGTGGGGCTCATGTTGGCTATGCCCCAGCCCCTGAAGCATTCAAGCTGATTTCTTGCAGCAGCTGGGCACTGTAACTGCTCCAGAGCTGCTCTGTAAGGCAAGTAAAAGGGTGTGGGCCCTGCAGCACTACCTGTAGTTTGCATTGTGCGTTGGAAGGCACGAAGTAAGCAGACGGGAGAAGTCAGGATAGTGCGCAAGGGCATAGAAGGGAGCGGCTCAAGAAAAGAGAAGTGGAAACAGACAGCAAACTAGGCTGGAGAGAGACCTGAGACAAAGAGATCTGAATTATACGAGAGCCGACCAAGGGAAACACAAATTATGCAGTCAAGTTTCCCACATTTGGGGAAATCACAGGGGCAGCACAACTAGAGTGCAATGGGTGAGCCTTGCCCTGGGAGAAGCACCTTCATGATCATAGTATCTCACCTGGCAGGTAAGTAGGAGTTGGGCTAGAGCTGGGGAGGGTCGCTGCTCGGGCACCCCCCTGTCAAGTGAAAGAGATCCAACTGAGGCAGCACAAGGGAACTCTCGAAAGAAGAACAAGGCTAGAGGAAGATCTGAGATAAAGAAATCTGATTTTTACCAGAGCTGACCAGAGGAAAGCACAAACACAGTCCCCCACTACCACAAATAATGCAGTCGAGTTTCCCACATTTGGGGAAATCACAGGGGTCAGCATACCCAGAATGCAATGAATGAACCTCACCCTGGGAGAACAATCTTCATGACCATGGTATCGCCTATGCAAAATAAGTATGATTTGGGATAGGGCTGGGGAGGGCCGCTGCTCAGGCACATCTCTGTCAAGTAAAGGAGATTCAACTGAGGCAGCACAAGGGAACTCTCATCTGGGGACAACAACTGCAGGGAGAACACATATTTTCAGATGAACATGGGAGGGCAGAAGGCTGCCTAATACTGAAGCACCCCCAAACAACAAACCAAATGCAACAACTAGTGCAAGCATTCCTGGGGGAAGGCCTGCAGCAGATGGATTTGCATATGGTGATGTCATCCAAACAGTGGGTCAAAGTTGGCTTCAACCCTCGTCTGCATATGAAAAGAGACAAGGGGCGTGCAGGGCATGGCGGCCTTTTGCGGCGCTTGGATGACCCCTAGTTCGCATTACACACCTCCACCCTCCTTCGGTGTGGGGCTCATGTTGGCTATTCCCCAGCCCCTGAAGCATTCAAGCTGATTTCTTGCAGCAGCTGGGCACTGTAACTGCTCCAGAGACGCTCTGTAAGGCAAGTAAAAGGGTGTGGGTCCTGCAGCACTACCTGTAGTTTGCATTGTGCGTTGGAAGGCACGAAGTAAGCAGACGGGAGAAGTCAGGATAGTGCGCAAGGGCATAGAAGGGAGCGGCTCAAGAAAAGAGAAGTAGAAACAGACAGCAAACTAGGCTGGAGAGAGACCTGAGACAAAGAGATCTGAATTATACGAGAGCCGACCAGGGGAAACACAAATTATGCAGTCAAGTTTCCCACATTTGGGGAAATCGCAGAAGCAGCACACCCAGAGTGCAATGGGTGAGCCTTGCCCTGGGAGAAGCACCTTCATGATCATAGTATCTCACCTGGCAGGTAAGTAGGAGTTGGGCTAGAGCTGGGGAGGGTCGCTGCTCGAGCATCCCCCTGTCAAGTAAAGGAGATTCAACTGAGGCAGCACAAGGGAACTCTCATCTGGGGACAACAACTGCAGGGAGAACACATATTTTCAGATAAACATCTTGGTCATGCTCTGGTTTCTCTTCAGAACGAACAAATCTTTCGCCTTTTACTAAAGATTTCCGTGGAGAGGAGCAAAACCGAGTTTTATCTCAATTTTTGCATGCCCCATCTTTTTGGGGTTTCTTTTATCGGTTTAAAGATAGAATGAGTGTGCTTTAATGTAAGCTCATTTGCATAGAAATGACAGTAAATGTTTGTTTCTTTTCAAACAGAACTTTCTTGACCATGCTACTTGCTTGAAAGATCTGGGAGCACATGGAATACAGTACAAACCATGCTTATAGCAAGGAGAAGACAGGTGAGAAATCTGCTTTCTTTCAAATTGGGCGCTCACTTTGATCTGAATAAGGACTGCTGGCACGGCACTCAGGCGACAGGTGGAATCTTGGTCATGCTCTGGTTTCTCTTCAGAACGAACAAATCTTTCGCCTTTTACTAAAGATTTCCGTGGAGAGGAGCAAAACTGAGTTTTATCTCAATTTTTGCATGCCCCATATTATTGGGGTTTCTTTTATCGGATTAAAGACAGAACGAGTGTGCTTTCTTGTTAGCTTTAATGTAAGTTTATTTGCATAACAATGACAATAAATGTCTGTTTCTTTTCAAGCAGAACTTTCTTGACCATACTAATTGCTTGAAAGATCTGGGAGCACATGGAAAAGAGTACAAACCATGCTTATAGCAAGGGGAAGCCTGGTGAGAAATCTGCTTTCTTTCTTTCAAATTGGGTGCTCACTTTGAGCTGAATGAGGACTGCTGGCATGGCACTCAGGCGACAGGTGGAATCTTGGTCATGCTCTGGTTTCTCTTCAGAACGAACAAATCTTTCGCCTTTTACTAAAGATTTCCATGGAGAGGAGCAAAACTGAGTTTTATCTCAATTTTTGCATGCCCCGTCTTATTGGGGTTTCTTTTATCAGTTTAAAGATAGAACGAGTGTGCTTTAATGTAAGCTCATTTGCGTAGAAATGACAGTAAATGTTTGTTTCTTTTCAAACAGAACTTTCTTGACTATACTAATTGCTTGAAAGATCTGGGAGCACATGGAAAAGAGTACAAACCATGTTTATAGCAAGGGGAAGCCTGGTGAGAAATCTGCTTTCTTTCTTTCAAATTGGGTGCTCACTTTGAGCTGAATGAGGACTGCTGGCATGGCACTCAGGCGACAGGTAGAATCTTGGTCATGCTGTGGTTTCTCTTCAGAACGAACAAATCTTTCGCCTTTTACTAAAGATTTCCGTGGAGAGGAGCAAAACTGAGTTTTATCTCAATTTTTGCATGCCCCATCTTATTGGGGTTTTATTTTATTGGTTTAAAGATAGAACGAGTGTGCTTTAATGTAAGCTCATTTGCATAGAAATGACAGTAAATGTTTGTTTCTTTTCAAACAGAACTTTCTTGACCACACTAATTGTTTGAAAGATCTGGGAGCACATGGAAAAGAGTACAAACCATGTTTATAGCAAGGGGAAGCCTGGTGAGAAATCTGCTTTCTTTCATTCAAATTGGGTGCTCACTTTGAGCTGAATGAGAACTGCTGGCATGGCACTCAGGCGACAGGTGGAATCTTGGTCATGCTCTGGTTTCTCTTCAGAACTAACAAATATTTCGCCTTTTATTAAAGATTTCCGTGGAGAGGAGCAAAACTGAGTTTTATCTCAATTTTTGCATGCCCCATATTATTGGGGTTTCTTTTATCAGTTTAAAGACAGAACGAGTGTGCTTTCTTGTTAGCTTTAATGTAAGTTCATTTGCATAACAATGACAGTAAATGTTTGTTTCTTTTCAAACAGAACTTTCTTGACCATGCTACTTGCTTGAAAGATCTGGGAGCACATGGAAAACAGTACAAACCATGCAGTATCACAAGAGCCTTTATTTGATCTTTCATGAAGATAGAGCAGAATTGAGGACACGTCAACAATTTCTGCCGAAGGTGGTTCATCTTTCCACATGGTGCCTTTGGCCACTGACACCTTCGTTGAGTCAAAGTCTCTGGCTGTGGTCAGAACTTTGAAAATTTATGTCACCAGAACGGTTCAGATTAGGAAAACAGAGGCTCTGTTTGTCCTGTATGCTCCCAACATGATTGGGTGTCCTGCTTCCATGCAGACCATTATGCGCTGGATCTGTGGTAAGATTCAGCATGCTCATTCCACGGCAGGATTGCCGTTACTGAATTAGGTGAAGACCCATTCTACTAGAAAGGTGGGTTCATCCTGGGCAGCTGGTCGGGGAGTCTCGGCATTGCAACTTTGCCGAGCAGCTATTTAGTAAACACTTTTGCTAAGTTTTACAAGTTTGATACCTTGGCTGATGATAACCTCAAGTTGGGTCATTCGGTGCTGCAGAGTCGTACGCACTCTCCCACCCGTTCAAGAGCTTTGGTATAACCCCATGGTTCTTAATGTGACCCCAGCATCCTCTAGGTCGTATGAGAAAATAGGATTTTAATACCTACCGGTAAATCCTTTTCTCTTAGTACGTAGAGGATGCTGGGCACCCGTCCCAGTCCATACTGTGTCTGCAGTTATTACTTGTGGTTATACACATGTTGTGTTACGGTTCTGGTCAGCTTTTTGCTGCAATTGTTCATGCCGTTGGCTTGTGTTCTGTTGAATGCCACGTTCTGCGGCATGCTTAAGGTGTGAGCTGGTAAGATGCTCACCTTAGTTTAACAATAAATCCTTTCCTCGAAATGTCCGTCTCCCTGGGCACAGTTCCTATAACTGGAGTCTGGAGGAGGGGCATAGAGGGAGGAGCCAGTTCACACCCTTTGAAAGTCTTAAAGTGCCCATGTCTCTTGCGGATCCCGTCTATACCCCATGGTTCTTAATGTGACCCCAGCATCCTCTACGGACTAAGAGAAAAGGATGCCCTTGTGTACTATCCTGACTTCTCCTCCCGTCTGCTTACTTTGTGCCTTCCAACGCACAATGCGAACTACAGGTGGTGCTGCAGGGCCCACACCCTTTTACTTGCCTTACAGAGCAGCTCTGGAGCTGTTACAGTGCCCAGCTGCTGCAAGAAATCAGCATGAATGCTTCAGGGGATGGGGCATGGCCAACATGAGCCCCACACCAAAGGAGGGTGGGGGTGTTTAATGCGAACTAGGGGTCATCCAAGCACTGCAAAAGGCCGCCATGCCCTGCATGCCCCTTTTCTCTTTTTATATGCAGATGAGGGTTCCAGCCAACTTTGGCCCACTGCTTGGATGACATCACCGTATGCAAATCCGTCTGCTGCAGACCTTCCCCCAGGAATGCTTGTACTAGTTGTTGGATATGGTTTGATATTTGATGGTGCTTCAGTATTAGGCAGCCTTCCGCCCTCCCATGTTCATCTGAAAAGATGTGGTCTCCCTGCAGTTGTTGTCCCCAGACGAGAGTTCCCTTGTGCTTCCTCAGTTGAATCTCCTTAACTTGACGGGGGAGGGGCTGCCCGAGCTGCCACCCTCCCCAGCCCTATCCCAACTCATACTTATTTTACATATTAGATCTCTTGATCATGAAGATTGTTCTCACAGGGTGAGGTTCATCCATTATATTTTAAAATAGGAAGGTACAAATTACATATTTGAATTGCATCTATGTGCTGGATTCAAATGTCCCCCCCCCCCTTCCTTTCTCAATTGTGCCCGTCAGCAGCTATTCTAAGGTTGCTGCCAATGGGTGTGACACATTAATTTCTTCTGTGGGGTACACTGGACTCCACAAGGATTCACATTGGGGTGTAGAGTAGGATCTTGATCTGAGGCACCAACCGGCTCAAAGCTTTTGACTGTTCCCAAGAAGCTCAGTGCATTCTCCTCTATAACCCCGCTTCCATGAACAGGGAGCTCAGTTTGTAGTTGGTGCCTTCAGTAGCAGGCCAATTAACAGGGGCCTGCCTCAGGCAGCCTATTCTTAGCTATTAATTTTGACAAGAAAAGAAGAACTTGTTTTATGAGAATCTACAAGGGCTGCAGCAGGCTAGGTCTAATAGACATCTTTACTGCAGCTTCATCACTCCCAGCGGCGCTGTATACTCCGTGCCCTGGTTGCTGGGTCACTGCAGCGGAGGCTCCGGTTTCATCCTAAGGTCAGTCACACACACACCACCCTTCCGGATCACGAGGCCGCTGATGAAGGGGAGCGAGGCCGTAGGGGGTGGGCCGTGTGCGCACTGCGGTGGACACTGATTACTGGGCAGCCGCTCCACTAGCCACCAGGTACAGTTAAGGAGCACAGGTCTGGGGGTTTTTCTCCTATATTAACCCAATTTTGTACTGCCCGCAGCGCATTGTGATAGGTAATAGGGCCTGATTCAGGTTGGATTGCAATCACAATAAGCGATCCAACTGCAAAAATTGCTAAGAGCATACGCATGTGCCTGCATTTTCTGCGGCATCCCGCAGAGAATGTGATCGCCTCTGCCTGTCAATCGGGGCGGGGAAGGGGGGGAGAGGTGGGTCAGCAACACTCCATTTCCAAGTCAGGGATGGAGCGGTGCGGGGGCAAGGCTTCAAAATGGGGTCTGCAACGGAGGAGACACAGGGGGCGTGGTCACAGCGGCTGTATGACATCACATTCAGCCGCTGTGATCACAAAAATGGTGGCGGCTTCCTGCGCGCACATACAGTCTGCACCAGCAGGAGCCTACACCATTTTTTATGATCACGCTGAACTGCAGTGCGACTGCAATTACAGCATGGTCAAGAAGGGAGGCGTCATGCTGGGTGGCCATGCCCTGTCACTGTGCAGGAGCCAGCACCGCTCACACACTAGTCCCCGGGTGCAGCCCCCAACCCCCGGGACACCCGGAGCAACAAAATGTAGATTCAGGCCACCAGGCCACGCCCCTACCTATGAAACCATGCCTCCTTTTTACCATTGCGCTGCTTATCTGCGCGCACTGCATTACAATCTCCCTCGCCACCTCTCTGGGTGTCACCAGTGATAGTGACACCTCTGCCATGCTTGTAGCAGCTGGTCCTAAGATCTACGCCTCAAACCCTGAGTGTTTGCCCTTGTGACTTGTTGATCATCATAGCGAAGCAGATGCTTACAGAAAACTGCAGGGGCTTAGATTGAAAATAAAAAAATTGATGGGTATAAGGTAGAGAGGAGCGGGTTCGGTTCTCCGAGAACCGAATTCCCCACGAACTCCACGTTGTTTACACTGGTCCGAGGCAGGCTCGGTTGTTCCCGCCTGACTCGGAAAACCTGAACAAGGGAAAATGTCATCATCCCGCTGTCGGATTCTCGCGAGATTCGGATTCCATATAAAGAGCTGCGCGTTGCTGCCATTTTTACTCGTGCATTGAAGAGAGAGCGGAGAGGACGTGGCTATGTTCTCTCAGTGGAAATCTCAATATCAGTGCTCAGTATCAGTGGTTACTTATTGCTGCTCAGTAATACTAGTAGTGTGTCTCTCCTGCTCAGTGTCAGTTCTCAGTAGTATCCTCATCAGTGCTCAGTATCACTGCTCATTGTCTTGTGCTGCATTGTGGTGCTCAGCATACTACAGTACATTACTAATAGTCCAGTGCTGCATCTTGCTGCTCAGTGTCAGTTCTAGTATCCTCATCAGTGCTCACTATCACTGCTCATTGCATTGTGGTGTTCTGTATACTACAATAACATAGTAATATAGTAACATAGTTTTTGAGGTTGAATAGAGGCAAATTGCCCATCGTGTTCAACCTGTTTTAAGTTGTGATGATTCTACATACTTGCTGAATAATGTTTTATGACTAGTTAGCTACTATAACTCATGTTACCCCCGGATTAACCATGTTGATATTTTAAGTATTATAACCTTGGATAGCTTTTTCATTCAGAAATGTATCCATTCCTTTTTTAAATCCAATTACAGAGTCCGCCATTACCACCTTCCCTGGCAGGGAATTCCACATCCTGATTGCCCTAACAGTGAAGAAACCTTTCCTCCATTGCGTTCTGAACTTTCCTCCAGTCGCAGCGAGTGACCACGTGTTCGTTTAATAAATAATTCCTCTGATAACTCTTTGTTATGTATCTTTACATATTTGAAGATATTAATAATATCTCCTCTTAGGCACCTCTTTTCTAGTGTATAAATATTCAGCCTAGTAAGTCTTTCCTTATAGTCCAGTACTTTTAGGCCTTTAATCAATTTAGTCTTCAGGATCTCTTACACTTCCATGAGCAGCAGAGTAGTGCAATGGAAGCATGCTGGGCCCATAACCCAGAGGTTGATTGATCGAAACTATCCTCTGCTATGTGCATTTTTTTTTGTTAATTAAAGTAATCAAAAACTGGGATTGATATTTTTGCTCTTTTATTTTTACTTAAAGTACAATAACTTTTACCATTTTAATTTGTTTTAATAGTATATTGACAGTATTGTTTTCTTTCAAAAATCCAATTAATTTTCTTTACCCGATTATTAAAATGGTAATTGACAAAAACAAACTACATTGTCACCAGAAGAGCAATGCAAAATGTACAAGTGATATATTAAAATCATCTTTCCAGCTTGAATTTCAATGATGCATTGGGGCAACGATTTTGTGAGAAACATCTTCACCCTTAAATAAAGATTTTCTTAATTCCTTACCTGTGTGCTAATTAGATATCACCTTGTTTTCACATTAAACAGACTTCCACATGCGAAAGCAGCAAGGATGCAGTGGCGTTAATGTTTCCTGGTGTCAACCTGTATTATTTCAGTAGACATTGAAATGAGGATGCATCTTGCTGCCTTTCCAATGAAGCAAGTTTAATTTAGTAATAGGTGAAAAACCATCCCTACAAAGGTGTTAATCAGAGACTTGGCTTTGTGGACACTTTTCAGAGAACAAATTTGTTAGTATAAAAATAAAGCCAGAAAATGAAGAGCTGTTTAATCACTCAATTGGATTTTTCTGCCAGCATATTTCTTTTTCTCTGCAACCCACTGCTAAATTGTGCTTCCTAGCTGTTTTTATAAAATCACTGAATCAAATCTAAACATCAGAGAAGGCCAGGTACCCTACACCATTACAGTGGGTTTGAAATTTTGACTTGTCTACTTAAAGATCACCAAAATCTGATAACAAGGTCAATTAAGTCCCTGGGTGGGATTGAACCACCAACCTTTTGGTTAATAGCCTTACACACTAACTGATTGCGCCACAGAGACACCTTGCAAAAGTCAATACTGACAAAGGCTAATAATCATTCATCTAGAACGTTTCCTAGAAAAACTTTAAAAAGTCAATAATCAAGATACACATTGGTACTTTCCCATGATGAGTGAGTGCTTCAGGATTTCTTGCACTTACATGGGCTATTAACCAAAAGGTTGGAGGTTCAATCCCACCCAGGGATGTAATTGACCTTGTCATCAGATTTTGGTGATCTTTAAGTAGACAAGTCAAAATTTCAAACCCCCTCTTATGGTGTAGGGTACCTGGCCTTCTCTGACGTAATCAGAGTTAGATTTAATTAAGTGATTTTATAAAAAACAGCTAGGAAGCACAATATCTCTCTTTTGCAAAGAGCTAGGCATTGGAAAATTCAGGGCTATAACGTGTAGATGAAGCACTAACAGGAGGCTTTAAAATTTTCATTTTAGTGTCTTTCGTTTGGGAGAAAAATGCAAAGGTACAATACAGTTTTTCCTTGCCGATATCTCTCTTTTGCAAAGAGATAGGCATTGGAAAATTCAGGGCTATAACGTGTAGATGAAGCACTAACAGGAGGCTTTAAAATTTTCATTCTAGTGTCTTTCGTTTGGGAGAAAAATGCAAAGGTACAATACAGCTTTTCCTTGCCAATATCTCTCTTTTGCAAAGAGCTAGGCATTGGAAAATTCAGGGCAATAACGTGTAGATGAAGCACTAACAGGAGGCTTTAAAATTTTCATTCTAGTGTCTTTCGTTTGGGAGAAAAATGCAAAAGTACAATGCAGCTTTTCCTTGCCGATATCTCTCTTTTGCAAAGAGATAGGCATTGGAAAATGCAGGGCTATAACGTGTAGATGAAGCACTAACAGGAGGCTTTAAAATTTTCATTCTAGTGTCTTTCGTTTGGGAGAAAAATGCAAAGGTACAATACAGCTTTTCCTTGCCGATATCTCTCTTTTGCAAAGAGCTAGGCATTGGAAAATTCAGGGCTATACCGTGTAGATGAAGCACTAACAGGAGGCTTTTAAATTTTCATTCTAGTGTCTTTCGTTTGGGAGAAAAATGCAAAGGTACAATACAGCTTTTCCTTGCCAATATCTCTCTTTTGCAAAGAGCTAGGCATTGGAAAATTCAGGGCTATAACGTGTAGATGAAGCACTAACAGGAGGCTTTAAAATTTTCATTCTAGTGTCTTTCGTTTGGGAGAAAAATGCAAAAGTACAATGCAGCTTTTCCTTGCCGATATCTCTCTTTTGCAAAGAGATAGGCATTGGAAAATTCAGGGCTATAACGTGTAGATGAAGCACTAATAGGAGGCTTTAAAATTTTCATTCTAGTGTCTTTCGTTTGGGAGAAAAAAGCAAAGGTACAATACAGCTTTTCCTTGCCGATATCTCTCTTTTGCAAAGAGATAGGCATTGGAAAATTCAGGGCTATAACGTGTAGATGAAGCACTAACAGGAGGCTTTAAAATTTTCATTCTAGTGTCTTTCGTTTGGGAGAAAAATGCAAAGGTACAATACAGCTTTTCCTTGCCGATATCTCTCTTTTGCAAAGAGCTAGGCATTGGAAAATTCAGGGCTATATCGTGTAGATGAAGCACTAACAGTAGGCTTTAAAATTTTCATTCTAGTGTCTTTCGTTTGGGAGAAAAATGCAAAGGTACAATACAGCTTTTCCTTGCCAATATCTCTCTTTTGCAAAGAGCTAGGCATTGGAAAATTCAGGGCTATAACGTGTAGATGAAGCACTAACAGGAGGCTTTAAAATTTTCATTCTAGTGTCTTTCGTTTGGGAGAAAAATGCAAAGGTACAATACAGCTTTTCCTTGCCGATATCTCTCTTTTGCAAAGAGATAGGCATTGGAAAATTCAGGGCTATAACGTGTAGATGAAGCACTAACAGGAGGCTTTAACATTTTCATTCTAGTGTACTTCGTTTGGGAGAAAAATGCAAAGGTACAATACAGCTTTTCCTTGCCGATATCTCTCTTTTGCAAAGAGATAGGCATTGGAAAATTCAGGGCTATAACGTGTAGATGAAGCACTAATAGGAGGCTTTAAAATTTTCATTCTAGTGTCCTTCGTTTGGGAGAAAAATGCAAAGGTACAATACAGCTTTTCCTTGCCGATATCTCTCTTTTGCAAAGAGATAGGCATTGGAAAATTCAGGGCTATAACGTGTAGATGAAGCACTAACAGGAGGCTTTAAAATTTTCATTCTAGTGTCTTTCGTTTGGGAGAAAAATGCAAAGGTACAATACAGTTTTTCCTTGCCGATATCTCTCTTTTGCAAAGAGATAGGCATTGGAAAATTCAGGGCTATAACGTGTAGATGAAGCACTAACAGGAGGCTTTAAAATTTTCATTCTAGTGTCTTTCGTTTGGGAGAAAAATGCAAAGGTACAATACAGCTTTTCCTTGCCAATATCTCTCTTTTGCAAAGAGCTAGGCATTGGAAAATTCAGGGCAATAACGTGTAGATGAAGCACTAACAGGAGGCTTTAAAATTTTCATTCTAGTGTCTTTCGTTTGGGAGAAAAATGCAAAAGTACAATGCAGCTTTTCCTTGCCGATATCTCTCTTTTGCAAAGAGATAGGCATTGGAAAATGCAGGGCTATAACGTGTAGATGAAGCACTAACAGGAGGCTTTAAAATTTTCATTCTAGTGTCTTTCGTTTGGGAGAAAAATGCAAAGGTACAATAAATCATTTCCTTGCCGATATCTCTCTTTTGCAAAGAGATAGGCATTGGAAAATTCAGGGCTATAACGTGTAGATGAAGCACTAACAGGAGGCTTTAAAATTTTCATTCTAGTGTCTTTCGTTTGGGAGAAAAATGCAAAGGTTCAATACAGCTTTTCCTTGCCGATATCTCTCTTTTGCAAAGAGCTAGGCATTGGAAAATTCAGGGCTATACCGCGTACATGAAGCACTAACAGGAGGCTTTTAAATTTTCATTCTAGTGTCTTTCGTTTGGGAGAAAAATGCAAAGGTACAATACAGCTTTTCCTTGCCAATATCTCTCTTTTGCAAAGAGCTAGGCATTGGAAAATTCAGGGCTATAACGTGTAGATGAAGCACTAACAGGAGGCTTTAAAATTTTCATTCTAGTGTCTTTCGTTTGGGAGAAAAATGCAAAAGTACAACGCAGCTTTTCCTTGCCGATATCTCTCTTTTGCAAAGAGATAGGCACTGGAAAATTCAGGGCTATAACGTGTAGATGAAGCACTAATAGGAGGCTTTAAAATTTTCATTCTAGTGTCTTTCGTTTGGGAGAAAAAAACAAAGGTACAATACAGCTTTTCCTTGCCGATATCTCTCTTTTGCAAAGAGATAGGCATTGGAAAATTCAGGGCTATAACGTGTAGATGAAGCACTAACAGGAGGCTTTAAAATTTTCATTCTAGTGTCTTTCGTTTGGGAGAAAAATGCAAAGGTACAATACAGCTTTTCCTTGCCGATATCTCTCTTTTGCAAAGAGCTAGGCATTGGAAAATTCAGGGCTATAACGTGTAGATGAAGCACTAACAGTAGGCTTTAAAATTTTCATTCTAGTGTCTTTCGTTTGGGAGAAAAATGCAAAGGTACAATACAGCTTTTCCTTGCCGATATCTCTCTTTTGCAAAGAAATAGGCATTGGAAAATTCAGGGCTATAACGTGTAGATGAAGCACTAACAGGAGGCTTTAAAATTTTCATTCTAGTGTCCTTCGTTTGGGAGAAAAATGCAAAGGTACAATACAGCTTTTCCTTGCCGATATCTCTCTTTTGCAAAGAGATAGGCATTGGAAAATTCAGGGCTATATCGTGTAGATGAAGCACTAACAGGAGGCTTTAAAATTTTCATTCTAGTGTCTTTCGTTTGGGAGAAAAATGCAAAGGTACAATACAGCTTTTCCTTGCCAATATCTCTCTTTTGCAAAGAGCTAGGCATTGGAAAATTCAGGGCTATAACGTGTAGATGAAGCACTAACAGGAGGCTTTAAAATTTTCATTCTAGTGTCTTTCGTTTGGGAGAAAAATGCAAAAGTACAATGCAGCTTTTCCTTGCCGATATCTCTCTTTTGCAAAGAGATAGGCATTGGAAAATGCAGGGCTATAACGTGTAGATGAAGCACTAACAGGAGGCTTTAAAATTTTCATTCTAGTGTCTTTCGTTTGGGAGAAAAATGCAAAGGTACAATACAGCATTTCCTTGCCGATATCTCTCTTTTGCAAAGAGATAGGCATTGGAAAATTCAGGGCTATAACGTGTAGATGAAGCACTAACAGGAGGCTTTAAAATTTTCATTCTAGTGTACTTCGTTTGGGAGAAAAATGCAAAGGTACAATACAGCTTTTCCTTGCCGATATCTCTCTTTTGCAAAGAGATAGGCATTGGAAAATTCAGGGCTATAACGTGTAGATGAAGCACTAATAGGAGGCTTTAAAATTTTCATTCTAGTGTCCTTCGTTTGGGAGAAAAATGCAAAGGTACAATACAGCTTTTCCTTGCCGATATCTCTCTTTTGCAAAGAGATAGGCATTGGAAAATTCAGGGCTATAACGTGTAGATGAAGCACTAACAGGAGGCTTTAAAATTTTCATTCTAGTGTCTTTCGTTTGGGAGAAAAATGCAAAGGTACAATACAGCTTTTCCTTGCCGATATCTCTCTTTTGCAAAGAGCTAGGCATTGGAAAATTCAGGGCTATAACGTGTAGATGAAGCACTAACAGGAGGCTTTAAAATTTTCATTCTAGTGTCTTTCGTTTGGGAGAAAAATGCAAAGGTACAATACAGCTTTTCCTTGCCGATATCTCTCTTTTGCAAAGAGATAGGCATTGGAAAATTCAGGGCTATAACGTGTAGATGAAGCACTAACAGTAGGCTTTAACATTTTCATTCTAGTGTCTTTCGTTTGGGAGAAAAATGCAAAGGTACAATACAGCTTTTCCTTGCCGATATCTCTCTTTTGCAAAGAGATAGGCATTGGAAAATGCAGGGCTATAACGTGTAGATGAAGCACTAACAGGAGGCTTTACAATTTTCATTCTAGTGTCTTTCGTTTGGGAGAAAAATGCAAAAGTACAATGCAACTTTTCCTTGCCGATATCTCTCTTTTGCAAAGAGATAGGCATTGGAAAATGCAGGGCTATAACGTGTAGATGAAGCACTAACAGGAGGCTTTAAAATTTTCATTCTAGTGTCTTTCGTTTGGGAGAAAAATGCAAAGGTACAATACAGCATTTCCTTGCCGATATCTCTCTTTTGCAAAGAGATAGGCATTGGAAAATTCAGGGCTATTACGTGTAGATGAAGCACTAACAGGAGGCTTTAAAATTTTCATTCTAGTGTCCTTCGTTTGGGAGAAAAATGCAAAGGTACAATACAGCTTTTCCTTGCCGATATCTCTCTTTTGCAAAGAGATAGGCATTGGAAAATTCAGGGCTATAACGTGTAGATGAAGCACTAACAGGAGGCTTTAAAATTTTCATTCTAGTGTCTTTCGTTTGGGAGAAAAATGCAAAGGTACAATACAGCTTTTCCTTGTCGATATCTCTCTTTTGCAAAGAGCTAGGCATTGGAAAATTCAGGGCTATAACGTGTAGATGAAGCACTAACAGTAGGATTTAAAATTTTCATTCTAGTGTCTTTCGTTTGGGAGAAAAATGCAAAGGTACAATACAGCTTTTCCTTGCCGATATCTCTCTTTTGCAAAGAGATAGGCATTGGAAAATTCAGGGCTATAACGTGTAGATGAAGCACTAACAGGAGGCTTTAAAATTTTCATTCTAGTGTCTTTCGTTTGGGAGAAAAATGCAAAGGTACAATACAGTTTTTCCTTGCCGATATCTCTCTTTTGCAAAGAGATAGGCATTGGAAAATTCAGGGCTATAACGTGTAGATGAAGCACTAATAGGAGGCTTTAAAATTTTCATTCTAGTGTCCTTCGTTTGGGAGAAAAATGCAAAGGTACAATACAGCTTTTCCTTGCCGATATCTCTCTTTTGCAAAGAGATAGGCATTGGAAAATTCAGGGCTATAACGTGTAGATGAAGCACTAACAGGAGGCTTTAAAATTTTCATTCTAGTGTCTTTCGTTTGGGAGAAAAATGCAAAGGCACAATACAGCTTTTCCTTGCCGATATCTCTCTTTTGCAAAGAGATAGGCATTGGAAAATTCAGGGCTATAACGTGTAGATGAAGCACTAACAGGAGGCTTTAAAATTTTCATTCTAGTGTCTTTCGTTTGGGAGAAAAATGCAAAAGTACAATGCAGCTTTTCCTTGCCGATATCTCTCTTTTGCAAAGAGATAGGCATTGGAAAATGCAGGGCTATAACGTGTAGATGAAGCACTAACAGGAGGCTTTAAAATGTTCATTCTAGTGTCTTTCGTTTGGGAGAAAAATGCAAAAGTACAATACACTTTTCCTTGCCGATATCTCTCTTTTGCAAAGAGATAGGCATTGGAAAATTCAGGGCTATAACGTGTAGATGAAGCACTAATAGGAGGCTTTAACATTTTCATTCTAGTATCCTTCGTTTGGGAGAAAAATGCAAAGGTACAATACATCTTTTCCTTGCCGATATCTCTCTTTTGAAAAGAGATAGGCATTGGAAAATTCAGGGCTATAACGTGTAGATGAAGCACTAACAGGAGGCTTTAAAATTTTCATTCTAGTGTCTTTCGTTTGGGAGAAAAATGCAAAGGTACAATACAGCTTTTCCTTGCCGATATCTCTCTTTTGCAAAGAGCTAGGCATTGGAAAATTCAGGGCTATAACGTGTAGATGAAGCACTAACAGTAGGCTTTAAAATTTTCATTCTAGTGTCTTTCGTTTGGGAGAAAAATGCAAAGGTACAATACAGCTTTTCCTTGCCGATATCTCTCTTTTGCAAAGAGCTAGGCATTGGAAAATTCAGGGCTATAACGTGCAGATGAAGCACTAACAGTAGGATTTAAAATTTTCATTCTAGTATCTTTCGTTTGGGAGAAAAATGCAAAGGTACAATACAGCTTTTCCTTGCCGATATCTCTCTTTTGCAAAGAGATAGGCATTGGAAAATTCAGGGCTATAACGTGTAGATGAAGCACTAACAGGAGGCTTTAAAATTTTCATTTTAGTGTCTTTCGTTTGGGAGAAAAATGCAAAGTTACAATACAGTTTTTCCTTGCCGATATCTCTCTTTTGCAAAGAGATAGGCATTGGAAAATTCAGGGCTATAACGTGTAGATGAAGCACTAATAGGAGGCTTTAAAATTTTCATTCTAGTGTCCTTCGTTTGGGAGAAAAATGCAAAGGTACAATACAGCTTTTCCTTGCTGATATCTCTCTTTTGCAAAGAGATAGGCATTGGAAAATTCAGGGCTATAACGTGTAGATGAAGCACTAACAGGAGGCTTTAAAATTTTCATTCTAGTGTCTTTCGTTTGGGAGAAAAATGCAAAGGTACAATGCAGCTTTTCCTTGCCGATATCTCTCTTTTGCAAAGAGCTAGGCATTGGAAAATTCAGGGCTATAACGTGTAGATGAAGCACTAACAGTAGGCTTTAACATTTTCATTCTAGTGTCTTTCGTTTGGGAGAAACATGCAAAGGTACAATACAGCATTTCCTTGCCGATATCTCTCTTTTGCAAAGAGCTAGGCTTTGGAAAATTCAGGGCTATAACGTGTAGATGAAGCACTAACAGTAGGCTTTAAAATTTTCATTCTAGTGTCTTTCGTTTGGGAGAAAAATGCAAAGGTACAATACAGCTTTTCCTTGCCGATATCTCTCTTTTGCAAAGAGATAGGCATTGGAAAATTCAGGGCTATAACGTGTAGATGAAGCACTAACAGGAGGCTTTAAATTTTTCATTCTAGTGTCCTTCGTTTGGGAGAAAAATGCAAAGGTACAATACAGCTTTTCCTTGCCGATATCTCTCTTTTGCAAAGAGATAGGCATTGGAAAATTCAGGGCTATAACGTGTAGATGAAGCACTAACAGGAGGCTTTAAAATTTTCATTCTAGTGTCTTTCGTTTGGGAGAAAAATGCAAAAGTACAATGCAGCTTTTCCTTGCCGATATCTCTCTTTTGCAAAGAGATAGGCATTGGAAAATGCAGGGCTATAACGTGTAGATGAAGCACTAACAGGAGGCTTTAACATTTTCATTCTAGTGTACTTCGTTTGGGAGAAAAATGCAAAGGTACAATACAGCTTTTCCTTGCCGATATCTCTCTTTTGCAAAGAGATAGGCATTGGAAAATTCAGGGCTATAACGTGTAGATGAAGCACTAATAGGAGGTTATAAAATTTTCATTCTAGTGTCCTTCGTTTGGGAGAAAAATGCAAAGGTACAATACAGCTTTTCCTTGCCGATATCTCTCTTTTGCAAAGAGATAGGCTTTGGAAAATTCAGGGCTATAACATGTAGATGAAGCACTAACAGGAGGCTTTAAAATTTTCATTCTAGTGTCTTTCGTTTGGGAGAAAAATGCAAAGGTACAATACAGCTTTTCCTTGCCGATATCTCTCTTTTGCAAAGAGCTAGGCATTGGAAAATTCAGGGCTATAACGTGTAGATGAAGCACTAACAGGAGGCTTTAAAATTTTCATTCTAGTGTCTTTCGTTTGGGAGAAAAATGCAAAGGTACAATACAGCTTTTCCTTGCCGATATCTCTCTTTTGCAAAGAGATAGGCATTGGAAAATTCAGGGCTATAACGTGTATATGAAGCACTAACAGGAGGCTTTAAAATTTTAATTCTAGTGTCTTTCGTTTGGGAGAAAAATGCAAAGGTACAATACAGCTTTTCCTTGCCGATATCTCTCTTTTGCAAAGAGATAGGCATTGGAAAATTCAGGGCTATAACGTGTAGATGAAGCACTAACAGTAGACTTTAAAATTTTCATTCTAGTGTCTTTCGTTTGGGAGAAAAATGCAAAGGTACAATACAGCTTTTCCTTGCCAATATCTCTCTTTTGCAAAGAGCTAGGCATTGGAAAATTCAGGGCTATAACGTGTAGATGAAGCACTAACAGGAGGCTTTAAAATTTTCATTCTAGTGTCTTTCGTTCGGGAGAAAAATGCAAAGGTACAATACAGTTTTTCCTTGCCGATATCTCTCTTTTGCAAAGAGATAGGCATTGGAAAATTCAGGGCTATAACGTGTAGATGAAGCACTAACAGGAGGCTTTAAAATTTTCATTCTAGTGTCCTTCGTTTGGGAGAAAAATGCAAAGGTACAATACAGCTTTTCCTTGCCAATATCTCTCTTTTGCAAAGAGCTAGGCATTGGAAAATTCAGGGCTATAACGTGTAGATGAAGCACTAACAGGAGGCTTTAAAATTTTCATTCTAGTGTCTTTCGTTTGGGAGAAAAATGCAAAGGTACAATACAGCATTTCCTTGCCGATATCTCTCTTTTGCATAGAGATAGGCATTGGAAAATTCAGGGCTATTACGTGTAGATGAAGCACTAAAAGGAGGCTTTAAAATTTTCATTCTAGTGTCTTTCGTTTGGGAAAAAAATGCAAAGGTACAATGCAGCTTTTCCTTGCCGATATCTCTCTTTTGCAAAGAGATAGGCATTGCAAAATTCAGGGCTATAACGTGTAGATGAAGCACTAACAGGAGGCTTTAAAATTTTCATTCTAGTGTCTTTCGTTTGGGAGAAAAATGTAAAAGTACAATGCAGCTTTTCCTTGCCGATATCTCTCTTTTGCAAAGAGATAGGCATTGGAAAATTCAGGGCTATAACGTGTATATGAAGCACTAACAGGAGGCTTTAAAATTTTCATTCTAGTGTCTTTCGTTTGGGAGAAAAATGCAAAGGTACAATACAGCTTTTCTTTGCCGATATCTCTCTTTTGCTAAGAGATAGGCATTGGAAAATTCAGGGCTATAACGTGTAGATGAAGCACTAAAAGGAGGCTTTAAAATTTTCATTCTAGTGTCCTTCGTTTGGGAGAAAAATGCAAAGGTACAATACAGCTTTTCCTTGCCGATATCTCTCTTTTGCAAAGAGATAGGCATTGGAAAATTCAGGGCTATAACGTGTAGATGAAGCACTAATAGGAGGCTTTAAAATTTTCATTCTAGTGTCCTTCGTTTGGGAGAAAAATGCAAAGGTACAATACAGCTTTTCCTTGCCGATATCTCTCTTTTGCAAAGAGATAGGCATTGGAAAATTCAGGGCTATAACGTGTAGATGAAGCACTAACAGGAGGCTTTAAAATTTTCATTCTAGTGTCTTTCGTTTGGGAGAAAAATGCAAAGGTACAATACAGCTTTTCCTTGCCGATATCTCTCTTTTGCAAAGAGCTAGGCATTGGAAAATTCAGGGCTATAACGTGTAGATGAAGCACTAACAGGAGGCTTTAAAATTTTCATTCTAGTGTCTCTCGTTTGGGAGAAAAATGCAAAGGTACAATACAGCATTTCCTTGCCGATATCTCTCTTTTGCAAAGAGATAGGCATTGGAAAATTCAGGGCTATTACGTGTAGATGAAGCACTAAAAGGAGGCTTTAAAATTTTCATTCTAGTGTCTTTCGTTTGGGAGAAAAATGTAAAAGTACAATGCAGCTTTTCCTTGCCGATATCTCTCTTTTGCAAAGAGATAGGCATTGGAAAATTCAGGGCTATAACGTGTAGATGAAGCACTAATAGGAGGCTTTAAAATTTTCATTCTAGTGTCCTTCGTTTGGGAGAAAAATGCAAAGGTACAATACAGTTTTTCCTTGCCGATATCTCTCTTTTGCAAAGAGATAGGCATTGGAAAATTCAGGGCTATAACGTGTAGATGAAGCACTAACAGGAGGCTTTAAAATTTTCATTCTAGTGTCTTTCGTTTGGGAGAAAAATGCAAAGGTACAATACAGCTTTTCCTTGCCGATATCTCTCTTTTGCAAAGAGATAGGCATTTGAAAATTCAGGGCTATAACGTGTAGATGAAGCACTAACAGGAGGCTTTAAAATTTTCATTCTAGTGTCCTTCGTTTGGGAGAAAAATGCAAAGGTACAATACAGCTTTTCCTTGCCGATATCTCTCTTTTGCAAAGAGATAGGCATTGGAAAATTCAGGGCTATAACGTGTAGATGAAGCACTAATAGGAGGCTTTAAAATTTTCATTCTAGTGTCCTTCGTTTGGGAGAAACATGCAAAGGTACAATACAGCTTTTCCTTGCCGATATCTCTCTTTTGCAAAGAGATAGGCATTGGAAAATTCAGGGCTATAACGTGTAGATGAAGCACTAACAG